>NW_006921919.1:358401-382924 GCF_000298275.1 Orycteropus afer afer
AACTTTTCAGCTTGAACTTGTCGGCTTCTACACGCTTGTGAGCCATTTATCTAAGATAAATTTCTCTCTCTCTCTCTTTCTCTCTCTATAAATATATATATATATATATGTATATATATACTTTGCTGGTTTTTGTGTTTCTCTAGAGAACCCAATTCAACACACCACATTAGGGTTCTTTATGCCTTATTTGCATGGTTTTACCCCACAAAAGGTAGTGTAGTGCCTAAGGCATTTGACTGCTAATCAGAAAGCTGGCAGTTCAAACCCACCAGCTCCTCCTTGGAAAGAAGGTTAGGCAATCTACTTCCTTAGTGATACTGCCTTGGAAACCCAAGGAGGGGTCACTATGAGTCGCCACCCCTCCTTGGCAAATAACAACAACACCAAAAAAGTTGTCATGCACCTTATTTATTATTGGCAAGCTCTCCAATTATTAGCAATAACAAATAAATAATATTTATTACTAGCAAGCTATCTAATACCCTTGGTGGGCCATAGCACCTCACATTTGCATAGTCTTACCTGGTCATCTGTTGAGAGTCACAAAGACTACAGATAGAAGGGAAATACCAAGCAACTCACTGCTGTGCAACAGGTTTCAGCAGAGCCTCTGGCCAGATACAATCTAAAGAGAAAAGCCTGGCAATCTACTTCCAACATTGACCTCAAGTACAGCAACAATCGTGAGCATGGTTCAAGACCAGGCAAGGTTTTTTTCTCTTGTATGTAGGATCACCATGATTTGGAGCTGACTCTAAGACAACTAACAGCAAAATATATATAGTACATGTTTCCACTCTCCTTCCATGTATCTTTATATTTTAAATAAGTTAAATTCCATTATGAGAAGATGTAATAATCTATGAATATCTATAGCTGTTGTTTTCATAACGTAATCTCCCCGATCTGGGACTTTATTGATCTGTTGTTGTTGCTTTGTTTTGTTTTGTTTTTTGTTTGTTTGTTGCTATAGGATACGTTGAAAGAGCTGAAATCAATGATAAGGAGAGAAAAAAGATTTTCTGGATTCCCACTCAATATTCAAAATGAGGTTTGGGCTGCTCAATTATCTCTGTTGATGCCAGTTAGAAAGCACTGGGATGAATGAGCAGAGAACAGTGTAATCTTTGCTACAAGGAAAATTTGATCAACAGAGATAATTGAGCAGCCCAACTCGCTAAGCAATTTTAACAGCCCATGTAAGAATGGCTCATGCAGGACTCTAGCACATTAACCTCTTTCATCAAAGACATTAGCACCTGCACATGCATAAATAACCAAAAATTCTTATAACTACATAGCATGTTTATTTCTTGGTAAAAATGGTACATAATTAAATATATATATATAACATTTTAAATAAATTATCTTTTGATATATTATATATATATCTATATATATAATTATATATATTTATATATATTATTTATATACATTATCTTTTATATATATCATGACAGAAGTGTTTACAGGTGAGCATTGATATTAATTCACAAAGGCAGCTAATATTTTTCTCAGGTTTTTGAGAAAACTAAAAAAAAAAAATTGCAATTTTAAGCGTAAATACACTTTAATGGATATATTTTTTCTCTCTGAGAATATTTTTGCTGTGGTAAGTAGAGAATAAATTTTCTGAATTCTATTAAATTGATATATAACAAAACCTACTGCCATCCAGTTGATTCCAACTCATAGTGACCCTATGGAACAGAATAGACCTGCTCCACAGTGTTTCCAAAGCTGCAAGTCTTCACAAAAGCAGACTACCTCATTTTTCTCCCATGGAATGTCTGGTGGATTTGAACCACTGACCTTTTGGTTAGTAGATATATGCTTTAACCACTATACAGCCTGAGTTCCTTGAAATTAATACCTAGTTATATAATTTTTTTCATGTGTAAATACACAATGGTAACTGTTTACCTCTGCTTCTCAAATATCATCACACAAAAAACTTAAAACATTAGCTTAAGCATCCACAGCCACTCATTTTTTAAGCCTAGTGTCAGCCAACACTTTTTTTGTTTGTGTCTTCAGCAGCTATCATATTCTAACATAATATAATATTCCACTAATTTATTTTATTATTTGTCTCACTTCTTAGAAGGTAGTTTCTTAAAGGAGAGATTTTCTTATTTGTATTTCACTTTGGCATTTCCAGTTTCTCAAATAGTACCTGCTTTATAAATATTTGTCGAAGGAATTATTAAAAGAATTACTGAGGAAATTTTGGAGACTTTGTAAATACATTGGGACCAGGAGTAGGAGGCAGAGCTGGACCCCAAGGTTGAGGGGCTTTCACACAGTCCCTAGAGTCTGGCACTTTGAACTTGGACTTAAAGCCTCCAAACTTTAAGAGAATAAACTCCTGTTTGTTAAAGCCATTCCATTTGTGGTATATTCTTGTCAGAGTGGTACTAGGTACCCAAAACACTGTAGTCGATTGAACCCAAACCCACTGCCATAGAATCGATTCCAACTCACAGTGACCCTATAGCACAGAGTAAAACTGCCCTATCAGGTTTCCAATGTTGTAAATCTTTACAGAAGCAGACTAACATGTCTTTCTTTCACAGAGTCGTTGGTGAGCTTGAACTGCAAAACTTTTGGTTAACAGCAGAGCACTTTACTATGGTTCTTAAATTGGCGCCAAAACCACAGTGAAACTGAATTTGGATAATCCAGTCACAGCTGGAAAAGCCCATTATCTTGTCATTGTATCATTTTGTGGTAAAGTTGATTCTAATTCATAAAGACCCATGTATAATATAATGAAACATTGTCCTGTCCTGAGCCAACCTCACAATCATTGGTGTATTTGAGCCCATCATTGGAGCCACTGTGTCAATCCATTTTGTTGAGGGGCTTCCTGTTTTCACTGACCCTCTACTTTACCATGTCATTGTGTATACCAAAGGAATTTTATAAATACTTAATAAATATAAAGAAAAAAACTTGTTTTGGACACTACTGGGCTAGGAAGTAATTTGGATGGAAAAATGCTTTGTGTTTTGTGTTTGTGTATATTTATTTCTAAAACCCAAACCAAACCAACCCATTGTCCTTGAGTCAATCCTGACTCACAGAAACCCCCACTGGATTTCCAAGGTGGTAAATCTTCAGGGAAGTATATTGTCCTGCCTTCCTTCCACACAATGGCTGGTGGGTTTGAACCACCAACCTTTTGGTTAGCAGTCAAAAGTCTTAGGCATTGCACCACCATAGCTTCTTATTTCTAAAAAAGCTATTGTTGTTGTTGTTGTGTGCCGTCGAGTCAGCCCCGACTCATAGCCACCCCTCCTTGGGCTTCCGAGGCAGTATCACTACGGAAGTAGGATTGCCCAACCTTCCTTCCGAGGAGTGGCTGGTGGGTTTGAACCACCAGCCTTCTGGTTAGCAGTCAAGTGCTTTAGCCACTATGCTACCAGAGCTCCTAAAAAAAAAAAAAAAAAATGCTGTAGGTAATTATATTTAAGTTAACATTTTAGTTAAAGAAATAATCATGTTCACTCAGGAATTGTGGAATTTTGTAAAAGAAAAAAAATGTCAATGAACAACATGTCAAGTTAGCAACAACATCTTACATGTATTGACAAGAAAATGTTTGAGATGCATATACAATAAGTTAGGAGACTTTATAGTCATGTTTCTTTTCTCTTTTTTTTTATTGTGTGCACAAATGTTATTTACAGTCATACAATATGCTAACATTCACTTTCTTGTAAAACAAATCATGCACAACAGATTTTTAAATATGAACCCTAATAGCAAATTTTGACAAGGTGTTTGGTTTTAATCTTTTACAGGAGGTTTAACTCAAACCTGAAATGCTATTTACATTCAGAAGTATAATCAATTTTATCACATTCTATTATAGTGGAAATCTTTTTATTGAAATGTGCCAGTATAAATGAGTTTCAAGACATTTATTAAATATCTTGTAAGTCTCTTGGCAGTACTGGAATATAGTAATAGTTTAAAAATGTTTAAAAGCCACAAGTCTCGATAACTTGGAGTAAAATATTTACAATTGTATTGAAATCTCACAGTTAGTTAATTCTAATTTTAAAAATTCAGCAATTTAAACTCATTGCTAAGATGTCTGCTTACCTCTAGCTTCTGATTCCTACAACATTATTTCCTTGGAATCATTTTGGACTTTGTAGAAACATTTAAGAATAAGAATTTCAATATTAGTTAAAATGTATGGTTAATTGTCCCTAATAAAAATCTAATCTTCATAAATTTTACTTTGCTGTTGTTAGGTGCTGCCAAGTCAGTTCTAGCTCATAACAACCCTGTATCAACCAAACAAAAAAATGCCCAGTCCTGCTCCATCCTCACAATCATTGCTTCTTACTAATAACCATTATGTTCTTCATTTTTTGCAATGTGTACCTGGACATTTTTCTTTATTTCCAATTGATTGCTTATCAGCAAAATGAAGTATATGTCTCAAATATTTTTCTTTCTTGCAACATAGACATGAAGACTAAACCTGAAGGAATGCAGAGTAACTAGATTGCAATTTCTTTTAGAACTTTAGCAGACCTTTCCTTCAATGTGATATTCAAGAGTAGGGCAACTAGAGACCTATTTAGCAGGACTATAAAATAAAAATATCTAAAAGTTGGATTTTCTATTAATTTGATACAAACTGAGAACTGGTTATATTGCCTGGAAATTTCTTTAGCATCATTATTGTTGTCACCTTCAATCCACCTAAACCCAAACTCACTGCCATTGAGTTAATCCCAACTATAGTGACCCTACAGGACAGAGAACAACTGTTCCATAAGGTTTTCAAGGCTATGTGTTATCATTGTCAACATTATTGATATATCAAGTAGTTACAACAAAGTCTTGAGAAAAAATATTTATTTTTGACCTTACTTTTCTAGAAGATGATGATTGAGTAAGTTGTTCTTATGTGTAAAAATAATTATTTGAAAACTATGACCCTTTAGTGTTAGTTAAATATATGGGTATCAAATGTAGCCATGTCATGCTCATAGTGTCTGGGATGGAATTATCTCCAAAAAATAAAAAGCTGAATAAAATCTCATTGGAATACTGGTAAGCTTTCTATTTTAATGTTTATTTACCCATTTTCTAAGTTTTATTATACAAGGAACTGCTAAGGATATCTAGAATTACAATATTGAAATCAATATTTCTTATGTAAAATATTATTTAATTGGTAGCCAATGGCTACTGGTACTTATTTTGTCTATAAATTTGAATGTTTTACTTTTCTTGTGTTTATTGCTTACATACAAACATCTTAGAAATTGAACAACTTTTTGTTTATATTTTGAATAATATATAATCCATCACATACAATGTTGTTGTTATTATTAGGTGCTGTGGAGTTGGCTCCGACTCATAGTGACTCCCTATGTACAACAGAACGAAACACTGCCCAGTCCTGTACAAGCCTCACAATTTCTGCCTGATATACCTGAGCCCGTTATTGCAGCCACTGTGTCAATCCATCTCGTTGAGGGCCTTCCCCTTTTTCACTGACCCTCCACTCATTGTTGTTGTTGTTATGTGCCATCGAGTCAGCCCTGACTCATAGCGACCCCTCCTTGGGTTTCCAATGTATCACTACAGAAGTAGGGTTGCCCAACCTTCCTTCCGAGGAGTGGCTGATGGGTTTGAACCACCAGCCATCTGGTGAGCAGTCAAGTGCCTTAGCCACTATGCTACCAGAGCTCCCGACCCTCCACTCAGGGCTATCATAATGTTTTCCAGACAGTGTTTCACTGCTATTCATATGATTTACCCTGGTCATTTCTTTGAGAAGTGGATGGCCCTTTCTTCTGAGTCTGTCTTAGTCTGGAAGCTCCGCTGAAACCTGTCCACCATGGGTGACCCTGCTGGTGTTTGAAATACCAGTGGCATAGCCCTCAACCTCGAAGCAACATGCAAGCAACCACAGTATGACAACCTGAAGAACGAGTGGTAACAGCATATATAAAGCATATGTAAATATAAATGCTACCTTCCTTAAATAAGGAAAGACCCACGTATTCCTATTAACAAATAATTTTTAACTTAAAAAGTATTTTAGTCAGATACAAAATTATAATTTACAGTCAATTTTAATTGATCCATAAGTATAATAGTCACTATGTTGTTGTTGCATTTGTTGTCAGTTGCCATAGAGGCAATTCTAACTCATAGTGACCAAATATGTGCAGAGCAGAATTGCTCCATATAACAGTTTCAAAGCTGTGAGCTTTCAGAAGCAGAACACAGGGTCCGTCTTTCAAGGTGTTTCCAAGTGACTTCAAACTGCCAACTTTTAGGCTAGAAGTTGAGCACTTTACTGTTTATACCACCCAAGAACTCCAACAGTCAGTATATTTAAAGGAAACAGTACAGTTTTAAAAGAGAAGCATGTTGCATATACTGAATTCTCTATATTATATTAAGAACTACAAATCCCTGAATATAGAATTGTCAGGGACATTAAGCTCTATTAAAAGCTAGTTTATATTGCCGATATTGTAGAAGTTGAGTTAGAGGCTGTCATATACACAGCTAAAATTTAATTTAATAATGAAGAATTTTAATTGAACATTTCTTAAAATTCCGAGAGATATGAAACTCATAGCTCACTCCAAAACACAGAGAAATTTTCCTTTCAATAAATTTTTGAAGTTACTGTGTTTTTGATTTTTGGCAGACATAACATTGAGATCATTTTAGTATTGAATAAACTTATATTATAAAGTTAAAATAAAACTCCCATTTGCATTGTATTAGTTTCCTATTGCTACTAAACAAATTATCACAAAACTAGTAGCTTACAACAGCAACAAAAATATTATCTCACTTTTCTAAAAGTCAGAAGTCCAAAATCAGTCTTATTGTTGTTGTTGTTGTTATGTGCCGTCGAGTCAAACCCGACTCATAGCGACCCCTCCTTGGGTTTCTGAGGCAGTATCACTACGGAAGTAGGATTGCCCAACCTTCCTTCCGAGGAATGGCTGCTGGGTTTGAACTGCCAGCCGTCTGGTTAGCAGGCAAGTGTCTTAGCTCTTAGTAGGGCTAAAATCAAGGCTGGTTCCTCTGGAGACATTAGAGGAGAAAATGTTCCTTGTTTTTTCTAATTTCCTTCACACATTATCCTTCCATCTTTGAAACCAGCAGTCTAATCAGAGCTTCCTTCTTCATACCTCCTCTCACTCTCCTGTCTTCCTCATTTCCTTATATTGCTCCTCCACGATAATCTCATCTCAAAAGGTTCATTTAATCCACATCTGCAACATCCACTTTGCCATATAAGGTAACATAGTCACAGATTCTAGGGATTGGTTCATGGGCATCTTTCAAAGAGGTCGTTGTGCCTACCAGATAAGAATGAATTTCTTTTAAAATTCTTACCAGAAAATCCTATTTAAAAATGTCTTCTAAACCAAATCAAACTCATTGCCATAAAGTTGATTCCCATTCACAAGATCCTCCTTGGGTTTCCAAGATTGTAAATCTTTACAGAAACACACTCCCTCATTTTTCTTCCATGGAATGGTTGGTGGGTTTGAACCACCAACCTTTTGGTTGGCAGCCAAATGCCTTAACCACTACACTACCAGAGCTTCTTTCAAAAATGTCTTAGATATTTTAATAATACTATGAACTATGTTGTCATATTTTGACTTAAGTTAATTTCCCACTCTATCATTATTGACTCTATGAATATATGTGTATATTTCACAAATGGTTCCCCTTCCTTCTGATCATTTAAATTAAGATGTATTGCTTTCCAATTGATAATAGAACTAGTAGCTGTTTTGAATAAATACATATCTTTGTAAACATTCTTAACTATGTGTATAAGGAGCTCTGGTTGCATAATAGGTAATGCATTTGGCTTCTAATCAGAAGGTCAGCAGTTCAGACTGCTCATCAGCTGCTCCAAAGGAAGATGAGGCAATCTACTTCCATAAAGATTTAGAAGCTTGGAAACCCAATGAGGGTAACCATGAGTCAACGTTGACTCCAGGGCACTGGGTGGAACTTTATGTGTGCATTGTTTGTATGTTTAAGATACAGTATATAATTTTTTTGTATATCATTAACCTTGTCAAGAGAATAAACCTTAATAAGTTAACTGAGGCTTTTTCTCTCCATTTGCAGCCAGATCATATGTGGAGATTCTAGTTCAGCTACTCTCTTCTTATCATGTGAGCCATGTCTCTAATGACAATAAAACAAGCTGTGTTGCTGCTGTTTATTAAAATCTCACAGAAAATTCAAATTACTTTTGAGAACCATTTTATACATTTGAAGTGATTCTTTATTTATAAACTTCACCAATGTGGTAGAAAAGATTATATGTGAACTTGGATGGGCGGTGATTCTGAGTTGTGAAGTAGTTATTCCCCATGATGAGATTGATGAGATTATGTGGTATAATCACCTCCATGGTAGAATCTGCTGTGAGCAGCCAATCAGTTGAAAGGGCATTGTTTTTAGATGTGACCCACTTAAAGTAGACATGGAAAAGTTCTGGGAAAGGGCTCTGACTTTTTGCTCATTTTGGATCATGCATTTGGTCTGTCATCATCTTCAGTTCCTGGACTTGAATCAGTGGCCAGCTGTATTGCTTGCTAGTCTTGGGATTGTTGCCTTTGCAGCCCATGAGCCAACAATCTGACATTTTACCTGCTGATCTTTAATTCATCAGCCTCAGCAGCTAGCAGCCTGCTATATTACCTGTCAGTCTTGAATTCGTCAGCCCCTGCACCTTCATGAGTCAGGAGAAACCTCCAGCTTGATGTTTGATCCATGCCAGCCTCTACAACTGTGTGAGCTATTTACTTAAGGAAAATCTCTTTCTTTCCATATATATGCATACATACACACAGACACACACACACAGAGTTCTGGTGGCATAGTGCCTAAGGCATTTGACAGCTAACCAGAAGGCTGGCAGTTCAAACCACTCCTCAGAAGGAAAATTGAGCAATCTACTTCCACAGAGATACTGCTTAGGAAACCCAAGAAGAGGTTGCTATGGATTGGGGCCGACTTTGTGACAGTGAGTTTGTTTTTTTGGTTTTTGGAGATATATATGTATATATAGGACAAAAAAAAAACCTACTGTCATTGAGTCAATTCCAACTCATAGAAACCCCAGCTGGTGGGTTTGAACCACCAACCTTCTAGCTAGCAGCCATATGCCTTATCTGCTGCACCACCAAATAGATGCATGCTACAATAAATTTGGGAATTTTCAAATCTTTGCTAATATTATATTCTACTACTATCTAAACCATTACCTGTAAATAAATGGGATACATCACAGTTAACATCACAGTTCACATGAAAGAAAAGTCCATTTTTCTTTTGGTAAGAAACTAAAATTTCATTATCACTGAGATGAGACTGCCAAAAAATTTGTGAACTTAGGCTGTGTTAACAGAATTATATTATTCAGAACAACTGATAAAATGAAGTCATGTGCTGCCTGAAGTCTATTCAGGAAATGTTTGTCCATGGTCCAAACATTCATAAAGCCAATAGGCTTACGTTAAAAATTAAAGGTATACAAAATTAACAATGGTTCATAATAACAAACAGGTGCTACCTTGCAATGCACATATTAGTATGTAAAATATATTTTAGTCTATGTGGAAGTGTTTCAAGGAACACTGGTAATGCTGTGATTAAAGCATTGGGCTGCTAATGAAAAGGTCCATTTTTCAAACCCACCAGCCACTCTGTGGGAGAAAGATAGGATAGGCAGCTTCTGTAAATATTCACAGTCTTGGAAACCCTATGGGGGCAGTTCTATTCTCTCCCATAAGATCATTATGAATGAGAACCAACTCATGGAGGTGAGTTTAAGTTTTTTTCTTGTTATTAAAAGTATTTCTTTAACCTTTTTTATGCACAGAAAAGTACACTATACACCATATACTAAGAAAAAGCATTTGACTAATGTTAGATACAAATTGTCAGACTCTGACTTACATACAAATTGAACTTAGAAACAGCATTAGGAATGGGATTTCTTCCTAATCTGGGCGCTACATGGATATAATATGATGTTCTCACAATGTCTATTTGTGACATAATGGTCACAAATCACATAATCATCTATTTCACAGAATGTATCATGGATATCAAGTGACACATAAATATAAATGAATAAATAAATAGTACTCTGCAGTTGTTGTTGTTGTTGTTGTTATGTGCCGTCGAGTCAGCCCTGACTCATAGCGACCCCTCCTTGGGTTTCTGAGGCAGTATCACTACGGAAGTAGGATTGCCCAACCTTCCTTCTGAGGAGTGGCTGGTGGGTTTGAACTGCCAGCCTTCTGGTTAGCAGTTAAGTGCCTTAGCCACTATGCTAGTAGTCACACCATACCTGGAGTATTGCATTTAGTGCAAGATATCATCTTTATCAAACTGAAGAGTTTAGTAAAAGAATGAAAGGTTTGGCAAAAAAGTTGGATGATTTCAGAACTCTTAACTCTTAAAAATAAATAGTGGAATTTCATCATGGTACCCAGGGACGGGTTTCGGTTCAGAAAACATTTTAAGAATTACAGTCCTACAAAGGGACTATCTTGTGAGAAAAATAACTTTTAAATTAGTATAGCTTTAAAAGTTCCAATTGTTTTAACATCAGTTTTGTTTTGTTTTTTTCTTCAGCCTCTACAACTTCACAAAATGGAGTCAAAGTCATTACCATTCCCAGATTACTGGTAACTACCACTCATCTATCAGGTTTTGTTGGTACTATAATGGCTTGCTTAGAATGCACAATATGTCAATCTAAGAACATTACAAGTTCTAAAAAATGAAATGGAAAGCATAAAGATCAAAATCCTAGGCATTACTGAGATGAAATGGACTGGTATTGACCATTATGAATTGGACAATCAAATGGACTACTATGTTGGGAATGACAAACAGAAGAGGATTGTTGTCACATTCATCGTCAAAAAGAACATGACGATCTATCTTGAAGTACAATGTTGTCAGTGATAGGACAATATCCATATACCTACAAAGAAAACCAGTTAACACTACTATTACGCAAATTTATGCACCAATCACTAAAGCCAAAGATGAAGAAATTAAAGACTTCTCCCAACTTCTGCAGTCTGAAATTGATCAAACATATAATCAAAATGTATTGATTATTACTGGTGATTGGAATGCAAAAGTTGGAAACAAAAAGAAGCATCTGTAGTTGGAAATTATGTCAAAGTAACAGGAATCGTGGAGCTGGTGCGGGATCCGGCAGTGTTTCATTCTGCTGTGCATGGGTTCTCTATGAGTTGGAAACTACTCAACGGCACCTAACAACAACAACAACAGGAAGAGATCCATCCATATTTGCGCCTATTCCAAAGTATGGTGATGAAATAGAATGCTGAAATTATCAAACAATAGCATTAATGTCACAGATAAGTAAAATTTTGCTATTATTTTGCAGTATTATTTGGTTACTCCTAGTGCCACTCTAACAGAAAATACTATAAGTGGGTGGCTTTAACAAACAAGGGTTTATTCTCTTGGAATTTTGGTGGCTAGAAATCCAAGTTCAAAGTGCTAAGGTCTAGGGGCTGAGTGAAAACCCCTTGACCTTGGGCTTCACCTCTACCTCCTGCCCCCCACCCCACTGGAACTAGAGTTGTCTCTTTACTCAGGTAGTTGCTGACTGCTGAGGTTGACAAACCCAAGGTCAACGAATGAATGGCACAATCCAAAAATTATCAAATTACAAAGAAGCCACTAATTCAAGTCCATAAACAGTCTCAAGATTGGCAGACAAAGTGACAGGCTGCTGAATGACAAGTAGGCTACATGCAGGATTCAACTGTGCCAGAAGTTACAGATCTTTCTCAGCACTTCTCCTTATATACTGGAAGCAGGCCACAACCCTAAGGCAGCTACTCAGCTGCTTCAGTAGATTCCACCATGGAGTTGATTACCAGTCTCATTAAGAGGAATAACTACATACAACTGCCCAGCCACTCAAAACAAGGCCCAGCCAAGTTGACACATAACCTTAACTATCACAGTAGTATATTTACAGCGAATTTCCAGAAATTCAAGCTGGATTTGG
Source organism: Orycteropus afer afer (assembly GCF_000298275.1). Classification (NCBI taxonomy): domain Eukaryota; kingdom Metazoa; phylum Chordata; class Mammalia; order Tubulidentata; family Orycteropodidae; genus Orycteropus; species Orycteropus afer. The sequence continues at coordinate 370,499 of NW_006921919.1, forward strand.
AAGAGGGTGTGGAATGAGGGATATAATTCTGGATGAAAGCAAAGAATACCAAAAAGAAGTTTGCCTGTGTTTTATTGACTATACAAAGTCATTCAACTGTGTGAATCATAATAAAATATGGATAACATTGCAAAGAATGGAAATTCCACTTAATCGTGCCCACAAAGAACATGTACATAGTCCAAGAGGCTGTTGTTCAAACAGCACAAGGGATTACTGCATGGTTTAAAACCAGGAAAGGTTGTGTCAGGGTTGTGTCATTTCACTGTACTTATTTGATCTGTATCCCAAGCAAATAATCTGAGAAGCTGGATTATATGAAAAACACAGCATCAGGATTAGACAAAGTGTCATTAACAACCTGTGATATATAGATGACACAACATTGCTTGCTGAAAGTGAAGAGGCCTTGATAGATGTTGAAATGTTCTTTTTGATGATGAATGTGATGCCACTCCTCTCCCATTTGTCATTCCCAACATAATAGTCCACTTGATTGTCCAATTCATAATCATCAATATGAGTCCATTTCATCTCAATAATGCCTAGGATGTTGATCTTTATCCATTTCATTTTTGAGAACTTGTAAGTTTCTTAGACTGACCTTTTGTGCATTCCAAGCAAGACAGTATAATAAAAAAAATAAATTAAAAAAATAAAAAAAAACTGATAGTTGAGTGGTAGTTACCAAGGGTTTACTAAGGAAAACCAAAGAATACGGTCTTCAGTTTACATTACATCTCAAAGGAAAGAAAATAAAAATCCTCACAAATGGAGAGTGTCAGGGTTGTATCTTTTCACAATATGTATTCAACCTGTATGTTGAGCAAATAATCCAAGAAGCTGGACTGTATGAAGAAGAGTGTAGCATCAGGATTGGAAGAAGACTTATTGGCAACCTGCAATATCTAGATAACACAATTTTGCTTGCTGACAGTGAAGATGACTTGAAGCACTTACTGATGAAGATTAAAGACTATAGTCTGCGGTATGGATTACATCTCAACATAAAGAAAATGAAAATCCTCACAAATGGACCAATAAGCAACATCATGATAAATGGAGAAAATATTCAAGTTGTCAAAGATTTCACATTACTTGATCCCACAATCAACACCAATGGAAACAGCAGTCAAGACATCAGATGGTGTGTTGCATTGGACAAATCTACTGCAAAAGTTTTCTGTCAAGTGCTGAAGAGCAAAGATGTCTCTTTGAAAACTAAAGTGTGCCTAACCCAAGCCCTGGTATTTTCAGTTGCTTCATATGCATGTGAAAGGTGTACAGTGAATTAGGAAGACCAAAGAAGAGTTGATGTTTTTGAGTTGTGGTATCGGTGAAGAATACGGAAGGTACCATGGACTGCCAAAACTGACAAATCTGTTCTGAAAGAAGTGCAGCCAGAATGCTCCTTGGAAGCAAGAATGGCCAGACTTCCTCTCACCTACTTTGGTCATGTTGTTAGAAGAGACCACTCCCCAGAGAAGGATATCATGCTTGGTAAAGTGGAGGGTCAACGAAAAAGGGGAAGGCCCTCAACCAAGATGGATTGACACATTGGCTGGAACTATGTGCCTCAGGTATAGCAAGACTTATGAGACTGGCACAAGACCAGTGTTTCATTCTGTTGTACATAGGGTTGCTGTGAGTCAGAGCCAACTCGATGGCACCTAACAACAACAAAATCACAAATGGACCAATAAACAACATCACTATAAATTGAGAAAAGATTGATGTTGTTAATGTTTTCATTTTACTTGGATCCAAGCAACACCCATGGAAGCAGCAGTCAAGAAATCGGACACTGTGTTGCACTGTACAAATCTTTTGTAAAAGACTTCTTTCAAGTGTTAAGGAGCAAAGATATCACTTTGAAGATTAAGCTATGCCTAACCTAAATCATGGTATTTTCAACAACCTCATACACATGTGAAATCTGGACAAATGAATAAGGAATACAAAAGAGTTGATTCCTTTGAATTGTGGTGTTGGTGAAGAATATTGAAAATACTGTGGATTGCCAGAAGAATCTACAAGTTTGTCCTAGAAGAAGTACAGCTGGAATGCTCCTTAGAAGTGAGAATGAGCAGACTTCATCTCATCTACTTTGGTTATGTTGTCAGGAGGGATTAGTTCGTGGAGAAGGCATCATGCTTGATCAAGAAGAAGGTCAATGTAAATAGGGAAGACACTCAACAACACTGATTAACATAGATGTAGTTTTAGTCTTAAAGTATGTTTTATCAGAAATTAATATTGTTATCCCTGATTTTTTTTATTGTCATTTACTTGATATATATTTTCCAAACTTTTGTTTTTAATCTCTTTTTTGTGTTTATGTCTAAGGTGTTTCTCTTTCTGTAAGTCTCTGACTCTTGATTGGTACATTTAATTATCAACAAGTTTGAATTTATGGTTGTCATTTTATTATACTTTGTGTGTGTGTGTGTGTGTGTGTGTTATGTTGCTTATTTCTTTGTTCCATTACATTTTCTATGCTGAGCATATTTTAAGAATTCTTTTACTCTTTTCTTTCATTGTTATGTTATAGCATTTGCTAAATATTTGTGCTTTTTCTCTTTTTTTATTTTGATGAAAAGTTTTGTTAATTTTCTTTGACATTACCCTGTGACTTTATTATTTTCTTCCCAAGCACAAAACAGACTGTTCTATCTCAAAATCATCTTGACTTCCTCTCAATTTGGAAGTTCTGTACCTACACTATTTGTTCCTTCTGTTTGCTTTGAAGTGGTCTTTATTCACCATTTGATGTATCTGGTTTCCTGTTTATAGTCCTATAGGTTTTATTTTACTTTGGATACTTCTATATCTGGGTTGGTTGCTAAGTTACATCATCATGTGTGTTAATCATTGGTTGTCAGCTCAAAAAGCATCTGGGTCAGGGCCCCTACTCCAAGATAAAGTCCCTGCCATCCTAAAAGGGGTCTTGATGTAGGGGACCTGGTTCCAGAAGAAGTTCTTGCCAGCACATAATTCTGCAGGGAATATGATGTCTGATCTTGGAGCTAGTTCCTATCTACCCAGAAGGCAAAAGGAGGGAGGGCATCTGATCTCAGAAGATTTCCTGCTGGTCCAGAAGGTGTCTGGGGCAGGCCATCTGCTTCCAGAGGGAGTTTCAGCCAGCTCAAAAAGCAGCTATGTGCAGGCTGTCTTGTCCCAGACAAAATTCCTCTGTCACAAATGATAATTGAGTACATGGTCCCATTCCCAGAAAAAAGTTCTTGCCATACCAAAAGCCAGCTGGGTGTAGAGTACCCAGTCTCAGAAAAAGTTCCTACTGGCCCAAAGGTTGGCTTAGAACAGGGCACCTAGTCCTGGACCAGTTCCTCTCTGCTCTGAAGGGTAGGGTGCTAAGAACAGAATGGAATTCTTACAGGTTATTAAGGTGGGTAGGACTGAGGGATAGTCACATCTCCATTCACCAGGAGGGTGTAGAGCCCAAGGTAATGAGGGGAATATGGTACCTTTCTGGTTATGAGTCACCAATTCGGTTGTCCATGTTGTCCTCGGCAAGCAGAGCCAATTATTAGGTTATTGCCCAGATTAGAACATGGCTTGCAAGTATTCAAAATGGCCATACCATGAGGCCAGCCAATTGCCCACAGCTCCATTAGTTTCATTATTCACTGTTTTCATTCAGATATTTTTACTCTAAAAATCCAAACTCGTTGCCCTTGAATCGGATCTGACTCATAGCAACCTCTCCCTGGGTTTCCGAGGCGGTATCACTATGAAAGTAGATTGCTCAACCTTCCTTCCAAGGAGTGACTGGTCCACTTCCTCATCATTCCCTTCAAAGCTCAGGATTCCAGGATTATCTTCTGTATCTGTTTCAATTGGTTTCTCATTTCTTTGTTGTGTAGCTTGTCTGTCTATTTTACTATCTTACTGGAAGTCTTCTGACTTCCTTACAAGATGTTTTGAAGAGTAAATGGATTACTATGCTGTAAACGGGTTACTATTTTAAGGCCAGGGTCAGGGGCTCAGAGGCTACTTTTCACATGGAGGCAGCACTATTTTAAGGCCGGGGTCTAAGGTAGGCAGGTGTGGGGCTTGATGGCTGTTTTTTGCTTGGGGTGTCTCTGTTTTAAGGGTAGAGCCCAAGATAGTGGGCACAGAGGGTTTATGAACAACTAAGGAAGACAACAATTTGTTGTCCTGTGGTAGTTTACATGTTGCTATGAAGCTAGAGGCTATGCCACCAGTGTTGCAAAATGCCAGCAGGGTTACCTATGCTGGACAGGTTTCAATGGAGCTTCCAGGCTAAGACAGACTCAGAAGAAGGAAAAAACCATCCACTTCTCAAAAAATTGGTCAGTGAAAACTTTATGAACAGCAGTGAAACACTGTCTGATATATTACTGGAAAAATTTATGAAAATCCCTGAAACATTGTCTGACAAAGTGCTGGAAGATGAACCCATAAGGTCAGAAGGCACTCAAAATTTGAGTAGGGAAGAGATGACTCCCCAGACTAGAGACAACATCAATGATATGGATAGTGTAAAGTTTGCAAACTCCATTGACTGATGTGGCATGACTCAAAATGAGTAGCAACAGATGCAAACATCCATTCATAATTGGAACATGGAACGTATGAAGTATGAGTATAGAAAAATTGCAAGTTGTCAAAAATGAAATAGGACACACAAATTTTGATATACTAGGCATTAGTAAGCTGAAAATGGACTGGTTTTGGCCATTTTGAATCAGACAACCATGTGATCTACTATGCTGGGAATGACAAATTGAGGAGGAATGGTGGGGCCTTCATCATCACAAAGACTGTGTCAAGATTTTTACTGAAGTACAATGCTGTCACTGATAAGATGGTATCCATATGCCTATAAGGAAGAACAGTTAATAGTATTATCATTCAAATCTATGCACCAACCATCAAAGCCAAAGATGAGGGAATTGAAGATTTCTACCAACTTCTGGAATTTGAAATTGACTGAATATAAAATCAAGATGTGTTGACTATCACTGGTGAATGGAATGCAAAAGTTGGAAACAAAGAAGAGTTACCACTAGTTGGATAATATGGCTTTGGTAATAGAAATAACACTGGAGATTGTATGGTAGAATTTTGCAAGACCAATGATTAATTAATTGCAAATATCATTTTTAAACAGCATAAGTGATGACTATACACATGGACTTGACCAAATAGAATACACAGAAATCAGATTGACTACATCCATGGCAAGAGTCAATGGAGAAGTTCAATGTCTTCAGCCAAAACAATTCCAGGAGATGATTGTGGAACAAACCATCAACTGCTCATATGCACATTCAAGTTGAAGTTGAAGATAATTAAAACAAGTTCATGAGATCCAAAATATGACCTTGATAATAAACCTCCTGAATTTAGAGACCATTTAAAGAATAGATTTGATGCATTGAACACCAATGACCAAAAAAGGGAATAATTGTGGGATGACATTAAGAACATCATCCATGAAGAAAGCATGAGGTTATGAAAAAGAAAAGAAAGGATGAAAAGACCAAAATGAATGTCAGAAGAGACTGTGAAACTTTCCCTTGAGCAGAATGTAGCTAAAACAAATGGAAGAAATGATAATATAAAAGAGCTGAACAGAAGAATTCAAAAAGCAGCTTGATAAGGCAAAGCCAAATATTATAAAGAAATCTGAACAGAGTTAGAAAACCAAACAGAAAGAACACACTCAGTACTTCTCAAGTTGAGAGAACTGAAGAAAAAAATTAAGCCTCCAGTTGCAATATTGAAAGATTCTATGGGGAAAAATTGAATGATGCAGGAAACATCAAAAGAAAATGAAAGAAATACACAGATTAACTGTACCAAAAAAAAAAAAAAAAAAATCGGTCGATGTTTTTTCCATTTCAGGAGGTGGCATATGATCAAGAACATGGTATTGAAGGAAGAAATCCAAGCTGCACTGAAGGAATTGGTGAAGAACAAGGCTCCACACATTAATGGAATACCCAATGAGATGTTTCAACAAATGGATGCCACACTGCAGGCATTCACTTGGCTATGCCAAGAGATTTGAAAGACAGCCACCTGATCACCTGATTTTAAGAGATCCATATTTGTACCCAAAAGTGATCCCACAGAATGTAGAAATTATTGAACAATGTCATTAATATCACATGCAAGTAAAATCTTACTGATGATAATTTAAAAATGATTACAACAGTATACTGACGAGAACTTCCAGAACTCCAAGCTGGATTCAGAAGAGGAAGTGGAACAAGGAATAACATTGATGATATCAAATGGATCTTGGCTCAAAGCAAAGAATACAAAAAGATGTTTGCTTGTGTTTTATTGACTATGCAAAACATTTGATTGTGTGGATCATAACAAATTATGGATAACTTTGAGAAGAATGAGAATAACAGAACACTTAATTATACTAATGAGGAGCCTGTACATACACAGGAGGCTATCATTGGAACAGAAAAAAAAAAGACACTGCATTGTTCAAAATCAAAAAGAGAGCGTGTCAAGGTTGTATCCTTTCACCGTATTTGTTCAACTTGTATGCTGAGCAAATAATCTGAGAGCTGGATTATATGAAGAAGAACATGGCATTAGGATTGCAGGAAGACTGATTAATAACCTGTGACACTCAGATGACACAACTTTCCTTGCTGAAAGTGAGGATGACTTGAAGCACCTACTAATGAAGATTAAAGATTACAGTCTGCAGTATGGATTACACCTCAATAAAAAGAAAGCAAAAAACCTCATAACTGGTCAAATAAACAGCTTTATGATAAATGGAGAAAAGATTGAAGTTGTTATGGATTTCTTATTACTTGGTTCTACAATCAACACCAATGGAAGCAGCAGTCAAGACATCAGACAATGTATTGCATTGGGGAAATCTGTTGCAAAAGACCTCTTTCAAGTAATGAGGAGCAAAGATGTCTCCTTGAATACTAAGATGCACCTAACCCAAGCCATGGTGTTTTCAATCACTTCATATGCATGTGAAAGCTGGGTAATGAATAAGGAAGACCAAAAAAGAATTGATGCTTTTTAGTTGTGGTATTGGAGAAGAATGTTAAGAGTACCATGGTCTGCTAACAGGACTAACAAATCTGTCCTGGAAGAAGTGCAGCCAGAATGGAAGCAAGAATGTACCAACTTCATCTCACCTACTTTGGTCATGTTTTCAGAAGGAATCATTCCCTGGAGAAGGATGTCGTGCTTGGTAAAGTAAAGTGTCAACGAAGATGGGGAAGACCCTTGATGAGATGGATTGACACAGGGGCTGCAGCAATGGGCTCAGGTATAACAGGGATCATGAGACTGGCAGAGCCAAGTAGTGTTTCATTCTGCTGGGCATAGGGTCACTATGAGTTGGAGAAAACTTGACAGCACCTAACAGCAGTATCTTGTAAAGTACTTTGCTACAAGAACTCTAACAGTACAAATAAATATAAAAATCAAAATCTATTATTGTCTGGCACATGAAAGACATTCAGTAAATGTTGGGTCTATTGTCTCTTCAACATATTTTTGGATGTTTTTAATTCAGATGATAATTTAATTTAATATATGTCAGGTTTTAAAATGTATTCTAGAAATGCAAGTAGTGGCACAAGGATGGGAAATTTGAATAAGTGAACTCCTAAGTGCTTTCTTTGCAGGAATTTATATCCCAAACTAAATTTGTCTTGATCTTTTCTTTTTCTATAACACAAATGCCATGTGTGTATAGTCTGTCTAATGTGCAGTTAATTGAGTAAATGAATTTGCATGCTAACTTTGGCTTCAGTAAATAAGAAGATAATCATGCTATAACTATATATTTGTGGTGCCCTAGTGTAGCAAATTCAATAGCAACCACTTCACAGGATTTTTTTTCCTAAAATCTCATTTGCTGGTATCTGGATAATATGACCTCACTGAAAAGATTTTCCTAAAATATTCAATTTTGTACTTAATATCATATCCAGGCTTGCAGATTATGCATTCTATACTGCTGAAAACCAATTCTCCACATTTTCTTTGGTGTTCATAGGGAATGGAATTCACAGGAAAAGTACCAAGTTTATATATTTCACTAGTACATTCTGAACCATGATGAATTAGATGCATCTTTTCCTGTAGGCACTGGAGGAAAAGTAGACTATAATTTAGTCACAGAACATCTCTAGAGAAAATTACAATTTGTAAATGTGTCATGATCTGAGAAAAGGTGGATCCACTATGTGTATTTTACAACTATAATGCTGTTCTATGTGTGCACAAATTTATGAACTGGATACACTATGCTCTCTCCTGGATTCATGGTCTTATCTATGCTACAAATTTACTCCTTTCAGTATGAACTGGTGAATACTGAGACTAGCCCAAAAGGCTATATCAATTTATTATTAACTAACTCCAATAATACATTGCTGGATGGTATGTTAGAAAAATTTCAAACTGTTCTATTTTGTTGCAAAAGGAAATTAACATGTAAGCTAACATAGAATATATATATATATATATATATATATATATATCCTACAGTTTATTGGCAATGGGTGATTCTTGTATAAATCTATAGATCTAAATATTATAGATTAAGCATAATGTGTGCATATGTTTTTTTTTTTTTTCATGGCTGATTCAAATAAAGTGGTTTTCTTGTTCTTTTTTTTTCTTACTGTTTCTTCTTTTTTTTATCTTCCACTCTTATTATCAATCAGCTATGGCTCATGAGTGTCAATTCCTTACACAAACATGCCTCTCTTTTGAACAATGTACTGAGGTATAATTTATCTGCAGGAAACTGTACATATTTAAGTACTAAATTTTGATGAATGTGCTAAATATATGTCATTGTTGTTAGGTTCTTTCCAGTCAGTTCTGATCCATAGAGACTTTATGTAGGACAGAATGAAATTTGCTTGGCCAGTGCCATCTTTACGATTGTTGCTCTGTTTGAGTTCACTGTTACAGCCACTGTGAAAATGCATCTCATTCAGGGTCTTCCTCTTTTTAGTTTTCTCTTATCTTCTGCTTACCAACCATGATGTCCTTCTCAAGGCCTGGCCTCTTCTAATAACATGTCTAAAGTACATTAGACAAAGTCTCACCATCCTTGCTTCTAAGGAGCATTCTAGAAGTACTCTTCCAAAACAGTTTTTCATTCTTGTGGCAGTCCATGGCATATTCTTCATTTTTCAGTAACATCGTAATTCAAAGGCATCAATTCTTTTTCAGTCTTCCTTATTCATTGTCCAGCATTCACATGCAAATTTATGCAGATGTATGTTGTTGTTGTTGTTGCTATGTGGCATCCTAGAGTCCGACCAACTCATAGCTAGCCCTCCTTGGGTTTCTGAGGCAGTATCACTATGGAAGTAGATTGTACTATCTTCCTTCCGAGGAGTGGCTGGTGGGTTTGAACTGCCAGCTTTCTGGTTGGCAGTCAGGTGCCTTAGGCACTATGCTACTAGAGCTCCTATGCAGATGTATACTCATTTAAAATCATCAACAAATTCAAAATACAGAAAATTTTACCCAAAATTATATTGTCCCCCTTTGCTATTCATCTCTCATGATATGCAGACTACCACTGATCTACTTTAAGTCATATAGATTAATTTGGATTTTCTGGAATTTTACATATTTTATATTCATTTTACCTGATGTCTTTCACTCAACATGATTTTGAAATTCAACCATGTTGTATCTATCAGTATTATGTTCCATTTTATTGCTGAGTGAAATACATGTCATTATATGGACATAGCATAATATCATTATTTGCCAATTAATGAACTTTTAAGCCCCCCCCCCAGCTTGAGCTATTATAAAGAAAGCTGCTATGAAAATTTACATCACTTTTTTTGTCTTTTGAATAAATACCTTTGAGTAGAATGAGTAGGTGATATATTTATGCTTAATTTTATTGCATGTTTGCATATATTGTTGTTGTTATGTGCCACAAGTAGTCTCTGACTCATAGTGACCCCTCCTTAGGTTTCTGAGGTGGTATCTCTATGGAAGTAGATTTCCCCATCTTCCTTCTGAGGAGTGGTTGGGGGAACTGACAACCTTCTGGTTAACAGTCAAGTGCCTTGGACACTGTGCCACCAGAGATCCTATGTTTATGTATACTTATCTAAATTAGAAACTGCCAAACTTATTTCTAAAGTAGTTATATCATTTATATTGACATCAATAGGGTATGAGAATTTACTATTTCTACATTCTTACCACTTCTGAATATTGTCAATCTTTAATTTCACTATTCCAGTGGGCATGTATCTAACAGTGGTTTTATTTTGAATTTTCATGATGATTAATTATTTCAGGCAATCATTAATCTTCCCCAATCATCATCAGTCATCTTGTATAAAGTGGATTATTTAATAGTTTGTCCATTACAGAAACAGAATGCCACATCTTTCTCCTGTGGAGTATCTGGTGGGTTTCAACTCTGAAACTTTCAGTTAGCAGCCCCGCACTTAAACATGATGCCACCAAGGCTCTTTGATTATCTTCTTTTTATTGAGTTATAACACTTCTCCATATATTATGAATACAAGTTCTTGTTTTACTATATATGTTGTGAACATTTCCCTCTAAGCCGTGATATGTATATTTTTCTTACTAATGATATCATTCAAAGAGAAAATGATTTTAATTTTGATGAAATCCATTTCTTTTTTTTTTAATGAATTGCTCTTTTCTCATTCTGTCTAAGAAAGTCTTGCCTATGCCAAAGTCACAAATTTTCTCTTCTAGAACATTTATAATTGTACCTTCTATATTTAAATATATTATTTCTTTTGATTTAATTATTGTATGGTAGTATGGAGTATAGTTAATGTATATTGTTTCCCTAAATATATCCAATCTTCCCACTTCAATGTGTTGAAGACTATCTTATCCCATTGAATAACCTTGAGATGCCTGTTACAAATGAATTAACCATATGTGTGATATAGATCTAACCTAATTCTAGATTATTCTCATATATATATGAAAAAAAAAAATGTGTATATGTACTTTTGCAAATACCAACAAAATTCAGCAAATATATATACATGAATATATACATTGTATTTAATGAAGAATACACACAGTGAAATTAATAGCAGATTAAATAATACAGAAGAATATCTCATTGAACTTAAAAATAACAAAAGTATCCAAATTGAAGAATATAAATAAAATCAAGTACAAAAAAATAAAATATTATTCTGTGGGAACCTATCCACTAATGTTATGTTTATGTAAATAGAGTCCTCAACAGAAGTGAGAGTATGGGTAGGATGAACAGAAAAAGTACTTTAAGACTTTATAGGAAATTTTTCCAAATTTGATTAAAAAAAAAAAAAACTTATAATGCCAAGAAGCTCAGTTCACATCACTCAGAATACCCAATTTCTAAATGCCTTTGCACATCAAAATCAAATTGGGAAAAAAATAAAAATAAGCACATAAAGTCTGAGGAACAAACATAAGAAATACAAGTTCCTTCCTGTCAGAAAGTTTGTACGCCAAAAGACAATGGGAAATATCTTTAAAGTAGTGAAAGGACAAAAAGCCTATCAATCTACAACATTTTAATATTGTGAATATATATTTTAATAATGAGAGATTTAAGAAAATTACTTTAAAATAATTGCTATCTAAAAAAATCATCTCCATCAGAACTGATTTGTAAGAAAGGCTAAAGGAAATTCTTAAGGCAGAAGGAAAATGAAAATAGATAAAAAATTTGGAACAATACATAGGAATGAAGGTGCTCTGGTAGTGTAGTGCCTAAGGCATTTGACTGCTAACCAGAAGGCTGGAGGTTCAAACCCATCAGCCACTTCTCAAAAGGAAGGTTGGGCAATCTACTTCCGTAGTGATGCCACTTCAGAAACCCAAGGAGGGGTTGCTATGAGTCAGATCTGACTCAACGGCAGTAAGTTTAGAATTTAGTAGAAAATAGTAAAGCACATCCTTATTCTAACACTATGGAGCTGTGTAATCTTGGGAAACTCACTAAAACTTTGTGCTCCATTTTCCTTGTATGTAAAATTGAGAGTAAAAATTGCACCTACACTTATATTTATATTTATACTTAAAATTATATTTATATGTATTTATGGGTAGCCCCATGGAGGATCTGAATCTTAAGCAATTGATATCTATTTTCATAACCATGTAGAAAAAGATTTTCTATAAAATAAAGCCAAAACAAAGAATGAAGAAAAATTAAAAGGGTATGTGAATGGCATTATTAGAGCCCTTAAATCCAGCTGTGTTTGAATACATACCTGGATTCTGGATTCTGCAGACAACCATTAATCATCAGGACATGGAATGTACAAAGCATGAATCTAGAAAAATTGGAAGTTGTCAAAAATAAAATGGAATGCATAAAGATTGATATCCTTGGCATTAGTGAGCTGAAAT
>NW_006921919.1:386584-408767 GCF_000298275.1 Orycteropus afer afer
TCATAAGGTTTTCCCTGGCCAATTCTTTGAGAAGTGGACAGCCTCTTCCTTCTTCCTAGTCTGTCTCAGTCTGTAAACTGGGCTGATACCTGTGCACCATATGCAACCCGCTGGGTTTGAAACACCAATGGCTCAGCCTCAAAACTCACATTAACATGTTACCACGGTAGGATAAACCAACAGACAAGTTTGTCTCCCTGTTGGAAAACTCTCCTACCACCCTTACCTTGGTCCCTGCAGCTGACTGCTCCTCTGCTCTGGTTCCTGGGGTTTTAATCCCCTTTCTCTCACTCTCCTGCCCTGCTGCTTTGGGCCTGCCTGGGTTCCCTCTCCTCACCTGGATCCCTGCAGCTGACTACTCCTCTGTCCCAGTTCCTGGGCCCTCTCCTCACCTAGATCCCTGCAGCTGAATGAATGATCCCTTCATTCAGCATAAAGTCCTCCAAGTTCATCCATGTTATGTGGTGTTTTGCAGATTCTACATTTTTCTTTAGGGTTGCATAGCATTCCATTGTATGTATGTACAGTTTGTTTATCCATTCCTCTGTTGATGGGCACTTAGGCTGTTTCTATCTCTTTGCTATTGTGAATACTGCTACAATGAACATGGGTGTGCATATATCTATTCGTGTCCTGACCCTTACTTCTTTAGGGTATTTCACTGCTGGTTTAAGTGTTAATTCTATTCCCTGTCTTGTTTAACTTTCCTGTTAATCCTGGGATGAGATTGTATCTTATGTTTGTTTTGATTTACATTTCTCTAATGGTTAATGATGGTGAACATTTCTTCATGTGTTTGTTAGCTGCCTGAATATCTTCTTTAGTGAAGTTCATGTTTCTGCCCATTTTTTAATGGGATTGTATGTCTTTTTGAGGTTGAATTGTTGAAGTTTTCCATAAATTTTAGTGATAATTCCTTTTCCAATATGTCATTGCTGGATATTTTTCCCAATTCTGTGTGTTGTTGTTGTTAAGTATCATGGAATCTTCTCTGACTCATGGTGACCTTATGTACAACAGAACAAAACACTGCCCAGTCTTGTGCCAGCCTCAGAATCCCTGCTATGCCTGAGCCCATTGTTGCAACCACTGTGTCAATCCATCTTGTTGAGGGTCTTCCCCTTTTGTATTGACCTTCCACTTAACCAAGCATGATATACTTCTCCAGGGAATGGTTCCTTCTGACAACATGGTCAACCAAGTAGGTGAGATGAAGTTTAGCCATTCTCACTTCCAAGGAGCATTCTGGCTGCAATTCTTCCAGGACAGATTCATTAGTTCTTTTAGCAGTCCATGGTACTCTCAGTATTCTTTGCCAACACCACAACTTAAAAGCATCAACTCTTTTATGCTCTTCCTTATTCATTGCCCAGCTTCCACGTGCATATGAAGTGATTGAAAATACCATGGCTTGGGTTAGGTGCGCCTTAGTCTTCCAGGACACATCTTTGCTCTTCAGCACTTGTAAGAGGTTTTTATGCAGCAGATTTTCCCAATGCAATATGTTGTCTGATGTCTTAACTGCTGCTTCCACTGGTGTTGATTGTAGAATCAAGTAATATGAAGTCTGATTCTGTATGTTCTCTTTTCAATCTTCTGGAGAAATTTTTTTGATGCACATAAGAATTTAAGTTTTAAATGGTCCCATCATCTAGTTTATCCTCCACTCTTTGTTCTTCTTCTTCAATAGTGTTTTGCTTACCCGAGCTGTCTTGCCTTTCCAGATAAAATTACTGATTGATTTTTCCATGTCTTTAAAGAATGTGGGTGGAATTTCTATTGGGATTGCATTGAGTGTATAGACTGATTTGGGTAGTATTGATATTTTCACACTGTTCAATCTTTCTACCCATGAGCATGGCATGTTCTTCCATTTATGTAGATCTCTTATAGATTCTTGAAATAGTGTTTTATAGTTTTCTTTGTATAGGTGTTTTGTGTTCCTGGTAAGTTTTATTGCTAAATATTTTACCTTTTGCATAGCTATTGTAAATGATTTCCATATTTATTTTTCAGAGATCTTGTTTTATTTAAGGTTGTATGTTTACTTGCATGGGCCTTGTTTTGAGTGGCTGGCCAGCTGGATGTAGTTATTCTCCATGATATATCTGGTAATCAATTCCAGTGGAATCTACTGGAGCAGGTGAGTAGCTTCCTGAGGGATGTGACCTGCTTCCAGTATATAAGAAGAAACACTAAGAAAGGTCTCAGCAGCTTATGACACACTTGAATCCTGCTTGTAGCCAAGTCATTGTTTAACAATCTACCATGATTGCCTGCCAGTCTTGGGACAGTTTCGGGGCTTGAGTTAGCAGCCTTCCATGTTGTTTGGTAATCTTGGTACTGTGCCCTTTTACTTGTTGATTTTTGGCTTGTTAGCCACAGTGGCCAGCAGCTGCCTGAGTGAAGAGACACCTCTAGCTCCAGTGGGCCAGGAGTAAAAGGTAGAGCTTAAGCCCAAAGTCAAGGGGCTTTCACCCAGTCCCTAAAACTTGGCATTTTGAACACAGACTTCTAGCCTCCAAAACTGTAAGAGATTAAATCCCTGTTTTTACAACCACCAATTTGTGGTAATTTCTGTTAGAGCAGTACTACAAAAGCAAAACAGACCTCTTTGAAGGTGTAGAGGAATCCAACTGATTTTTGTATGTTGATCTTGTATCTTTCTATTATGCTAAATCTTTCAATAAGTTCCAGAAATATTCTTGCTGAGTTCCTTGGGTTTTCTATGTATAAGAACATATCGTTGGTAAATAGGGATAGTTTTACTTCCCCCGTATCAATTTGGATGCTTTGATTTCTCTTTCTTGCCTTATTGCCCTGGTTAGGACTTCCAACACATGGTGAATAAAAGTGCAGATAGAGAGAATCCTTGTCTGCTTTCTGTTCTCAATGGGGACGGTTTCAGTCTCCCTCCATTGAGAATAATGTTGGCTGTTGGTTTTGCATATATGCCCTTTATTATGTTGAGAAATTTCCCTTCTATTCTTATTTTTCTCAGAGTTTTTATCTGGAATGAGTGTTGGGTTTTATCAAATACCTTTTCTTCATCTATTGACATGATCAAGCAATTCTTTTCCTTTATTTTACTTATATGATGGATTACGTTGATTGTTTTTCTAATGTTGAACCATCCTTGCATACCTGGTATGAATCCCATTTTTTTATATGTTGTTTAATATTTAATTTAATATGTTTAATATTTTTTTTAATATGTTGGAGTCTGTTGGCTAGGATTTTGTTGAAAATTTTTGTGTCTGTATTCATGAGGGATATTGGTCTGTAGTTTTTCTTTCTAGTGGTGTCTTTGCCTGGTTTTGGTATCAGGATTATGCTTGCTTCAAAAAATGAATTTGGGATGATTCTATCCTTTTCTATGTTCTGGAATAGTTTGAGTAGGATTGGTATCAACTCTTCTCTGAATGATTGGTAGAATTCTCCAGTGAAACCCCCTGGGCCAAGACTTTTTTTGTTGTTGGTAATTTTCTTTATGATCTGTTCAATATCTTCTTTTGTTATGAGTCTGCTCAAATTTTCTGCCTCAGTCTGTGTTAGTTTAGGTGCCAAAGGGGCAAGAAGGCCGCATCTTCTGACCTCCTCTAACCCCACAAGAGGAAGACAGAATCACCATCAATAGCCCAAGACCTATTCCTGCAAGGCCAGATATGCTGTCTCCCTCCAGCCCTTTAATCAACTGTTCCTTCCAAAGCACCCACAACCTCTCTCCTGGGTTTGATAAATCACTGCAGTGGTCACACAAAACTCATAGACTATGGGGTTAATTAGGGAAGCACCAGGCTACAATTCAACTTCAGGAACAATGCTCAGTCTCTCAGCCTGCTGTGTCTCAGCCAACAGTCTCTCTCAGTCTCTGTCCAAGAAGTGCATGTCTCTTGGTGTGTCTTTCTCAGCAGCACGTGTTTCTCAGGAGTGTGTTTCTCTCAGGCACATGTCTTTCTCAGCCAGCAATCAGAGAGACTCTTTCCTCTAGGAGAGCTCCTTTTAAGGCCAAACCACCCAATCCCAAACTCAGAATTCTATATACCTGAGAGAGAGCAAACTTCCCAGAAAATTACTTTGTGCTGCTCCCAACAGAAATAACCCAGGTGGATGACTTTAACAGTCAGGAGCTACTCAGTTTCTCACAGTAAATTCCACCATGGAGTTTACAAAGACTTATGGCTGGAAAAGCCATACCAGGTAATTTACTACACTACATTAGTTGAATAGTGTGCTCCTATAAATCTGTTCATTTCTTCTAGGTTTTCAAATTTGTTGGAGTACAGTTTTTCATAGTATGCAGATACTATTCTTTATTTTTTTTCCCCTGTTGGTTCTGTTGTGATGTTACCATTTAATTTCTTATTTGTGTTATTTACATCTTATCCTTCTTTTCCTTTGTTAAGTTTGCCAGTGGTTTGTTGATTTGATTAATCTTTTCAAAGAACCAACTTCTAATCTTGATTTTTTCTATTGTTTTTCTGTTTTCTTTTTCATTTTTTTCTGCTCAAATTTTTATTATTTCTTTTCTTCTGGTAACTATAGGCATTTTATTGCTGGTCTTTTTCTAATTGTTGGAGATGTTTGGTTAAGTTTTTGACTTTGGCTCTTTCTTCTTTTTTTTTGAGGTATCATCTGTTGCTAAAAATTGGCCACAGATCACTGCTTTTGCTGTATCTCAAAGATTTGGTATGTTGTGCTTCCATTTTTATTTCATTCAAGGACATTTTTTATTTCATTTTTTATCTCTTCTATTATCCAGTTGTTTTTAAAGAGGGTGTTATTCAGTTTCCATGAGTTTTCTCTTTTTCCATTGGTCTTCCTAGTGTTGATTTCTCAGTTTATAGCATGGTGATCTGAGAAGATGTTTTACGGTAATTCAACTTTTTTTATATTTATTGAGGCTTGTTTGTGGCCTAACATATAGTCTATCGTGGAGAATTTTGCATGTGCTGTGGAAAAGAGTGCATATTTTGCTGCTGTTGAGTGGCATGCTCTAGATATTTTAAGGTTAAGTTGGTTGATCGTGTTGTTCAGTTGTTCTACATTTTTGTTGAGTTTTTTTCTAGTTCTTCTATCTCATATTGAAAGTAGTGTATTAAAATATCCTGATATTACTGTGGAGTCATGTATTTGTCTTTTTAATTCTCTTAAAATCTGATTTATGTACTTTGGGGGTCTTTCATTGGGTGTATAGATATTTATTATGGTTTTGTCCTGTTGTTCAATTGATTCTTTAATCATTATACAATGTCCTTTCTTGTCTGTTATGGAAATTTTTGTCTGAAAGTCTACTTTATCAGAATTTATATTGCCACTCCTGCCATTTTTTGGTTTCCGTTTGTTTGATATATCTTTTTCCAACCTTTGATTTTTAGTCTTTTTTTGTCTTTGTGTCTGAGGTGAGTTTCTTATAGACAGCATAATGATGTGTCATGTTTTCTTACCCAGTCTGCAACTCTCTGTCTCTTGAGTGGTGTATTTAATCCATTTACATTCAGTGCAATTATTGGTAAGTATAAATTTAGTTATGCCATTTTGTTACATGTTTTTTTATATTGTTGCTGATTTCTTTGTTCCATATAATTTTCTGTGCTGAGCTAATTCTGTTTATGAATCATATTATCACTTCCTTCCTTACTATTATTTTGTTGTTGTTGTTGTTATGTGCCGTCGAGTCGGCCCCGACTCATAGCGACCCCTCCTTGGGTTTCCGAGGCAGTATCACTACGGAAGTAGGATTGCCCAACCTTCCTTCCGAGGAGTGGCCAGTGGGTTTGAACCACCAGCCTTCTGGTTAGCAGTCAAGTTTAGTATTTGCTAAATATTTATGCTTATCCTCTTTTTTATTTTGATGTGAAGGTGTTTTGTTTTGTTTTGTTTTGTTTTATTTGAGGTTACCCTGTGATTTATTCTTTTCTTCCTTAGTTTAAAGCAGTCTGTTCTATCTCACAATTATCTTGACTTCCTTACCATTTAGAAGTTCTGGAACAACTATTTATTACCTCTTTTGGTTTGTGGCTGTCCTTATTTATCAGTTGATGCTTCTGGTCCCCTGTTTACTGTCTTGTAAGCTTATTTTACTTTGGATATTTCTATAAGTAGGTTTGTGTTTAGTTTACCTAGTGCCTCTCTGACAGGAAAATACCACAAATGGGATGGCTTTAACAAACAAGAGTGTATTCTTTTACAGTTTGGGAAGATAGAAGTCCACATTCAAAGTGTCATTCTCTAGGGGCTGGGTGAAAGCACTTCAACCTTGGGCTTCAGCTCTGCCTCTTGCTCCTGACCAACTGAAACTAGAAACATCTCTTCACTCAGGCAGCTGCTGTGTGCTGAGACCTACAAACCCATGGTCCACCAGTGAAAAGGCACAGTCCCAATATTGCTAAACCACATGGCAGGACATTGATTCAAGTCCATTAAAAGTTCCAAGATCGGCAGAGCATGGCAAGCTGCTGAGCGAAGATTTGGCTACACGCAAAGTAACAATTGGGAAAAGGAGGACACAGAGAGGTGCACAAAAAGAGTAGACAATAGAAATGAATACTATTACATACATAATACTACATTATCAGCAATAGCAAACACTAGTGTATGGGTGGAAACATAGGCAGATAGGCAATACGATCAGGTGTGGCTACACAAATGGGAATTCACTCATAACCATACATAGTTTTGGGTGATGATATTCCTATATGTGTATTTATAGACCATTAATACATATGAAAAAAAGAAGAGGAAAAAAAAAAGAAAAAGGATAGCATGGTACTTTTGTTTCACCATTCCAAAGCTTTCTCTCAAATTATATCAAAGCAACTCCCTATCCATCAGCTCCCTATCCAGCATACTTCAGCATTATATAAAAATATTCCTAACATTATTTTGCTGCACAAATGAAATTTAATCATATATCTAATACCTAAGTGTAAGGCTTTTCTTTTTTTTTTTTTTTTTTTTTTTTTTTCTTATTATCTATTATGATTTAAGAGCTCTGGTGGCA
Source organism: Orycteropus afer afer (assembly GCF_000298275.1). Lineage (NCBI taxonomy): Eukaryota > Metazoa > Chordata > Mammalia > Tubulidentata > Orycteropodidae > Orycteropus > Orycteropus afer. Next base: position 393,588 of record NW_006921919.1, read on the forward strand.
TAGTGCATAAGGAATTTGACTGCTAACCAGAAGGCTGGTGGTTCAAACCCACCAGCCACTCTTCGGAGGGAAGGTTGAGCAATCTATTTCCATAGTGATACTGCCTCAGAAACGCAAGGAGGGGTCCCTATGGTTTGGACCCGACTTGATGGCAGTGAGTTTGAGTATCATTTAAATTAAGACCTGCTGTGATGGATATAATGATTTCCCTTTAAATTGTATGGGAAATGTATATGTGTGCCTATGAGTGTGTGTATGCAGATACATATACTCAGGTATAGAGCATCTTGTCCCAATAACTCTTTCATTGAAAACGTAAGAATGTTTAGCCAACCAATTCAATATTGCTTGCTGATGCATGTTTTAAAATGTAATGTAGCAAGTTATCAAGTATCAATCATTTATTAAGAAAAATGTAGGATAATTGAGATAATTCATTGTAAAGAAGAAAAACCTAGGAAACCTTTTTAATAATCATCTTCAATAGAAAAGAATAAAGGTATTATTAATTATTCTGATGTTCAATAATAAAGCAAAGGTTTATTTTAATTCAATGGAAATTGAAATTAAAATTAAATGACAAGAAAAATAATAATAATGAATGCTATATTTCTTAAAATGAAAATATTTCAAAAGATCTATTGGCATAACAGAGAATCTTGTTACTTAATTTTCTAACCAGAAAATGGGAAATGGTCACCGAGATTACCAGTGAAGGACATAAAATGAAATTAGACTGGCTTTGCAAGAACAATTACAAATGCTTCTAAGTTCATTATACCTTATTGAGTTTAGTTGCGTGCAAAAAAACGATAAAAATCAACCATTGATGATGGAATGCAAAGTGTTCAACAATATCTGGAAAATAAAAGGTATTAAAAAATATTGATGTGGCAGAAATATTTTGACGTTTGTCATGTGGCTGATTACAGTAATTTTTCACTACTCGCTCAAACATAAAATCTTTGCTCAAACATAAAACAGGGCAAAGCTCATGCCACAATATCATCAATATTATCCATCAAGCACAGATATTTATTGTGAAAACATAAAATTAGAATTTACCAGATATGACTGGTATTGAAGTATCTCATTCTTCATACCATCTTGGCAAATCCAGGTGAAATATTTGAAATTAGGTATTTATGAATTAGAATTACTTGCTAATGTTTATTGCTTTGTTTTATATACTCTATTCTTTAATCTCCCATGCCATGGGACATGTTTTGGAATTCTAAACCAAAGAAGTTAGCAGGTTTATCTTGGCCTTAACTATAGATATGTTGTTGTTGTTATGTGCCATTGAGTGGGACCCAACTCATAGCAACCCCTCCTTTGGTTTCCGAGGCAGTATCACTAGGGAAGTAAATTGTCCAACCTTCCTTCTGAGGAGTGGCTGGTGGGTTTGAACCGCCAGCCTTCTGGCTAGCCATCAAGTGCTTTAGGCACTACAGAGCTCCCAACTATAGATATAGCTTTTACAAAATATACTCAATGAAAGAAATTTTAGGAGAAAAAAAAAATCAAAACAAAATGTCTCCTTCTTTCTGATTGGGAGAATGAGTATATTGCATTGTACAGAGAAGAATTGAACACAGCTTTGGAAAGAATTGATTTATATCCATAGCAGATGCTAATATTTCATATATCACTGCTGTCTTTTCACAGTGGATATAGTCCATATTCTTGGTGTCCTGTCAAGCAACACACCTGGTGGTAGGAAGGCCTTAAAATGATGATCTGCTACATTACTCATAGCACTTGCTCTGAGGGGAAGCTGAACTCATTTCAAGTTCTGCTGTGGATGAACAGACAAACCAGTAACCTGTGGTAAGTTGAAACACACACAGAATTAACCGTGATAGGCCAATAATGAAGAAACCAATCAAAAAACAGTGTATTAGCCAGTGCACTAACTCTGATTGATTCACCAGGCTTTTCTCTAACAAGGTACTTATGGTCCTTAAAATAATGAGCTCGTTTTATTCCTTTAAATTCACATGTTGGTCGAGCCAGTCCCCTTTAAAAGTATTTTATATCTCTTTTGCTCAAATGTTACACGGATAGTCATATATAAACTTTTATAGAATATTTTCTTTTTCCTAGTTCCTCAAAATTATTTAGCTTTTGAATATCATTATAATCATTATTATTTTTAATCATATTATTTTCTTAACAAATTATAGCTTTTCATACTTATTACTGTAATTCGTATATCCATACATTTTTTAAAAATGGACAGTATAAAATTTCTTCCAAAATATCCTAGACTAATTATGCTATTCTTTAAAATGTCAAAGGAAAAGGATTCTACAGTCTCATCTGTTAACTTCTACATTCATGAAGTTCTTTACATCAAACCCAAATTGCTCTTTTTTTTTTTTTTCTGGTGGTATAATGCCTAAGGCATTTGATTGCTAACCAGAAGGCTGGCACTTCAACCCAACAGACACTCCTCTCAGAAGGAAGACTGAACAATCTACTTCCATAGAGATACTGCATCAGAAACCCAAGGAGGGGTCTCTATAAGTGGAATCAATTAGACGGCATTGAGGTGTTTTTTTGTTTGTTTGTTTTTGTTTTGGTGGTGGTCATTGAAGATAGGCAAAAGTTGGTTGCATGTGCAGTTTAGTGATATTAAGGATGAAATTAATAGAGAGTAATTTAATTATGACAGATGACATCTTGAATCGTGAAGACAAATATATAGAAAATTCCTTGTCTTATCCTTTGAGTAAATGTCAAATTCACTTTTAACTATTCAATGAAAATTGTAAATAATATTCTTATTAGTTACATAAGGTTGTGTTGTACAAGGAAGAGACAACTGAGTCGAAGAATGGGCATGTGAATAAAGTAAGTTGGTAATAACTAAAACATGAGAAGTTAGATAGCAGCTAATTTATTTCTTTTCCTTTTTTTTTCTCCCTAGACAGTGGAGTACTAAGCAAGATTTGTTGAATAGTGCTTATTGGAATATCCCTCTTTTGTTATCACATCACCAATGTCTTCTTCCAGAGCTTCAATACTTCTCGGCTGTATGATACCAATGACCTCCTATATGGTCACGGTGACTAAATTTTAGTCTTTTTTATAATTTCATCCTCCAAAATAATACCAAAGAAATATTTCAAAAATTAGCGTTTGAGATATAATCACTCATGACTATGATGTTAGATACAAGTTAAGGAGATTAAATGCAGGCATGGATTTTGCTTTCTCATAGTAGAACTTAAACGCATAAAGGTGTTCAAACTAATTCAAAACAGTCACTGCAGAGGGAAATAGGCAGCATTCATGTTGTATAGCAACCAAATCTCCTTCATGTAGGAATTTGACCCCAGTCAGTAGGAAACAGGCAGCAACTCCCTGCTCAAAGATAGCAGTCAACCATGCCATCTTTGTTTCATTGGCCATCACTGGACTGTTTTGAATTGATTTGAAGCCCTTATTTTTTTCCAAACTTTCAATTAGTACTATTTTAAAGTAAATTCATGTCTATCATTAGATAAATTAATTGGACTAAAATCAGAATAATTAAGCAATTAGGGAAAGTCTCTTGTGTTTGGAAAAAATAACTAAATGGCATTCATTGAGTCTTAAAAACTTGCCACTATTGAAGCTTATTGTGAACATTTGTTCTCTTTGAAACTAGACTGATAATTCTGATGAATCCATTGTAATCTTTGATTGTCTCAAAGATTAAACGTTAGGTTTAACTAAACAGAACTCCATAGAAGCTTGCAGGGATTGTTATTTCACACGCTGACTTAAAAGTTACAAAAAGGTGCAAGTCACACTTGCAAGGTCATAAGCACTGCATTTTTCAACTGGCCAGTGCCCATTTCACAGATATTGATGTTTAGACAGAGATTTTAGGTTTATCCAAATTCCGGGGACTAAAAATGAAAGATATGGGAAAAGAAATTAAGTCTCTCTACTCACAATCCACTTCTTTCCTTTTGAATATCAATTAAATAGGAAAGTTCTTGTACTTTACCAAAGCAAACTAGAACTCCCAAGAGAAGCCAAATTGACCTTGGCGCATTCCTGGTGACATAGTGAAGAGGATGTGAAAAGAGATCCCAGAAGGGATGCCTGGCTTACTGCAACCATAGCCTCACTCACTGCCGTGGAGTCGAATCCGATTCATAGAGACCCCTCCTTGGGTTTCTGAGGCAGTATTTCTACAGAAGTAGATTGCCCAGTTGTCCTGAACTTTAGGGAAGCAGGAGGTTTTTAACAAAGAATTTTAAAATAGAGAAATATAGTACTGAGTAAAATATTTAATCAAAGTTTATTTTACTAAGTTACAAAATGAGTTAGGTATTTTTCATACTATGCGTCAAGATCAAGTTCAAATCATAGAGTCCCATAAAAATGTAAGTGAACAAAATCTGCCTTAAAACAGTAATATCTTGAAATTTATAATACACAATAACTTCTGACAAATCAAGGGGAAAATTCGAATAAAGATTATGACCACCAAGATTGATATCAAGAAAGAAAACCTAGGTCAATTTAGGATATGAGAAAGGAAAGCAAGAAAGTACTGCATCCAATTATTAAATCCTAATGTGAAGATTGTAGAGAGGAAAGTTTTAACTAGTTGTTTACCTGATAATAAACCTTCTGAAACATGAAATGTTCCTATTAAAACCTAAGTTTTAAATAAAGTTGCTGGCTTTTACTTCCTTTCATTCCCTAAAATGTCTATGGTGATATAGTGGGTAAGGCACTTGGCTGCTAACCAGAAGGTCAGCAGTTCACACCCACCAACTGCTCTGCTGAAGGAAGATGAGGCAATTTACTTCCATAAAGATTTACAGCCTCAGAAACCCAATGGGGTTCACTATGAATCAGAACCCACTCAATGGCAGTGAGTTTGGGTTTTTCTTGGTTTCATTTTCTAAAAAGAGCATTTCCTTTGCACTCTTTTTTCCCCCCTGAAAGTAAGATTTTGCAGTTTAAAGTGGATTAAGTGTACCCAAGATCCAGGCTTAGAAATAATTCATAGTTTGGACCAGTGAAGTCTGGAATCTGGTCATGAATAATTACATGTAAAATACTATACAAAGCAAGATGTAGAAATGAAAGCTTCAAACTTCAAATTTGTACTAGAGGGATGAAACAGGGTACTTTTCTTTCTTTCTTTCCACTAGAAAACATTCTTCTTGAACTATGTGGTTAATTTATCCTAAAGGTTTTCCTTAAAAAAAAAAAAAAAAAAAACTTTATTTCATATATGAAAGACTGACATATATAATTTGTAACCTTCTACTCTATTATTATATTTGCTTTTTATTACACACAAGAAAAAAGAATAAAAAGATAAAGGATTTAAGAAAATCTTTTGTTCAAAATTCATCTTGGATTTTATTAATCATTCTTGTCATAAAAATCTTACTTATATTGTGATTAAGATTCTATTATTCCATGTATATCAGGACAGATTATTAAAAAAAAAAAAAAAAACCTCAGCCATTTCTTGTTCATGATTTTGAAATTAACTCTAATTAGCTTCAGGTGTGCATTTTTTATTCCAAATTAGAAATATTAAAAATGAGGGGGAAAACACCCTTAAAAATTAAAATAGCCATATTATTATGTTTCCATTTATGTCAAACTAAAAGTATTTTGTGCATGTATTTATCTAATATGCCTGAAAAATCATTTTTATGACTGAAGAAAACTAAATCATGTTGCAATAAATTGCCAATACAATTATGATACATTTGGAGAGCTTTAAGGGACAGTATTTATAAAGCTGTTTCCCTTTGTTACTAATGTCAGTGTCCCTTGATTGCCAGAGTGATTTTTTTTTAAGTTGACAGTCTTGACAATGCAATTATCTTCATTGCCTTTACAATAAATAATTCATGCAGTCATCTGGATTTCAGCAATTCATGTAGCTGTAATTGGAAGATGGGGAAGTTTTTTCTACTTTTAAGAAATAAATTGAGGGTTCATCCATTAAATCCTTAATCACTTCTTTTCTTTTACAACACTTCAAACACTATGTGAGCAGTGATGCTGAAAAGCTGACAACCAGTGATCTCTTTGTATTTCATTTTTTCCACTATTTCTCAAAAAAAATCAAGTCTTTTTTTTTTTTTTTTTTTTAAGTGGAACTTAATTGCCTTTCATTACCTTAGTTCTATCTTATTTTAAAGTGAACAATTTGAGGGTCATAAGAAAATAAATTACTATTGCCTTATGCATGCCAGGAAAGAAAATGTTTCCTGTTTCTAAAGTAAATAATTCAAATAAATATATGAAAGAATAGTAATTTTCTTTGTGAGGTATTTGTCAGTTTGATTCGTTATTAATTTTATCTGCATAGACAAGATAACACTAGGCCCTTGGATTTAGCATTTAAATAAGGATTAAATATGACTTTCTTTTTTTTTTTTTCCCCCTGAAACATCTTGGCAAAACTTCAAAGCTACAACTGAGACCTTCACAATTACAACTGCCAAAAACATTCCCCGGACACTGGACAAGCATAAAACAGATGCTTCAACATGCCATGTGGTTTTTCTGTGCTTCTTTAAAATTATAGTATTATAGTTGTCTAATTATTCAGACATTTTTCAGTTTATGAAATAATCCCACTATTCCTTTCCTCCTATTTAATATAAATAAATAAATAAATACACATAAAAGGAACCAAAATTAACATTGTGTATTTCTTCTAAAGTGTATAATTCATTTACAAAAATAACAAATTGTGGCATATTGCAATTACATTTCAAAATAAATATTAAATATTAATATATTCAACATTAAAGCATAACATAAATATTAAGTATTTCTCTGATACATGTTTTATGGGTTGTTGTTGTTGTTAAGTACTGTGGAGTTAAGTCTGATTGATACTGATCGCATACACATAGAACAAAACACTGCCTGGTCCTGCCCCATCCTCACAATATAAAAACTAAACTATAAGAGTAATAGCAAAGTAATGGAATTAAATCAAACAGAAAATTAGACATTAGAATATATACATTAATAATTTTCAAATATAAAGTGTCCATGAACAGGGAATTGTAAACAACTATTCCTGTCCCTACATAGGGATAGCACTGTAGTTTGTGGACTAGAGTAGCAGCAGGAGTGATTTTAGTTGCAATGCAAGCACTAGAGGATTTGGTGGTGAGGGGCTGGGCAGCTCCTTTCATAGCCTTTTTCCAAAGGATTACTCTTAGAAGTTATAATTGGGTGGGCCTGTTGTTTTGTGATTTGTAAATAATACTTGTAAATAATATAAGTCTTAGAAGTCCAGCTAGAATACTGCTTAGAAGTGAGAATGGCCAGATTTGGTCTCACCTACTTTGGTCATGTTGTCAGAAGGTACCATTCCCTTGAGAAGGATATCATGCTTGGTAAAGTGGAGGGTCAATGAAAAAGGGGAAGATTTTCAACAAGAAGGATTGACATAGTGGCTACAATAAGGAGCTCAAGGATAGCAAGGATTGTGAGGTTTGTGCAGGACCGAGCAGCATTTCATTCTATTGTAGATCGGGTCACTATGAATCAGAGCCAACTAGATGGCATCTAACAAAGACAAAAAATAATGCTGAAATTTTATTTTATTTCCTTTTTTTGTGAATATTGTGAATTTCTTTGTGACTAGACAATATTGGGAATTCATTATAAAGAAATAATTATGCAGTCATATGATGAAACAATGGAGAGTCTTTTCCTCCTTAACTAGCAGATTATCCTTATCACCATAGAGTTTGAACCATAGTAAATGCATAATGACTATTGACTAATTAATAAATGAGTATAAAAATGTTTCTATATAGGATACTGTATCAAACATCAAAGGAACCCTTGTAGCTCAGTAGTAAAGGGCTCAGCAGCTAATCAGAAGGTCGGCAGTTTGAACTCATCAACTACTCTATAGGAGAAACATATGAAGTGTTCTTCTGTAAAGATTTACACCCTTGGAAGCCCTGGTGGCAGTTCCACTCTGTCTTATAGAGTCTCTATGTGTCAGAACGGACTCAACAGCAATGGGACCAAATAGGCTAAATGTGGGCAAGGTAATAGAGTGGTTAGGTGAGTATTCTCTGGAGCTTCTGCTAGGGTTAAAACCATCACTTAATTATGACCATGGGCAAGTCATGATTATCTCTCTGTGTCTTAATTTCCTTCCCTGTCAAGTGAAATATTAATAATCAAGTAAATTTACTTGGGAAATTTAAAGGAAATAGTAAAAATAAGAAATGATGTAAGTTAACCATAATGCATTTTTGAGAAATTTGTATCAAAGTAATAATGTTAAAATATATGGTACATACATATATGGCACAAGATTCTAGTCAGCTTCAACATAATTACTATATTTATAGTCAATTTCCCACTGCACATCTTCAAAATTATCATTGAATATTTTATAGCCTTAATTTTCTCTATATTTGGAAAATAATCTAGTAATATTTAAGGTAGGACTTTCATGACATCTCTTATGTATCAATCATTGTTTTAAGCAGATTTTCAAGTATTTTTCAAATGTTCAAGAAGAGTTTGAAACACTTCACACAGTATAAGGAGTAAAAGTAATATGAGAAAAGCTTTCTATGAGAACTAAATCTGCACAGACTGTTCAGATATTGCCAGTGATTTGCCTCCAAAGACAAAGTAAAACCATGAGTTAAGAACAAAGTGGTAGAAATTGAAATGTCTTAATGTTCTACACTAAGGCACCAAAATATGGATAAAAACTGTGATACTCCAAACCAAAGAATTTAAGCATAGAAAAAATCATATGAAATGATATAAAGAATACGTCTTTAAACAACATTTTCACTAAAATATTTCATTAAATTATTAGACCTTCAGTGGAAAAGAACTAATGAGTAACTATAGCTCATACTTAATAGAATTTCATTTCAGTGGACTGACATATTGATGGCAAATTGCTAATAAATGTGACAACCTGCAAGATGGGATGGATGGGAACCTATAACTGGCAAACTGACAGAATGGAAGTTTCATTTGGAAGGTTGGGCAATCTACTTCCATAGAGATACTGCCTCGGAAAACCAAAGAGGGGTCTCTATGAGTCAGGTCCGTCTCGATGGCACATAACAACAACAACAACAACATGCAATGTGAGAGTTTGCATTTTTACATGAATAAATACTAATTAATAAAGCTCATATGGATTATATTGCTCTAGAGTAATATTGTTTAGGGAAATAAATATTAAGAAGAACTTTCATTTTAAAAAAAATACTCCAAAATAGTTTTCTCACTTCAACAAATAATTCATAGTAAATCCCTAAATATCAAGAAAGAAAATTATTTACTCTAGATGAACTATATTGAAAATAATAGACATTTAGCAAATGTAATAATAATACATTTTATCTCAGAATGGTGGATAAAAGAATATTGCATAATGTCCTCTGTTATATCCAATGAGCTGGTAACAAAGTTCAAGTTGAAATAAATATATAAAGGGCAAAGACAAAGACAAAGAAGGTCTATATGTTTATGCTCTTGGTAGTTCATGAATAGGGGAAATAATGAAGAGGAGCTATATAAGGTCATCCAATATGTGAAAAAAAGCATTTCACTATGGGGTGCCTTTTCTTTGTAATGTTGAGATTTAAGTCACAGTCTTTGACAAACCCCATTCAGAGGAAAACTGAGACTATGCCACATGTCCGTGGGAGGCAATATCAGTCCGAGATTTCATGAGGATCTATCATGAGGAGCACACATTCAGGAGAATGATTCACAAAGTGGACTTCCCCTGTGTTTGGCACACATGGGCACAGAGCTTGTCCTCATTACTGGAGGACACAATACATCGGAATGATGTGGTGGTGACAGCACGTCTCAACAGAAGAGCATCCTCAGAAAGGAGAGCTTTCATAGTCAGATTATTTCAGGGTCTAATTAAATGCTTTTAATTCCCAGTAAATGTATAAACTAGCACTAATACCTCTGCCCCTCTTTTCCTGAGAAAAAGATAAATTTTACTTGAGTTTCCTTCTCCATTTTCTCTTTTGTGGAAATTCCCAAATAACAATCATGAAAGACACAAAACACTTCAAATAACCAATCTACTTGTATTGTATCATCTTCCTATAGTCATTACATTGCAGCAGAAACAGAGACTTAACATGGAGCTGTTCCCAACTAATAATATCAATAACCTTTTAAAATTACAAACCTTAAAATACACAAATAATTTTAATAACAGTTAATAAAATGTAGCAAGATGAACAATAACTTACTTTCATTTGGTGGGTATCAGTTATTTATTACAAACTATGCTTAGTCTGAGAGAATCCTTCAATACTGCAATCCAAGACCTTAATTTTTCCTTCAGTTCTTTTAGCTTGAGAAATGCCAAGCATGTTCTTGCCCTTTGGTTTTCTAACTCCAGATCTTTGCACATTTCACTATACTTTATTTTGTTTTCTTGAGCCATCCTTTTAAATCTTCTTTTAAGTTCTTTTTCCTCAATATTTCATCCTTTTCCTTTAGCTACCCTCCATTCCAAAGCAAGCTACAGAGTCTCTTTTGACATACATTTTGATCTTTGCTTTTTCTTATTTATTTATTTAATTATGATTTGGGTGAAAGTTTACAGACCAAATTCATTTTCCATACACCAACTCATACATATTTTGTTTCATGACATTGATTGCAACACCCATAATGTAACAGCTCTCTTCCCACTTCCTCACTATGATTATGTTTCCCTGTGCCTTTCTTTACCATACATTCCTGCCTTCTGAGCTATCTCCCTGTGCAAATATTGCCCTTCTGACCTCCCATGATTGATTGTATTAAGGAGTATACCTCAAAAAAAATAAATAAATAAATAAAAAGAAAGAAATAAAAGAAAAACCAAACACTCCCTGCTGTTGAGTCAGATCTGACTCATAGTAAACCCCCCTTGGGTCTTTGAGACAGTATCACTATGGAAGTAGATTGCCCAACCTTCCTTCCAAGGAGTGGCTAGTGAGTTTGAACCACCAGCTAAGTGTCCCTACCTGGAGTAAATGTTCATCTTATATGCCTGTCTATTGTTTGGCTAAAAGCCATAGAAGTGAGTTCAATACCAAGCCTGAAGGGTGACAAGGGACCATAGTCTTGTGGGTTTCACCAGTCTCTCTCAGACCAGTAAGCCTGGTATTTTTTATGATTTTGAGTTTTGTTCTACATTTTTCTCCCAATCTATTCTGGATTTCCCACAGTGATCCCTTTCTGAGGAGTTAACAATGGTAGCCAGGTAGGTTTGCATGGTCCACTAGTACCTTGGACTAATTGTTTCCATGTGTCTTTGATTTTCTTCGTTTTTCTTTGCTCCAGATGAGGAGATACCAATTTATATATCTAGATGGACACTTGCAAGCTTATAGGACTTCAGTAGCCACTCATGAAAGTAGGGTGTAGAACAATGTTTTTGTGTAGCATGTTACACTGATTGAGCTTGATGTCTCCCATGACCATGGTCCTAAACCTAAAGGTCCAATAACTAACTTTTCTGACTTCTTATGACCTTTTGGTTTCTTCATGTATGATAACAAATTACGGATAACATTGCAAAACATGAGAATCCCAGAACACTTGATTGTGCTCATGAGGAAAATGTATGTAAACCAAGAGCCAGTTGTTTAAACACAACAAGGGAATACTGCATGGTTTACAATCAGGAAAAGTGTGTGTCATGGTTTATCCTTTCACCATACTATTCAACATGTATTCTGAGCAAATAAACTGAGAAGCTGGACTGTATGAAGAAGAACATGGCATCAGGATTGGAGGAATACTTATTAACAACATACAATATGAAGATGACACTACCTTGCTTGCTGAAAGTGAAGATGACTTGAAGCACTTACCTATAAAGATCAAACTTATACTCTTCAGGTAGGATTACACCTCAATATGAAGAAAACAAAAATCCTCACAACTGGATTAATAAGCAACATCACAATAAATGGAGAGAGCATTGAAGTTGTTGAGGATTTAATTTTACTTTTTTCCACAAACAATCACCATGGAAACGGCAGTGAGGAGATAAAAAAATATACTGCACTGGACAAATATGCTGTAAAAGACTCTTTAAAGTAACAAAAAACATAGTTTTCCCTTTGAGAGCTGAGGTGCACATAACCCAATCCATGATATTTTCAATCACCTAATATGCATGTGAAAGCTGGACATCAAATAAAGAAAACTGAAGAAGTGTTGGTGAAGAGCATTAAACATAATATAGACTTCCAGAAGAATATATATATGTATGTATCTTGGAAGAAATATGCCAGAATGCTTCTTAGAATTGTGGAGATTTCATCTCACTTTGGACATGTTATCAGGAGGGATCAATCACTGGAGAAGGACATCACACTTGGTAAAGTAGAGGGTAAGCGTAAAAGGTGAAGACTTTCAGTGAGATGGATTGACACAGTGGCTACAAGAACAGGCTCATCAAATATACCTATGATTGTGAGGAAACACAGGACCAGGCAGTGTTTCAATCTGTTGTACATATGGTCAGTATGAGTTGAAACCAACTTGACAGCACCTAACAATACATACACAGATACTCCACAACTTAGGACATAATTGATTTACAGCAAACTGCACTCATAACAGTCTTCTGTGCTTTTTTCCCTTATACTTCTATTAGTGCCTAAAGCCCTTGACTGCTAACCAGAGGCTGCCGGTTCAAACCCACCAGCTATTCCTTGGAAGGAAGATGGGGCAATCTACTTCTGTAGTGATACTGCCTCAGAAACCCAAAGAGGGGTTGCTGTGAGTTGGGTCTGACTTGATGGCACATAATAACAACAACAACAAGATACAAAGTTGCAGCATATAATTTGCTGATTTTATCATTCACGGATGTTCACTTGTAATTGTTCAAACTGGATTTATAAAGATACTGATTATAAAATACTATAATAATGAAAGCTAAACAAAAGAAAAAGAGATATTTGACTTACATGAGAACTAGTTTATGATGAAGTAATCAGAAGAGAACCTTGTAATAAATTGGGGTTTTCCGTATTAGTAAATTCAAATTACATAAAATTAAACATACATACCTTAAGACAGCAGATATGTATTGAGGTCAAATTATTTGCCTTGCTTACATGTAGACTTAAGTCTCTATCTCTTTTTAGCTTTTTATCCTGTTGACGCTTTACTAACATATCTTATATTCATTATTTAAATTAATCCTTTCTTGACACATGTGACATATAGTGTCAACATATGTTTTCTGTCTCTATGATTTAGTGGGAAACTGCAATCCCACTTTAATGCAGGCTGCCACCTAGCGGAAGCCTCTATAACTGCAGAAGCCCCAGAACTAGAAACCCCCTGGTACATAACTGTCCTAATTGTATTAAAATCCATATTACCTCAATTTTTTTTTCATCTCATTCAAAATGTCTTCCATTCCTGAAAAGACAGTTTCAATAAAAAATTCAAATCAGAAAATAATTTGGTCTTGAGAGGGTTAAAAAAATAAAATAAATTCAAAATGCCACTATAAGAATTATCTAAATTAATAATCTAAATTATTATTTAAATTATTAGATTTAAGTTTCAGACAACAAAATCTCTAATTTGCATTAATCAAATTACTATTTAGTATAATTTTAATAATTTATGAGTATATCTTCCCAGCTTTTCATTTAAAATTTGAATTCCACCATAATTTTATGAAAATAATTCTACAAGAGTTTATTGTTTGAGAAATTATTCTATTTGTACCATCAAAATTACCTACATTGACTTTGCACAATTCAATTCAGAATTCTTTACAGACTTTAATTCTGCAATGGATAAGAATTGAACCATGACCCAATAGTAGAAAGACCTACACACAGAACACCTACCCCAGGGCAACACACCCACCTACTCTAGAGAGATGCACCCCTTAGATCTATCAACCATGAGACACCAGAGGAGCAGCATTCTCATAGAGGGAAAGCAGAACAGACAAGAATGCATAGCTAAAAATGGCACAGGAAGGGGTAGTCACAGGGAGGGGAGGGAAGGAGTTTTTTAGTGGCTGGGGATGGTAATCCAGGCCTTCAAATCAATGCATGAACTATTGAATGTAAAACAAATTTGCTTTGTAAATTTGTACCCAAAGCAGAATTAAAGATTTTTTTTAATTAAGTAAAAAAAAAAAAAAGACGAAAAGTACACTCCGTTTTCAAAAAAGAGAGGGCAATTATATGATGTTTGGAGATTAATATTAGGCAAGAAATAAAATAATTACAAGTTATTAATTAGTCTTCTTTTAAGTGAGAAGAAACAAAGAGAAACGAAGGAAGAAGGAAGAGAAGGAGGGAGAGATGGAGGGAGGGAGGGAAAGAAAGGAAAAGGACAGAAGAAAGGAAGGAAGGAAGGAAAGAAGGAAGGAAAAAAGGGAAGGAGGGAGGGAGGATGGCAAGAAGAAAATATCTTTAAGGTCATCTCATTCATTGGGGTTATATCCAACCTAACATAACCAGTTATTGGTATACTCATGATATAAACTGATTTTACTTTTAGAGAAGCACAGCCATTGGACAGGGTGTTTGTCTTTGAAAAATAACAGATGATTACATAGAAAATTGTAGTTCAGTGAAGCACTGAACTTTTGAAAAAGGGACCAATTTCATTGCCCTTTCAGTTAATGTCTCAGTCAATATACATGTTGCTACTCATCTTCCCTGAGAAAGAAACATGCTACTAAATACTACATTTGAATCATTAAGTCATTTTCAGTATTCTGAAAATAATAATAATGTGATTATATGTATTGTTTATATATACATACCAATTGCCAAACAGCAGATTCCAGCTCATGTGGATTAGCTGTGTCTCAGAGTAGAAGTATATTCCACTAGGCTTTCAATGGCTGATTTTTTTGGAAGTACTTTACTAGACTTTTCCTCCCAGGTACCTCTACGTGAACTATAACCTCCAATGCCATGGTTAGAAACCCAGTGTATTAACTGTTTGCACCACCCAGAGACTCCACATATTGCTTAACCATTTTTAATAACTGCATACACTGTTTTGGTGAATTTAAATACAATTATGCATCCCTGCATAATCCGAGAAGCTGGACTATATGAAGAAAAACGTGGTATCAGGATTGGAAGAAGAATCATTAACAACCTGAGATATGCAGACGATACA
>NW_006921919.1:409532-415275 GCF_000298275.1 Orycteropus afer afer
TGCTGTGCATGGGGTCGCTATGAGTTGGAAATGACTCGACGGCACTTAACAGCAACAACAACAACAATACATCCCTGATCTGTTTCCCTTCACTGTTATGTGACTAATATGGACTTAAGAACAAAATTTTCAAATAATTTTTGAAAGGCAACCTAAGCATCTTAGACTGAGTTCTCTAGAGAAGCAAAATCAGTTAAACTTAGAGAGGGAGAGAGAAAGAGAAATTTATCTCAAGGGAATTACTCACACAATTGTAGAGACTACCAAGACCCAAGTCCATGGGTCAAATCTCAAGCTGAAGGCTACTCCTGACTCATGCAGCTGCAGGAGCTGAAGGACCCATGTCTGAAAGGCAGTGAACAAATTGCTGGCTTTGAAAGTAGATGAATCTAAGATCAGCAGGTAAAAAGGCAGACTGATGGCTCATAGGCTGCAAAGGCAGCAATCCCAAAATCAGCAAGCAATACCATTCATCTGTCAGTTTATCATACTATGGTAGCTTTCATGTTGCTGAGAGGATGGAGGCTATGTCACTGGTATATCAAATACCTCCAAGGTTAATCATAATGGAGCCCCTCAGGTTTCAGCTGACCTTCCAGATTAAGACAGATTGGAAGGAAGGAAGGGGCCAACTTCCTTTGGAAAAACTGGCCAGTGGAAACCTTTTTAATAACAGTGATATACTGCAAGAAAACTTTATTAAGAGCCCTGAAACTTTGTCTTATATAGTGCCAGAAGATGAGCCCCTCAGGTTGGAAGACACTCAAAATACCCTAGGGAAGAGCTGCTTCTTCAAAGTAGCAAACTCACTGCTCTCCAGTTGGATCCAACTCATAACAACCCTTGCTTGGGTTTCCAAGGTGGTATCACTACAGAAGTAGATTACCCAATCTTTCTGAGGAGTGGTTGGTGGGCTTGAACTTCCAGCCTTCTGAGTAACAGTCAAATACTTTAGAGTTGAGCTTAATGATGTGGATGAAGTAAAGCTTTCAGGACCTCAGTTTACTGATGGGGCCCAACTGAGAGTGGAAAGAAACAGCTGCAAACACCCAATAATATGAGGAACATGGAGTATACAAAAGATGGACCTAGAAATGGACTGGTTTTGGTCATTTTGTATTTTGTCTACTATGCAGACAATGACAAATTGAAAATGAATGGCATCACATTCATCTTTAAAAAGGTGTTTGAAGATCTATTCTGAGTACAATGCTTTCAGTGATAGGATAATATCCACACATCTACAAGGAAGATCAGTTAATACTACTATTATTCAGATTTATGCACCAACCACTAAAGCCAAATATGAAAAAGTTGAAGATATTTGCCAGCTTCTGCAGTCTGAAATTGACTAAAGTTGCAATCAAGATATATTGATTATTACTGGTGATTGGAGTGTGGAAGTTAGAAACAGTGAAGAATCACCAGTAGTTGGAAAAAATGGCATTGGTGATAGAAATGACACCCAAGATCACAGGACATATTTTTGTAAGACCAACAACTTATTAATTACAAATACCTTGTTCAACTACATAAACAGTGGCTATACATGTTGACCTCACCAGATGGAATACACAAGAATCAGACTGACTACATCTGTGGCAAGAGTCAATGGAGAAACACAATACTTCAGCCAAAAGAAAGCCAGGAGCTGACTGTGGAACAGACCATCCATTGCTCATGTGTAAGTTCAAGTTGAAGCTGAATACAATTAAAATAAGTCTACAAGAGCCAAAATATGACCTTGATTATACCTCAGCTGAATTTAGAGACTATCTGAAGAATAAATTTGATGCATTGAGTGACAATGACTGAAAAGCACACAAATTGTGAGATGACATCAAGAATATCATACATAAAGAAAACAAATTGTCATTAAAAAGAAAGAAAAGACAAAAATGGATGTCAGAAGAGATTTTGAAACTTCTCTTGAATGGAGAGTAGCCAAAGCAAATGGAAGATATGACAAGATAAAGAAGCTGAACAGAAGATTTCAAAGAGCAGCATGAGAAGAGAAAGTAAATTATTATGATGAAATGTGCAAGGACCTGGAGTTAGAAAATCAAAAGGGAAGAACACACTGAGCATTTCTCAAGCTGAAAGAACTGAAGAAAAAAATTCAAGTCTCAAGTTGCAATATTGAAGGATTCTATGGACTAAATATTGAATGATGCAGGAAGCATCAAAAGAAGACGGAAGGAATACACACTACACAAAACACAGTTAGTATTTGTTCAGCTATTTCAGGAAGTGGCATATGATCAAGAACCAATGGTATTGAAGGGGGAAGTTCAAACTGCACTGAAGGAACTGGCAAAAAACAAGGCTCCAGGAATTGACAGAATACCCATTGAGATGTTTACACAAATGGATGCATCACTGCAGGTGATTACTCATCTATGCAAAAATAGTTTGGAAAATAGCTATCTGGCCAACTGACTGGAAGAGACCCTTACTTGTGCCCATTCCAAAGTAAGGTGATCCAACAAAAAGTAGAAATTATGGAGCATCATCAATATCACAAGAAAGTAAAATTTTCCTGAAGATAATACAAAAATGGTTCCAGCAGTATATTGACAGGGAACTTCCAGAAATACAAAATGGATTCAGGAGAGGATGTGAAATGAGGATGTCATTGCTAGAATCAGATATACCATAGATGAAAGTAAAAAAATACCAAAAAATGTTTACATGTTTTTCATTGACTATACAAAATCATTAGAATGTTTGGATCATAAAAACTGTGGATAACATTGTGAAGAATGTGAATTCCAAAACACTTCACTGTGCTCATTACCAGGTGGCTGTCGTTCAAACAGAGCAAAGGGATACTGCATGGTTTAAAATCAGGAAGGGTATGTGTCAAGGTTATATCTTTTCATGATACTTACTCAATCTCTATGCTGAGCAAATAATGTGAGAAGCTGGACTATATGATGAAGAGCAATGCATCAGGATTGAAGGAAGATGTATTAACAACCTGTGATATGCAGATAACCCAATTTTGCTTGCTGAAAGTGAAGACAACATGAAGCACTTACTGATGAAGATTAAAGACTACAGTCTTCAGTATAGATTACACTTGAACATAAAGAAAACAAAAATCCTCACAACTGGACCAATAAGCAAACATCAAAAAAAAAAAAAAAAAATCAGCAAACATTGAAGTTGTCAAAGATATTACTTTATTGGATCCACAATCAACACTCATAACAGCAGCAGTCAAGAAATTAAATGATATATCGCCTAGAGAAAATCTGCTGTGAACCTCTTTAATGTGTTGAAGAGCAAAGATGTCACTTCAAAGATTAAGGTGCACCTAACCCAAGACATGGTATTTTCGATTGCCTCATACACATGTGATGGCTGCTCATAGCACATCTCATCATGGACGTGATTACATTATATCAGATCTCATCATGGGGGATTACTATTTCATGATTGCTAAGCCATTTAGAATCATGGTGTAGCCAAGGTGATACACAACCTTAACAATCACATTAAACAAGATAGACAAAGCACTCAAAATTAGCTTGTACTTTCAGAACATATAATAAACAATTCTCATTCTCATATGTAAAAACTTGTTTAAAGCATCTTCCAACTTCTTTTAACTCTTTCATAGCTAAAATGTATTTGAGTGTTTGATTCAATTCATCTGTCATTTTTAAGAAATTACTTTAGCGGGGGTCCTGAATACATAGATGGTGAATAATGAGTCATAAAAAGAGAAAGAAAGAGAAGGGATGCATTAGGAAAAATACACAGAGATAAAATTACACACAAAATTAGGAAAATGGCTTATACAAATAGCACAGATTTTATCTTCCTTAGAAGTATGACTCCTAAAAGTTTTTATCTTAATTGGCAACAGTAAAAAATGAGAATATTTAAAGAATATAGAGATAATTGGTTCTAAATTTAATTAGGTGGTAGCAATAAAAACAGTGTAACTTTCATCCCAGAAATTTTATTCATTGAAACTGTTTTTAGCTCCATACTTTCAAGATATCAAGCCTGATACTCCTTTTAAAAATAAAAGAGATCTGAATCACAACCCCAAGGAACATGTCTGTGAGGGAGAAAAAGACAAATCATGATATAAAATCACTCCTTCATTCAACAAAGATTTATTGATTTTGAGAATGGAGGAATGGTAATGTGAGTATTAAAAGAATCTCTGAAAAAAATTTAGTTAAGGTGATTCTGTATCTTCACAACTGGATATACTTTCTCAACTCCAAATAGTTAGCATTGTTAGAAAATTTTTAAAAAAATAAAAAGCAAAATTTTTTAACTTAATAAAAATAAGATCAACATCGCATTGCTTAAGAAACAAAATCAGAAATCTAAACAATGATTTGATTGAAGACATACCTACTAAACTAGGGAGCTTCAACAGAACTGCTCTGTATTTTTTTACTACTGTTGGGTAAAGAGGACTGAAGTGCTTTGAATAGGAAGTAGTAGGCAGGTTCTGGTGTTCTACTCAAAGTAGTGGTTCAAATACATTTCCTCTGCTTGTAAAAGGAGGGAAACAAGGGAAAGATAGTTTCTAACACAGCCTGTGCTGTGGTTTTTTCAATAAAAGAACCTTGGGGGCAGAAGGAGTAGGAATATACAGATATTGTCTTTTGATGATGAATTGAAACTGCTTGCCACCACAGCGACTGGGTCTGTCATGTTGTTGGTGTCACCACAAAGCAGGAGTACTATATTGCCATATTCTGGAAGGAAATGGACTAATGCAAACTCAAAGTAGTAGTGGTCTCTACTGCAGGGTTTTACCAGATGTTCTATATGCTAGAGCAGAGTAACATTGCCTTAGGTACATGGTATTTAGCACTGATCTGGACAATAAGTTGTTTTCCATCCCTACAGAAAGGAGAAGCAGAAATAGTTGCAACTCAATTGAAATAGAAGAGTATATATTTATAGTCTTGCCCTGTGACTGTGCAAACTCTCCCATCCTCAGTCACAATGTAGTCCTACAGGATCTGTAATAGCTGTGCATACTCCAAAACATCATTTTGGCCTACTATATTTATAACATCATGTGGATTAGACAAGTTAAGGAAGACATGGAAAGCATATTGGAAGCCTTGGTGAGACAAGTATACCCAAAAAATAGGAGATGTACTCTATGAAATGTTTTTAGGTGCCCACTGGTCAGGGATGTACTTAATATCCATTACAAAGTAAAAGACAGAGGGGAGTTCTGGTAAGATGGTGGAATAAGCAGACAAACTACCCAGATCCTCTTACAAAGAAAAGGGGAACTAATTAACACAGACACAGAAGATAATCTAGAAGCTCTGAGTTTGGAAAGAAAGGATAAAGAATTAGGCTTTATTAGTTAAAATATAA
This sequence comes from Orycteropus afer afer, assembly GCF_000298275.1. NCBI lineage: Eukaryota > Metazoa > Chordata > Mammalia > Tubulidentata > Orycteropodidae > Orycteropus > Orycteropus afer. Next base: position 414,900 of record NW_006921919.1, read on the forward strand.
CCAAAGTCATATTTTGGCTCTTGTGGACTTGTTTTAACTCCAACTAGTAGAAGAACCTACATGAAAACTTGAAAAAAAGAGATATACAAAGCTGCGGTCTGTCAGCAATCCGGACAGCATGGACAGCTTGGATATTTCCAAGTGATGTTAGAACCTAAGAATTAACCTAAAAATTGGCCCTGCTAGTCATGGGCTGCATGGAGGACTGCACTGGTAGCTGGTGAATAAAAGGGAAAGCAAAGAGGGAGATAGGCTGAGCTGTGGACTTTTGGCTGTCTGGAGGGCACAGCAATTTTTAATATATACAAGTGGTTTGACAATTTTTGATATTTAAGGCAACAACATTTTCTCGGATTCCTGGGACCTAAGAAAAAGG
>NW_006921919.1:415648-417342 GCF_000298275.1 Orycteropus afer afer
AAGATTCAAGCAGAAATCAAAGACACAGAAAATACAAAGACAATAGAAAAAAAAATCAACAAGGCTAGAAGTTTGTTTTTCATAAAGATTAATAATGTTGACAAAACACTGCCAAATTTAACAAATGAAAAAAGGAAGAGAATACAAATAACAGAAATAAGAAATGAAATGTGTGACATCACAACAGAACCAACTGAAATAAAAAGTATAATATCACGATACTATGAAGAAATGTACTCCAACAAATTTGAAAATCTAGAAGAAACAGACAGATTTCTAGAAACACAGTACTTACCTAAACTAACACAAACTGAGGTGGAAAAGTTGGACAAATCCATAACAAAAGAAGAAATTAAACAGGTCAGAAAAAAATGACTAACAACAAAAAAAGTCCTGGCCCATGCGGTTTCACTGGAGAATTCTACCAAACATTCACAGAAGAATTGACACCAATCCTACTCAAACCATTCCAAAACATAGCAAAGAATGGAATCATCCCAAATTCATTTTAGGAAGTAAACACAACCTTGATACCAAAACCAGGCAAAGACATAACTCAAATGAAAACTACAGACTGATATCCCTCATGAGTATAGATGCAAAAATCTTCAACTACATACTAGCCAATAGACTCCAACATAATATCCAAAAAATAATTTATTGTAACCAAAAGGGATTCATATCAGGTATGCAAGGATGGTTCAACATTAAAAAAACAATCAATGTCCTCCATCACATAAACAAAACAAAAGAACCAGACGATCACATCAATCAATGCAGAAAAAGCATTTGATAAAATCCAACACCCATTCCCGATCAAAACTCTCAGCAAAATAGTAATAGAAGGGACCTTCCACAATATAATAAAGGGCATCTATGCAAAAGCAAGCTCTGGTAGCATAGTGCCTAAGGCACTTGACTGCTAACCAGAAGGCTGGAGGTTCAAACCCACCAGTCACTCCTCGGAAGGAAGCAATCTACTTCTGTAGTGATACTGCCTCAGAAACACAAGGACGGGTTGCTATGAGATCAGGTTCGACCTGACAGCACATAACAAAAACAACAACATGCAAAAGCAACATCCAACATTATTCTCAATGGAGAGAGACTGAAACTATTCCCCTTGTGAACAGGAACCAGACAAGGAAACCCTCTATCACCTAGTTAGGGCAATAAGGCAAGCAAGGGAAAACAAAGGCATCCAAATTGGTAAGGAAGAAGTCAAACTATCTCTATTTGCTGATGATATGATCCTATACATTAAAAAAAAAAAAGAGAGAGAGAGAGAGACTGAGCAAAGAAACTGTTGGAATTTTTTGAGAGATTTAGCGTAGTGGCAGGATACAAGATCAACATCCAAAAAACATTTGGATTCCTCTATGCCAGCAAATAGATTGCTGAAAAAGAAATAATGAAATCAATACCACCTGCAATAGCTAACAACAACAAAAAAACTTGGTAATCAATCTTACCAAGGACATAAAAGACCGATACAAAGAAAACAACAAAAGACTGTTTCAAGAAACTGTAAGAGATCAACATAAATGGAAGAACATACCATGCTCATGGATAGGAAGATTGAACATTGTGAAAATGTCAATTCTACCCAAAGCAATCTATACATTCAAAGCAATCCCAATCCAGATCCCATCAACATTCTTTAATGACATGGAAAAATTAATCACTAACTTTAT
>NW_006921919.1:418736-422026 GCF_000298275.1 Orycteropus afer afer
TGGGGCAATCTACTTCCATAGTGATACTGCCTTGGAAATCCAAGGAGAGGTCGCTATGAGTCGGGTCTGACTTGACAGCATATAACAACAACAACAAAGAATAACGTAGAATCTGAAAAACATCGCAACAAGTAGGTGAACTTTGAGAACGTAATGCTGAGTGAAATAAGTCAATCACAGAAAGGCAAATATTGTATTAGTCCATTATTGTAAAAAATCAAGAAAAAGTTTATACATGAAAGGAAATTTTCTTGTTGGTTACTAGGGGTGAGAGGGAATAGGAGGGAACACTGTTAGATAGCTAAGGACAAGTATTTATTTGGGTGAAGAGAAGGGCAACGAACCAAATGTGAGTGATCAACAAGGTGGCATCATGGAAGAGAAAGACAGAGAGAGGGGCATAGGAGGCACAAACAACAAAGATGAACTCTGTTGCACATACAGTACTGTGTTGTCAGTGATGACAAACATTGATCAGTGGGTGCACAGTTTGAATGATTAGGTAAGTCTGTGCAGGGGGAAGTGTGCCCACGACCATGTATAGAGTTGTCAGACAATGTTTCTATAAGTGAATTCTTATGTTCTGTAAGAATTTCTGGGTATATAGTAAAGCTGACAAGGGATAAGTTTGTAGTCACTTCTTGGCCACAGCCAACTACCTGGAGGGAGTGAGTAATTGGACCCACGGGCTCAGGACCAGAGTCACAGGGGATAGTAAGCTCAATTGGCATAATATACTACACAAAGCATTGTTCCACAGCCTACTTTGATGAGTAGTGAATGGGATCTTAAAAGCTTGTAGGCAGCCATCTAGATGCAATGATGAGTCTCTCTTAGTCCAGAGCAAAGAAGAATGAAGAAAACCAAATATTCATGCAAATAATTACTCCAAGTGACTGGTACACCATGTGATATTCAGGCTATAAGACTATCAGACCAGAAGAACTGGATGGTGCCTGGCTACCACTGTCAGCCACTTGGAGGGGGAGCTATGTAGGAGATCCTGGATAAAGTGGGAGAACAATGTGGAACAATGTGGAACAAAACTCAAAACCATAGCAAAAAAAAAGAGAGCAGAGTTGCTGGTCTGATGTACCCTGGAGGTACCCCTGAGACTATGGCCCCTAGCTGACCTTCAGGTCTGGAATTGAACCTACTCCTGTGGCTTCCAGCCAAACAAAATACAGGCATAGGAGCTGAAGATTTACAATAGGTAGATACACTCCTTGAAGAGATCCTCCATGGGAGAATAGAAGGGTTGTGCATGCACAAGGAGACAGATAGGGGGTCAGGAGTGCATGGGAGGGAAGGACACAGTGAAGAAGTAACTATGGGGAGGAAATGGAAGGGAAGCTGTTACACTGTGGGAAATTGCAGTCAATGTCATGATACAAAGTGTATGTGAGCTGCTGTAATGAAAATGAATTTGCTCTGCAAGCTTTCACTCAAATCACAATAAAAATTAAAATAATATTAATAATAAAATACAGAATACTGTATCTTGCACTTCAAAGAGGGAGTATCATCATATTATAAGCTACAACTGCCACCCAGTCATCACCATGAAAGAGGTAACTGAACCTGATTATCATAAGGTGGTAAAACTGTTTTCACAATGAAGTCAGAGAAGAATATTTGTCACAAAGAAGATTGACATAGCTATCTTACAGTATGCTTGTACCCAATTATTATCAGAAAATTGTCTATAGGAACAACCAGGGCCAGACAAAAACATGGTGATCGGAGTCTTACAACCCCCTTGATAAGGCTACATCATCTCAACAATAAGTCACTAGATCAACAGAGTTGCCATTCAATCATGAGTGGAATTTAGAGTGAACAGTAACAAATGAATGTAAGTTGTGACCATAAAACCAAATACAAGGAGGGCTAGAATTTATTCCACTGAACTTTGTTTTGAAAGTTTCCATAAGGAAAAGAAGCCAACCAGAGTATTGAAAGATGGAATTTTAGAATTTATATGAAGCATATTAATCAAACAGAAGTCCTGGAATGCAGTGGATGCTGAATTGTGTCACCCAGAACCCACAGAAGGGAAGACACCTCCATTTCCCTAACTATTTTGAGTCCTAGAGGACGACAGCTCTCAATGTGACTCTTCCCAGGATTGCCTATGTTGTATTTCATTTGGATGTGGAAAATTTCTTTTTCAGAGAAATTTTCATCAAATAAATATGATAGGAATGTTAGAGGTTTTAGAACAACCACAATGTTGTCATGCCACTGAAATAACTGTTTCATCTAATTACCATCAAGATTGAAACCATTTCCTGAAAGTTTGATGGGTGAATTCACATTGGAGGGATCATGCCACCACTGATGTATTTCAGCCTCAATGACAAGAGAACAGCACTAGTACCTATGAAATATTCTTACTAAAAAAAATTGATTTGGAGTTTAAATAAATGTCTACAATGAAATTCCATTTACAAAAAGCATCAAGGATGATACCAAAGGAAGTTTACAGAAAAATCGAATGGGTAAGATAATTAACTCAGTGGTGAAATGAAAATGAATTGTAGATTAAAAGAGATATATCAAATAGCACAATGTTTGGACCTTGTTTGAATCCTGATAGAAATAAATTAAATAAAAGTCTTTTAAAGATAACTGGGGGAATTTAAATATTGTATAAATAATCTTTGTTTTATCCATTTCATATTCATGTAAACTCCATCACACATATTTTAAGAGTTGATTATACTTGTGCATACTCAAAAGATCAAAAGTTATATATTTTTCAATTTTTATAGGTTTACAAAAGGAAATATGAAATAGAAGCATAAAATACGTGTGTTTGACCTAAGACATGTTTCCTCTTATATTTATTGTACTTTTCAGATTTGACTTTAATTCCTTCAAAACACTTTTGCCCACACATTGGAAGAGAGAGAGCTACCAAATGGTCTCATCATTGCTATCCTATTAGCTAACCATAATCACTTAGCTTACTCTTGAAAATAATGTTCACCTACTACTTACCATTTAATCTGTAAACCAAGATATTTTTTAACAGTTAATTAGCAAAAATATATCTTTGAGCTAATAGAGTTTCATGGACTAAATATTCATGGCAGGGCTAAATACACTTTAATTGAAATGATTAAGAAAATAATTATAGTAGATATTTCATCACTCAGAATCTTTTGATTTAATATTTTCTAGTAATACTTTTCAAATTAGTTATCTCATCTGCAATTTCTTATCTCTTTTTTACATATATAAATATATATCTATACATGAAGGCTAAAATTATATATATATATATA
>NW_006921919.1:422391-423043 GCF_000298275.1 Orycteropus afer afer
TTAAAACTTATAGTTTTAAAAGTATATATTTCTATGTACATTTAATGAACTTTTTAAAATAAAAATAAAAATGTTTTTGTAAACTCACCAGACTGATACCTTTAACTTTAACATTTAACCAAAGAAATGCTACTTTTCATCATAAATAAAATGTAAAGTATGAAATATTATATGCTGAGAGGTTGCTTCTTTATCCACTATTCAACAAGTAAGTTTCACTGATTTTTGAGTATGTGAAGATCACAAGACATCTTGTCAACTATTTTATATTCATAGTTCCTATACTACGATTTTAGGAGGCTGCTTCTGAAAGAAATTTTTAAGAGTGCTTTTTCATTTTATCTCAATGCATAAAGATTTTATTTATGAGAATTTTCATGTATTTATATGCAAATAGTGTCTTTCTTCAATGCTTCACTTTCTAAAAGCAAAGAAGGCATGTTTTGCCTCAGGCATTTCATTCTCATTATGTGTTTTAGGAAGACAGATAATAATATATTATAGTATTTTTAAAAATTCTGGTAGAGAACTACAGAGCAAGTCTGTGCCTGCTTGCAAAACTCTGGTGTACAAAATCTCTATTTTAAAAATCCCTTATTAGAAAGTTAATTTTAAGGATTTATGACTAGTACATATTTTTGAATGAGATATG
>NW_006921919.1:423728-444748 GCF_000298275.1 Orycteropus afer afer
CAGCCTTCTGGTTAGTAGTCAAATGCCTTAGGCACTATGGTACCAGAGCTCCCTTAGTAATACTGCCTGGGAAACCCAAGGAGGGGTCGTTATGAGTCCGATCTGACTCCACTGCAGTGAGTGTCTATACAGGTTACACATTGCAAATTAGAGGGAAACATGTCTTTCTTTTCAAAGTTAATTTAATATCATCATGCAATTGATCCTCATTATCCATATGTTTTGCTGTAATTTTATCAATTTCCAAGTAAGCTAATCTTCATAAATGGCAGATTCCGTATTTGCTAACTTTCCTCCTTGTTAAAATTCACTTGGTAACCAAAAAATCACTACTCATAGTACTTTTGCTATCCTTTGTTGACATGGTCAGAGTGAGAAAAAAAGGTTGAATAAGTGTGCACCTTCTAGGTGAGGTCTAATAAGGTAATATTCCGCCTTCTTTTTCAGTTCCATAGTGTAAACAAGTGTCCTTTTCAGTTCCCTTAGTGACATATTTTTGTGTGTGTTTTTTTGTTTTTATTGGTGGTTTTGCTATCTAAATAACCCCCAGGCATAGTGCTGAAATACTGTTCCCAAGCACGGGACGGCCATAATGTGCCTTACAAAGAAATTATGCATTTTAGATAAATTTCTTTCAAGCAGGAGTTATAATACTGTCAGCCACAAGCTTAATGTTAATAGTCAATGATACATAAATACACATAAAACAAGACTATGTACTTTCAAATGACCAAAATGTGACCTTAGTCTCTCACAGGAATCTAACCCTGCATTTCCTGTAAGAATATTCACTGATTCAGCGTTCACAGTGACTTCACACAGCACAATTGCAATGCTGAATAAGAATTATGTGTAAATATTATTTTATTTCAATTAAAAATTAAGTTTCTTAATGTTTTGTAACTTATTAAAATTTGTGATTTTACTTTAATCTGATTATATAATTATTATCATTCTTTAGAAAGCTTGAAGAATATTATAGAAATTAATCGAACATGTATCATTTTTTTTTAGTAAGAAAAAAACAAAGCAAATTCTCAGCTTACATTGGAAATAAAAATGATAGCAGCAGCCATGGAAAATATCTATAGGATTGAAAAATAACACATCATGCATGTCCAAAAAGAGTTTGACCCAATGACGTAAAAAATGTTAGAGGGGTATCCATGAAGAAAATGCATTTAAGAAAATGTGAGGGAGAAAAAAAAGGAAGTTAATAAGGTAAAATAACATTTCTTTTTATTAATAGAAAGCATTTACTATTTACACTTACAATGAGAGAAGTCAGAGAGAGAGAGAAAGAAGAGAGAAAAGGAAGTTTCTTTCTGAGTTTAAAAGTTACTCTTTGCCTCACTCAAAGCCAGGATGATATGGCAGTTGTCCATAAAGTGCCAGGACAATCCCACACAATTTTATTTTCTCATGCATAACAGCCACTCCTTGCCTATAAAATCTTTGATATAACAGAGCAATGTTAAAATAATTGTAGTACAAAAAAATACTTTCTCTCAAACCCAAGAGTTCAGCTCCTATGAAGTCATTATCAACTCAATATCTGAAAAAAAAAATTCTCATTGTAATTATGTCATATATATATTTAAAACATACATATGTTATACATACATACACACCAAACACACACATATCCACTCAAAAGAATGTACATTTTATACAAAAGCATAAAGAAAATTAAAATGATATTAGCTTACATTAGTTTGAAATAAAAATGTTAAACCTAAACACAGTTAAAAATTAAGATGTTTATTAAGTTTTATCTCCCCATTTTGTAAGTATTTAGTTGTTTCATCGCCTTAGATCAGATTTTTAAAAATTAAGTACTTATTTCTAACAATAATTTCCTTCATTTTGTCATAATAATAAAAAAACATATACAGAGCATATTATTTTATTTTTTGCAAACACATTCATGTAAACTGAATATAAGTCAAGCCAGTGTCTTACTATTGACATATAACTGATTTTCCCATTTCTCCATTTTGTATATTATAAATACTCATCTTTACATATACATATACATGTAGTATGCTTTTGTGTATTCTTATGTCAATCGACTTAACAGAATTGTTTAACCATACTAAATAATGTCATACATTTTACCACCTAATTTTTAACCTCCAAAATCTTTAAAACTTAATATCATATTTTTAGCTACTGATGGAAATTTTTCCAGATGGTAAAAAGTCTGAATGATAAAAATAGGCAAATTTAAATTAGAACTGTGATGGATTAATTTCCTTTGTTGCCCTTATGTTGTTTACATCTGTACCAAGTGTATGAGCCAATACTCTCAAGAAAAATATAAATTGAAATAAAAATTCTAAATCAGCTTTCAATAAACATTTGTAATTAGAAAATCAAAATAGCTGTGCATAAGAATATTTTGATCCTTTTGTTATGTTTACTGTTTCAAAATGTATACATTAAACTTTAAACATCCTTCCTTCCATGTGTTTATGGATATAAGTGCATATAAGATGATTTCCAGAAATAATGTGGCCAAAGGTGGACTCTTAGTTTGCATGTTAAAATGAAACTTTTCCTAAACTGTTATATGAAAAGGCAATCAAAACATCTCAATTAAAATAGGTCCACTACTTTTCCTTAAAAGTAAAAATACTAGAGACTTATGTAACGAATAGTCAGGAAACAAGAGAATATAATTCTCCCAAAACCAAAAACCCACTGCCATCGAGTCTGATCCAACTCATAGTGACCCCTCCTTGGGTTTCGAAGGCAATATCACTACAGAAGTAGATTTCCCAACCTTCCTCCCGAGGTGTTGATGGTGAATTTGAACCTCCACCCTTCTGGTTAGCAGTCAAATGCCTTAAGCACTACGCCACCAGAGCTCCTAATTCTCTCAAAGTAGAGGCTATTTCTTTTCCATTAACTTCATGACTAAAATAATTTTCTATCAGTAAATGATAAATTTACCCAATAACCCAAAAAAGTACTATGCTTTGCTACCAATATTCTTAGGTTTGAAAACTAACAGTAAAATCAGACTTTTAATTCATAGAAACAACTTCCCAGAGTGGTTTTTTTTTTTTTTTTTTATCACTTATTTAACTAAAGATCACCTGAAGAATAGTATGCATGGATCCTTTTACTAGAGGAAAATATCCACTAACATTAAAACATAAATCAATGGAAAGGCTCTCATATGGAATAGTTGGAAGCCTTACACATTGTGGTTGTTAAAAATTTCATCTGGTTCAATAATTATTACTCATCATTTTATTGCACTATTTCCTGGACACGTTTCAAAATGTTCACAGATTAATCAAGACAAAAGACTATGTGACTAAATGACTCTGATAATACTAGGATAAACATGCATAATCCATGGCTTTGGCAAACACTCAGACATATTAATACTCTTATAGAAACCATTGGTCTCCAGGAGGGCACTGCAGCAGGTGGATGTTCCAATATAAATGTGTAACTCAAAAATTTAAGCCAAATCCAGAAGAGGATGCAGAACAAAGGATATCATTGGTGATGTTAGATGAATCTTGACCAACACCAGAGAATATCAGAAGGAGAATTTTAGAGAGATAAGAAAGAGGTAGGTGCTTTCTGCAGAAGCAAGAAGAGATATCACTTGGGTTTCTAAATTTAGACCAGAGAATATACACTAATAACATGTTAAATTGTTACTTTCTGGTGAAGAACAAAGAATAGTGTACAATTTATACCTTAACTATCCTCGTCTTTTTTTTTTTTTTTTGTAATCATAACAAATATTTATTTGCAAATTAGGTTTTAGCAGTTTTTATTATGGCTTATGGAACTTAACATTTAATACTTAATGGTCTTCCTTTTTAATTATTTACCTTGTACAGTAGTGCTTAAATTGGAATCTCTGCTTGATGAAAACATAAATATTGGCTGTCTTTAGTAAATTAATCTTGAAATTTTGGGGGAGCCTAATTTCTCCATGTGTATAAGTAAGAATAAATGACAACTTTGAATTCCTTCTTCTAAAGCATATATTAGAGGTTCTTTTTTTCCCTTAGAATTTATATTATTATACCATAGAATTTATATTATTAATGTGGTTCTGTAATTTTTTAGATGACATTTTATTTAGAAATTTTCATTAATATTTACATATGAGAGTATTATATATTTCCCTTTTGGGTATTCTCATTGTCAGATTTTGGTATCAGTGTCATAGTTTTTCCATAAAAAATATATTAGAAGCATTTTTTATTTTTCAAACTTCAAGAAAAGTTTGAATAATATTAGGGTTCACTACACATTATAACATAAATTGAACTTTGGGCATAATTGTTGGTTTTATTTTGTGTTTTTCTTTAGAGTAGAAAGTGATGCTAAATCATTCATAAGCCAGATTCCTATAGATTGGTGCATACAATTAATCTCTTCTGAAGTTATTTGATTACATTTTTTTTCTTTAAAATTATAAATTTCACCCTGGTTTTCAAATTTCAATTAGATATAAACAAATTCTCATATTAGTCACTGGTCAGGAAAACAGAAACTGTTCTAGATATTTCAAATTGTTGTTGCTGTTAGTTGCCATTCAGTCCCTTCTGGCTCATGACAACCTCATGTACAGAGTAAAACAGTTCTGTAGTGTTTTCTAGACTGTAATTTTTATGGGATCAGATCTCTAGCTCTTTCTCCTGCAGAGCTGCTGGGAGGTTTCTAACCAAAAACCTTTCAGTTAACAGCCAAGTTCTTAACAATTACATCATCAAGGCCCCTTGGTATTTCAAATAGAGGACATTATATACAGGGAATTGGTTACAAGTGACAGAAATGATTATTGATGCCTGGAAACACTGAGACACCCCAAAGAATGCAATAGCAGAAGGTTAGTACCCTGGAAGTGTAGAAGAGACACACAAGGATACCAGAGCCCAGAACAAAGTGTCAAGTTGAAACAGGAATTTTATTAAAGGCAGTCTAATGGAAGATGATGGTAGAAGTAGGGGGACAATCTGGTGGGAGAGAGAGAATGTAAATACATTTGAAGGCAATATCTATAGGAGGGAGTGAGAAAATATTTTGGCTTTCTTTCCTAATTTTGCTCTCATACTTTCACTGGTGATTTTCCTATGCTGGGTCTTGCCAGAAGACAGGGATCCTGGAAAATAAATTTCCCACAGATATAGAGCAGACGAAGAAAATTCCAGTAAATGGATCCTAGAGCAACCAGTGAGACAAATTTTGTTTTAATTTTTATTTTTCCACCACATTATCTTAATATGCTTGTAAAGATACACAGACTAACCTTTATTTCAATGTTTATGTTAGGTAACTAATGATCTAGTTTATTACTCTTTTCAAGGAATCAGGCATTATCCATTTACAGAGGTATGATATACTAAATACTGGAGAATCTAGTGTTTCAGAAATTTTTGATATAGTCTGGGATTATAATATATACATGTCTGAGCTATTGAGGAAGTATGAGAAAATTTCAAATGCTAGAAATAACTAAAATGTGTGGGTTTGTTGTTGTTGTTGTTGTTGTTGTTTGCCGTCGAGTCGGCCCCGACTCATAGCGACCCCTCCTTGGGTTTCCGAGAGTACTCAAACCAAACCCACTGCTGTTGAGTGGATTCTGACTCACAGTGACCCCTCCTTGGGTTTTTGAGGCAGTATCTCTACAAAAGTAGATTGCCCAGGAGTGGCTGGTGGGTTTAAACCACCAACCTTCTGGTTAGCAGTCAAATGTTATACTGGAAGTGGAATTATTGTAACAAATACCTAAAAATGTGAAAAGGATTTGGAATTGTGTGATGGGTAAAGGCTGAAAGAATTTTTAGAAGCATGAAGGAAAGAAAGATATATTATCTTGAACATACTGTTAATAGAAATATAGATATTAAAGACTGTCTGTCATTGAGCATTCAGAAAAAAGCAAGAAGCAGGATAGGAAAAATCTATATCACCTTAGAGAACATTTACATCATCACAAACAAAAGATTGCTAGAAATATAGACATTAAGATTATTTCAGAAGTAAATAAGTAACATTTTATTAGAAATTTGTGGAAAGGGAGTCTTCTTATACAGTAGCAGATTTTTGTCCTAAAATTGCATAGAAAGTAGTACTTTGATGTGATGAACTTAGATATTTAGCTAAAGAGATTTCCAAGCATAGTGCAGAAAGTGGGAGTTGTGTTTTTTCTTGCTGCTTACAGTCAAATGTGAGGGGAAAGAGATAAATCGAAATAAGAAATGTTATGCAAAGCTACACCAAGATTTGATTATTTAGGAAATTCTTAGCCTATTCAGATTGCAAAAGACACTAACCTTAGAATATTAGGTAGTAAAATGTGTTCTTGAGAGAAAGTCAATGGTGTGGCTGCCTCAGAAGTATCTAAGTTCAGAGTCCATTACACACAAAATTCTTTGAAGAGTTAAAACATGTGACTTATGGATCCCCTCAGCCATCTCAACAGAAGCCAAAAAATAGAAATGTGGTTATATAGAAAAGACTAATGGAGAAGCTTTTATCTAAGGGAGTGAATCCCAATGATGTGTGTGAAGGATCCACAAGGTTTTTGATAATATTATATCAGTAGAACATATTACATCTCAATATAAAGAAGACAAAAATCCTCACAACTGAACCAATAAGCAGCATCACGATAAATGGAGAAAAGATTGAGGTTGTCAAAGAATTCACATTGCTTGGTTCTACAATCGATGCCAATAGAAGCGACAGTGAGGATATTAGACGACGTGTAGCACTGGGCAGGTCAGCTGCAAAGGAACTCTTTCAAGTGCTGTTGTTGTTGTTGTTATGTGCTGTGGAGTCTGACCCGGCTCATAGCGACCCCTCCTTGGGTTTCCGAGGCAGTATCACTACAGAAGTAGATTGCCCCATCTTCCTTCAGAGGAGTGGCTAGTGGGTTTGAACCGCCAGCCTTCTGATTAGCAGTCAAGTGCCTTAGGCACTATGCTATCAAAGTGCTGAGGAGCAAGGGTGTCTCCTTGAGGACTAAGATGTGCCTGATACAAGCCACGATATTTCCAATCTCCTCCAATGCATGTGAGAGCTGGACAATGAATAAGGAAGACCAAAGAAGAATTGATGCTTTTGAGTTGTGGTGCTGGCAAAGAATGCTGACGGTACCATGGACTGCCAGAAGAACTAACAGATCTGTCCTGGAGGAAGTGCAGCTTGGAAGCGAAGATGGCCAGACTTCATCTCACCTAATTTGGTCATGTTGTGAGAGGAGACCATTCCCTGGAGAAGGATATCATGCTTGGTAAGGTGGAGGGTCCACGAAGGAGGGGAAGACCTTCAACAAGATGGATTGACACGGTGGCTACGACAATGGGCTCAAGTATAGCAAGGATCGTGGAGCTGGAGCGGGATCAGGCGGTGTTTCATTCTGCTGTGCATGGGGTCTCTATGAGTCGGAAACAACTCAACGGCACCTAATAACAACAACATATCAGTAGAAATGCTACAGTTTTAAACAAAAGAGACAGAGAGAAGACAAAACAAATGAGGACTCTCAGAGTCTCATAATTCTGTAAGAAAGAAACAGGTTAATAAAAGTGTTATGCAGTAAATACAAGCTATCTTTTATAAAAAAAAAAAAAGGAAAGATAATTCAGAAACTAGAGCTTCCAGTGCAAAGGGTGAATCTTTTGGCTACGAATGAAGAGCTTTGTCCCTGAGGACAGAATCATGATTCACAGAGTACTATTTCCATGTTTTGATACCTAATGGTGTTTGCCCTTCTGGATATAGAAATTGCTTGGGGCTAGTAACATCTTTTTTCCTTCAATCTTCTCCCTTTTGGAATGGAAATCTTTATCCTTCCTATCCTATGTCTGTCCATTGTATTGTAAAAGCAGATAATTAATTTTCTAATTTTATAGGTCTACAAATTTTCTCTAGTATGGATTATATTGAGAGTCTCATCCATACCTGACTTAGATTATTTAAGTAACAAGATTTTGGACTCTTTGATCGGATGAGACCTAGGTGAGAATTTAGAGTTGGGTTGATGCTGTACTGGATGGAGAGTTTTAGATACTTTGGCATAGAGTAGGAGCTCTGGTGATTCAGTGGCTAGCCAGAAGTCTAGCGGTTCAAACCCACCAGCCACTCCTGGGAAGGAAAGTTGGTCAATCTTCTTCCGTAGTGATACTGCTTAGGAAACCCAAGGAGGGGTCGCTATGAATAGGATCTGACTCGATGACAGTGAGTTGTTTTTTGTTTTTTTTGTTTTGTTTTGTTTTGGCATAGGGTGAATGTATTTTATATGTGTGGCAGCAAGTATCATTACAGATCACAGCACAGACTGTGGTAGGCTAAATAATGTCCTTTCAAAGATGCCTGTATCCCAATCCCCAAAAACTGTGAATATGTCTTATAAAAGAGATTTTGCTGGTATGTATGAGCTAAGAACCTTGAGATGGAGACTACTATAGATTATCCAAGTACCCCCAAGTTAATCACAAGGTATTTAAAAGAGGGAGACAGGAGAATCAGAGGCAGATAAGGCAACATGATAACAGAGCAAAGAGAAAGAAAGATCACTAAAAGATAAAATCAATAGTAGTATGTTGTTGTTGTTGTTGTTGTAACGTGCCATTGAGTTGGCCCCTACTCATAGAAACCCCTCCTTAGATTTCCGAGGCAGTATCACTACAGAAGTAGATTGCCCCATCTTCCTTCCAAGGAGTGGCTGGTGGGTTTGAACTGCCAGCCTTTTGGTTAGTAGTCAAGTGCCTTAGGCACTACACTACCAGAGCTCCCGAAGCAGAATATAACATATGCATATTTCAAGAATACACAAAGTATATAAAAAGTATTTTAAAACATAAAATGAGAAAATTAAAGTTTTTTTTCATCAATTTCTGTAGTCTGAAATTGACAAAATATGCCATCAAGATGTATTACTTATTACTGGAGAGTGGAATACAAAAGTTGGAAACAAAGAATAATCAACAGTACTAGGAAAATATGGTCTTGGTATAGAAAGGATGCCAGTGATCATCTGATAGCATTTTGCAAGACCAAAAACTTAATCCTTGCAAATACCTTTTTTCAGAAACCAACATAAATGGTAGCTATACACATAGACTTTGCCAGATGGAACACATAAGGATCAGATCAACTACAACTGTGGCAAGAAGCAATGGAGAAACTCACTATCTTCAACCAAAACAAGGCCAAGAGCTGATTGTGGAACAGTCAACTGCCCATATGCATGTTCAAGTTGAAGCTGAAGGCGGTTAAAACAAGTCCACAAGAGCCAAAATACGACCGTGATTATATCTTACCTCCTCAGAAGGAAAGCTGGGTGATTTACTTCCATGGTGATATTGACTTGGAAACCCAAGGAGGGGTTGCTATGACTCAGATCCAACTTGATGACAGTGAGTTTGGTTTTTTAAAGAATAGATTTGATGCATTGAACATGGATGACCAAACACTGGACAAATTGTGGGATGACATCAATAACATCATCCATGAAGAAAGAAATAGGTCATTAAAAAGACAGGAAAGGAAGAAATGGCCAAAATGGATGTCAGATGAGACTCTGTAACTTCCTCTTGAATGGAAGAAATGACCAAATAAAAGAGCTGAACAGAAGATTTCAAGACCAGCTGAAGAAAAGTCAATTATAATGAAATGTGCAAAAACTTGGAGTTAGAAAACCAAAAGGGAAGAACATACTCAGCATTTCTCAAGCTGAAAGAACTGAAGAAAAAAAATGTAAGCCTCAAGTTGCAATATTGAAAGATTCTATGGGCAAAATACTGAAAAATGCATGAAATATAAAAAAATATACAGTCACTGTATCACTGTACCAAAAAGAATTGGTCAATGTTCATCCATCTCAGGAGGTGGCATATGATGAAAAAACAGTGATACTGAAGTAAGAAGTCAAAGCTACACTGAGGGAGTTGGCAAAAAAAAAAAAAAAAAAAAGTCTCCAGGAACTGATGGAATACCCACTGATATGTTTCAACAAACATATGCCATGCTGTAGCATGCTGTAGGTATTTATTCATCTATGCCAAGAAATTTGGAAGACAGCTACCTGGCCAACTGACTGTAAGAAATACATATTTGTACCTGTTTCAAAGAAAAGTGATCCCAGAAAATGTAGAAATGATCAAACAGTATCATTAATATCACATGCAATAAAATCTTGCTGAAGATAATTCAAAACTAGTTGCAGCAGTATATTGACAGAGAACTTCCAGAAATGCAAACTAGATTCAGAAGCAGACTCGGAATGAGAGATATCATTGATAATGTCAGATGGATCTTGGCTGAAAATAAAGAAGGCTGGAAAGATGTTTGCATGTGCTTTGTTGACATTGCAAACACATTTGATTGTGTGGTCATAACAAATTATGGATAAAATTGACAGTAATGGGAATTCCAGGACACTTCATTTTGCTCATGAGAAAATCATAGATAGACAAGGAGGCTGACGTTTGAACAGAACAAGGGGATATTTCATGAAGGGAGTGTGTGAGTGTTGTATCTTTTCACCATACTTATTTAATGTGTATACTAAGCAAATAATATGAGAAGTTGGACTGTATGGAAAACATGACATAAGAATTGGAGGAAGACTCATCAACAACCTGTGATGTGCAGAGAACACAATCTTCCTGGCAGAAAGTGAAGATGACTCAAAGCACTTGCTTTGAAATTAAAGACTGTAGTCTGCAGTATGGATTACACATCCATGTAAAGAAAATGGAAATCCTCACAACTGGACCAGTAGGCAACATCACAATAAATGGAGAAAAGATTGAACTTTCCAAAGATTTCATATTACTTAGTTTCATAATTAATAATAATGGAAGCACAGTCAAGAATCTGATGACATATTGTATGGGCATATCTGCTGAAAAAGACCATTTTAAAGTGCTGAAGAACAAAGATCTCTTTGAAAGCTAAGGTGAACCTAACCAAAGCCATGGTATTTTCAATAGCCTCATATGCATGTGAAAGCTGGACAATGAATAAAGAAGACCTAAGAAGAGTTGATGCTTTTGAGTTGTGTTGTTGGCAAAGAATGCTGAAAGTACCATGGACTGCCAGAAGAACTAACAAATCTGTCCTGGAGGAACTGTAGCCTGAATGCTCCTTAGAAGCGAGAGTGAGCAACTTTGGTCATGTTGTCAGAAAGGATCATTCCCTGTTGAAGGGTATCATTCTCAGTAAAGTGGAGAGTCATCAAAAAAGGGGAAGGCCCTCAATGAGATGGACTGACATGGTGGCTGCAACAATGAGTTCAGGTACAGCAAGGATTGTTAGAATGGTGCAGGAAAAGGCAGCATTTCATTCTATTGTACTTAGGGTTGCTATGAGTTGGAGCTGACTCGATATTACCTAACAAAACATAACATAAAAAGAAATAACATAAGAAGTAAAGAAATAACATAAAAGGAAATAATAACAAGAAAGATGTAACAGAGATCTGAAAAAGTATAAAACAGAGTATCTAGAAATGGAAAACAAAATAATCAAAATTTGAAATTAAAAGCATATAGGTAACTAAAATTTTAGTGAATAAGAATGTGAATTTAAAAATTTACTCAGTATATAACTCAAAGACAAAGCAATAGAATATGAAGTGCATGAAAGGGGGACCTAACAAACTATCTGATCAATGATTCAGAAGGATAGAATAGAAAGCATGTAGAAAGAATAATATGCAATAGAAAATTATTTTGAAGTTTCAAAATTGTTAAAAGACAGCTTAACAAGCTCTGCAAAATATCTTCATAGAATTATATACTATATTATTGTCATTAGGTGCCGTTGAGTCAACTCTAACTCATAGTGACCCTATGTACAAGAGAATGAAACACTGCCTGGGTCTGCAATCTTCTCACAGTTGTTATGCTTGAGTACATTGCTACAGTCATGGTGTCAATCCATCTAATTGAATGTCTGCTTCTTTTTTATTAATCCCCCAATTTACCAAGTATAATGTCCTTCTCCAGGGACTAGTCCCTTCTGATAACATGTCCAAAGTATGTGAGAAAAAGTTTCATTATCTTCGTTTCTAAGGAACATTCTGGCTGCACTTCTTCCAAGAAAGATTTATTCATTTTTCTGATAGACCATGGTATATTCAATTTCTTTGCCAACATTGTAATTCAAAGGAATAAATTCTTTTTCTATTTCTTATTTATTGTGCAGCTTTCACATACATATGCCACAATTGGAAATACCATGACTTTAGCCCTCAAGATGCCATCTTGCTTTTTGTGTATGTCTTAGGGAGAAATTTTCTACCTATGAATTTCTAGGCTTAATCTCTTAAAAACCATTACAAAAATGGTCTTGAAGTTTCTGTTCTCCTTCAAATTTCTTTCAATTCTAACTGACAAATTTATATTGCTACTATCTTAAACATATTTTGCTTCTAAATTGCAATTTATTATACTTATTAATGATCATTTAATGTCATCATGTGACAGAGAACACCATACTCTGAACAGCCATAATCCACCATTCATCTGTCTGTCTGTTGTACTGTGGTGGCTTGCATGTTGCTGTGAGGCTATAGGCTATGCCATGAGTATTTCAAACACCAACAAAGTCACCTATGGTGGAGAGCTTTCAGTAGAGCTCCGAGACTAGGTAAGACTGGGAAGAAGGGTGGGGTCACTGACTTCTGAGAAAAATGGCCACTGAAAATCTTATGAATAGCAGTGAAATATTGTCTGATACAGTGCCTGAAGATGAGCTCCTTAAGTTGGAAAATCATAAAAACCAAACTCACTGCCGTCGAGTTGGTTCTGACTCAGGGCAACACCTCTTTGGGTTTCCAAGGAGTATATCTATAGAAATAGATCACCCAGTCTTCCTTCCGAGGAGTGGCTGTTGGATTTGAACCACCAGCCTTCTGGTTAGCAGTCAAATGCCTTAGTCACTATGCCACCAGAACTAGTCACTTCAAATATGACTAGGGAAGGGCTGTGCCCTCAAAACAGAGTCAAATTTAATGATGTAAATGGAGTAGATTTTGGGATCTTTGTTTGCTGATGAGGCATGACTCAAAATGTGAAGAAATGACTGCAAACATCCATTAATAATGTTTTTGTTGTTGTTTTATGCCATCGAGTTGTACCCGACTCATAGCGACCCCTCCTTGGGTTGCTGAGGCAGTATCACTACAGAAGTAGATTGCCAAGCCTTCCTTCCGAGGAGTGGCTGGTGGGTGTGAACTGCCAGCCTTCTGATTAGCAGTCAAGTTCCTTAGGCACTATGCTACCAGAGCTCCCCCATTAATAATAAGAACATGGAATATATGAAGTATGAATCTAGGAAAATTGCAAGTAGTCAAAAATGAAATGGAATACATAAAGATTGATATCCTAGGCATTAGTGAGTTGAAATGGACTAGTTTGGGTCATTTTGAATCAAGAAAATCATATGGTCTACAATGCTGGGAATGACAAATTGAAGAGGAAAGGCATCACATTAATCCTCAAAAAGAACATTTCAGTATCTACCATGATGTACAATGAGGCCAATGATATGTTAAATTCCACATGTCTAAAGGGAAGACCAGTTAATACTATTTGAAGATTTTTACCAACTTCTGTGGTTTGGAATTGACCAAACATGCTCTCAAGTTCTATTGAAAATTACTGGTGATTGGATTACCAAAGTTGGAAATAAAGAAGAAGCATCAGTATTTGGAAAATATGGCCTTGGAGACTGCATGAAAGAATTTTGGAAGACAAATGACTTATTCATTGCAAATAACTTTTTTCAACATTATAAATTGTGGCTACATACTTGGATCTTGCCGGAGGGAAAACATAAGAACCTGATCCACTACATCTGTGGAAAGAGGTGATGAAGAAGCTCAATATCATCAGTAAAAACAAGGTATCAATTTCTCATATGCAGTTCAAGTTGAAGCTGAAGAAAATTAAAACAAGTGCATGAGAGCCAAAATACAACCTTGATTATATACCACCTGAAAATAGATACCATCTGAAGAACAGATTTGACACATTGAACAGTGATGAACAGAAACCAGACAAGTTGTGGGATGATATCAAGAACAGCATACATGAAGAAAGCAAAAGGTCATTAAAAAGACAGGAAAGGAAGAAAAGATCAACATGGATGTCTGAAAAGAATCTGAAATTTGCTCTTGTATATAGAGTAGTTACAGCTAAAGGAAGAAATGCTGAAGTAAAAGAGCTGAACAGAAGATTTAAAAGGGCAACTCGAGAAGACAAAAGGAAGTATTATAATGAAGTGTACAAAGACTTGGAGTTAGAAAATCAAAAGGGAAGAACATGTTGGCATTTCTCAAGCTCAAAGACCTGAAGAAAAAATTCAAGCCTCTCAAGACCATGGTCCCAGGGGACATCAAGCTCAATTGGCATAACTTACTACACAAAAACATTATTCCACAATTTATTTCAGTGAGTATTGACTGGGATCTTAAAAGCTTGCAAACGGCCATCTGGATAAAATGATGGGTCTCTCCTCATTCAGAGCAAAGAAGAATGAAGAAAACCAAAGATGCATGGAAACAATTAGTCCAAGTGACTGGTAGACCATGCAATCCTCAGCCTATATGACCATGAGACCAGAACAGCTAGATGGTGCCTGCCTACCACTGTCAACCACTTGGAGGGGGATGTGTGTTGGAGATCTTGGATAGAGTGGGAGAAAAATGTGGAACAAAACTCAAAATTATAAAAAAATAAAAAGACCAGTCTTGCTGGTTTGACAGAGCCTGGTGAAATCCCTGAGACTATGGCCCCTAGCTGGGCTTCAGGTATAGAATTGAACTCCTGTGGCTTTCAGCCAAATGAAAGACCAGTATATGGGTTGATACACTCCTTGGAGAGTGTTTTGGTTACCTAGTGCTGCTCTGAGAAGAATATATCACAAATGGGATGACTTTAACAAACAGAAGTTTATTCCTACAATTTGGAGGCTTTAAGTCCAAGTTCAAAGTGCCATGGTCTAGGGGCTGGGTGAAAGCCCCTCAACCTTGAGCTTCAACTTGGCCTCCGGCTCTAGCCCACTGGAACTAGAGGCTTTTCTTTACTCAGACAGTTACTGGCTGCTGAGACTGACAAATCCAAGGTTGACAAACAAAAAGGCATAGTCTCAATGTTACCGAACCACATGGCAGGCCATTATTAATTCAAGTCCACTGAAAGTCCCAAAGTTGGCAGAGCATGGCAGGCTGCTAAACGACATGGCTACATGCAGGGTCCAAGCATGCCATAAGCTAAAGACCATTCCCAAAGCTGTTTCTTATATATGGAAAGCAGATCACATCCCTAAAACAGCTATTCAGCTGCTTTTGGTAGGTCCCACCATGGAGTTGATTACCAGTCTCATCATGGGGAATAACTATCACCTCCTGCCCAGCCACTCAACCAGGCCCAGCCAAGCTGACACACAAACATAACCACCACAGAGAGATCAAACATGGGAGAACATAAATACAGGGTAGTATATGCACAGGGAGATCGCTTGAGGGGTAGGAGTGCATGGGAGGGAAGGACACAGGGAAGAGGTAACTATGGGGAGGAAGTGGGAAGATAGCTGTTACATTGTGGGAAATTGTAGATAATGTCATGAGACAAAATGTGTATGAAATACTGTATGGAAAATGAAATCGCTCTGTAAACTTTCACTCAAATAACAATAAAATTTTAAAATATATGTATTGAAGGATTCTATGGGCAAAATATTGAATGATAAAGGAAACATCAAAAGAAGGTGGAAAGCATATACAGAGTCACTGTACCAAAAATAATTGGTTGATGTTCAACTATTTCTGGAGGCAGCATATGAGCAAGAACCAATAGTACTATAAGAAGAAGTCCACACTGCACTGAAGGAATTAGCAAAAAACAAAGCTCCAGGAGTTGACAAAATACTCTTTGAGATGTTACAACAAATGGATGCAGTATTGGAAGTACTTACTCATTTATGCCAAGAAATCGGGAAGACAGTGACCTGGCCAACTGACTATAAGAGCTCAATATATATGCCCATTCCAAAGAAAGGTGATGCAACAGAATATGGAAATTATCTAACAACATCATTAATATCACACACTACTAAAACTTTGCTACAGATAATTCAAAAATGATTAAAAAAGCATATTGAGAGGGATTAACAAAAATGCAAGCTGGATTCAAAGAAGGATGTGGAATTAGGTATATTATTTCTGATATCAGATGGATCTTGGCTGAAAGCAAAGAATATAAAAAACATGATTACCTGTTTTATATTGACTATGCAAAGGCTTTCTAATATGTGGATAGTAAAAAATTATGGGTAATGTTGCAAAGAATGGAAATTCTAGAACACTTTATTGTACTCATGATGAATCTTTACATAGATCAAAAACTAGTGGTTGTAAGTGAGCAGGAGGTTACTGCATGGTTTGAAATCAGGAAAGGAGTGTCAGGATTGCATCCTTTCACCATACATATTTAATCTGTATTCTGAGCAAATAATCTGAGAAGCTAGACTATATGAAGAAGAATATGATATCAGGGTTAGAAAGAAGTCTCATTAACAACCTTCGTTATGGAGATGACACAACCTTGCTTGCAGAAAGTGAAGATGACTTGAAGCACTTACTGGGGAAGATCAAAGACTACAGTCTTTTGTATGTAATACATCCCAACATAAAAAAAAAAAAAAAAAAAAAAATCCTAACATCTAGACCAATAAGCAACATTACTATAAGTGAAGAAAAGAATGAAATTTTCAGGGATTTCATTTTACTTGGATCCACAATCAACACCTATGGAAACAGCAATCAAGAAATCATATATCATATTGCACTAAGAAAATCTGCTGTGGAAGACCTCTTTAAAGTGTTATAAGCTGTGAAGATGTCACTTTGAAGACTAAGATACACCCAACTCAACCCATGGTATTTTCAGTCATTTTGTATGCATGTGAAAGCTGGACAATAAATAAGGAAGGCCAAAGAAGAGTTGATGCTGTTGAATCATGGTGTTGGGGAAGAATACTGAAAATACCATGGACTTCCAGGAGAAAGTAGAAATCTGTCCTGGAAGAAGGACAGCTGGAATGCTCCTTAGAAGTGAGAATGGCCAGACTTTGTCTCACATTCTTTGTTATGTTGTAAGAAGGGACCATTCCCTGGAAAAGGTTATCTTGCTTGATAAAGTTGATGGTCAGCAAAAAAAAGGAAAGACTCTCAATGAGATGTATTGACACAGTGGCTGTGAAGATAGGCTCAAACAAACCAAAGATTGTTAGGATAATCAGGACTAGGCAGTGATTTGTTCTATTGTACTTAAGGTTAGCTATGAGTTGGAGCCATCTCTATGGCACCTAACAGCAACAGTCACCGTACCAGTTTCATTATGTGTTAAGTACAATAGGCTAAATGGAATAGATCACATATTTTAAATATGCATCATTATCTTCTTCAACTTTGAAAAATGAGAAACCTTAAATATATAACTTGAAAAATAAGACACATTTTCAAGAACATGGTTTGTTAAAACAAAACAAAACAGAATCTTAAGAAAAAAGACATCCTGGGCAGAGACAAACAAATTAACTGCGATAAAATTTATCTTTATCAATGCTAGTATTACAGTGAAGATTCTGTTCAAGTATACAATGTATGTGGGAGGTTTTAAAGAAAAATGTTTCACTAAATCTTAAGGTTGTGTAATTAGAGTTCATGAAAATTACAGCAATTGTTTAATATGTTGAGGAAGCAAAAGAAGGTGAAAACAAAGGAGGAGGACAAGGAGAAAAAGAAGAACCAACGTTTCCTTTCGAAAGGACAAAATATATTTATCAGCGTTGATTAAAAGGCATTATCTATCACTGAAAACAAAAAGTTATTTATTTTATTTTAGGCTTTGGAAGGAAGACTGGGCAATCTATTTCCATAAAGATTTACTACCTCGGAAACCCAAAGGGGGTCACCATGAGTCAGAATCAAATCGATGGCAGTGAGGTATTTTTTTTTTTTAATCCATCACTTATACTGACAAACCAAAATTTAAGACATAAAACAGATTTAAATAAAAACAATGCATTTCTAATTTCACTGGGCTGTCTACTTGCATGGGAAAGATATTTTTTGACTCTTTGGAAATGAGAGTTTTAAAAAATGTAATTGGTCTTTCAGCAAGATTAGAACTGATTACTAAATGCCTTGTGGTATCCTAGACTGGATCTGAGAACAGAAAAAGAACATTGGTGGTAACACTAGCAAATTCAAAATAAAGTCTGTAATTTAGTTAATAGTATCATATCCAATGTTAATTTTTGAGTTTTATCAAATAGTTATATAAGGCATCAACCCTACAGGATTGCTCTGAGTGAGAACTGACTTGATGTCAGTGTGTTAAGATTTTAACATTCAGAAATCTATGTGAGGGATATACAAGACTTCTCTGTATTCTCCAGGCAATTTGTTTGTAGATATACAATTATTCCCAAATAAATGTTTGTTACATATCTATCTATCTATCTATCTAATATGATGATAAATCTGAGTGATTTACTTTGTAATGTATTTCTAAGTACACTTTATCTTTCACGGCTAAATCACACTGTATTTGCTTAATGAGTAAGTTCTATTTTATTGACTATATTTTCATTGTTAAGACTACTATGCAGGCTCCTGAAATTTAAGTAAAAATAGATGCACACACACAGGCACACAGCACAAATACTGAAAGTAAATGACAAATAGCATCTGTGCACAAGTTTAGAAGGTTACATTATCTAAATTCAAACTTGTATTTAATTGGTATTGATGTGCCCATAGGATTAATGTTATTAAAAAATAAACATGTCTCAAGAACTTTTAAAGATTTAAAATTTTACAATGATAATTACTATTAGCCAACATTAATCAAGAACTTATTGTGGTCTAACATTGTCCTCACCACTTATATTCACTCACTGATACATTTAACACATATTGAATGAGTCCTTACAATATTCTGATACTGTTCCAAGCAATGAAGATACACCAATAACCAGAAAAGAGCCTCCAACATGAATCGTGCATCCTAGTAAAAGGACATAGGCGTTAAGCAAATATTCTAACAAATTTATAATGTCAGACAATGGTCACTACAATCAGGAATGTATATCACAGGGAAGATATCCGAGTAGCCCCAAGGACACTCTGGACCTGGACAACAGAAAAGGTGGGACATTCCCCTTGTTAATCTTATATCCCACACCCACTTGGTGAATGGAGGTTCGGCCATCCTCCACTCCCACCCACCATCTGGGCCCGCAAGAACTCCATCCCAGTCTGTGTGCTCAGACGGATCCTGAGTGCCCTGCCCTACCCTCCACCAATTTTTTTTTTTCTTCTTTTTTCTGGTTTTTAGTTTGCTTGCTTTTGTCTGTTTTAAAACTACTACTATTGTTAATACTTTTGAACTTTTTACTATTGTTCCCCTCCCAGGTCCTAGTTTTCAGCTTTTTTCTTTTCCCTGTTCCTGGGTGCAAAATTTTATTCTTCTTTTTTTTCTCATGGTTAACCCCATTCCTTGTTTTTCTTTTTGCATTTTTCCTCTTTTTCTTCATTATCTCCTTCTCTGCCTTTTTTCTATTAATGCCCTATCCCCAGATATTGCAGGTTCTCGTTTGGTTGTTTTTTTTCCGTTGACCTCCTCATTTGTGCAAAGGGTGCAGCCATTTTGATTGTTTTTTACACGTGGCAGCCATTTTGGATATTTAAAGTGACTGAGGGTGCAGCCATTTTGAATGTTTACAAGCGGTGGTCATTTTGGATGTTTAAAGTGACCAAGCTCTGGTAGCATAGTTACTAAAGGCACCTGACTGCTAACCAGAAGTCTGGCAGTTCAAACCCACCAGCCACTCCTCAGAAGGAAGATGGGGCAATCTACTTCTGTAATGATACTGCCTTGGAAACCCAAGGAGGGGTCACTATGAGTCAGGTCTGACTGGATGGCACATAACAACAACAATAAAAGTGACAGAGGGCACAGCCATTTTGAATGTTTACAAGCAGTGGCGATTTTGGATATTTAAAGTGACAGAGGGCACAGCCATTTGGAATGTTTACAAGCAGTGGCGATTTTGGATATTTAAAGTGACCAAGGGTGCAGCCATTTGAATGTTTACAAGCAGTGGCCATTTTGGATGTTTAAAGTGACTGAAGGCACAGCCATTTTTAATGTCTACAAGTGGCAACCATTTTGGATCTTAAAGTGATAGCATTCTCATTTGGATTCCAGGGACCTAAGAACAGGCAGCAGGTGAGAAGCAGGGAGAGGACAGAAAAGGCAAAGGGGACTGGAACAGATTGAGGAGTTAGCTGCAGGGATCCAGGTAAGGGTGGTAGGAGGGGTTTCCAACAGCTAAGGGAGACAAACTTGTCTGTCGGTTTGTCCTACAGTGGTGATGTGTTGCTTTGAGGCTTGAGGCTGTGCCGCTGGTATTTCAAACCCAGTGGGTGCACCTGTTCCACAGGTATCAGTCTGGCTTGCAGACTGAGACAGACTAGGAAGAAGGAGGAGGCCATCCAATTCTCAAAGAATTGGCCAGGGAAAATCTTATGAATAGCAGAGAAACACTGCCTGATACATTACTGTGCAAATTTATGAATAGTCCAGAAAAAGTGTCCAATACAGAGGAGGAAGATGAGTCAATTTGCTTAGAAAGTTCTCAAAGTAGGACCGGAAAGGAGCTGCATTATCAGAGTAAAATCAGCTTTACTCATATGGATAAGGTAAAGCTTTCGAGACCTCCATTTACTAATGTGGCACCACTGAAATTGAGAAGAAACAACAGTAAATATCCATTAGTAATTGGAACATGGAGTGTATGAAGTATGAATATAGGAAAATTGGAAGTTGTCAAAATGAAATAGAATGCATAAAGATTAATATCCTAGGCATTAATGAGCTGAAGTGGACTGCTTTTTGCCATTTTGAATCAGACAACCATATCATCTACTATGCCAGGAATGACAGTTTGAAGAGGAA
>NW_006921919.1:445373-446903 GCF_000298275.1 Orycteropus afer afer
GAAACCAGATGAATTGTGGGATGAAATTAAGAGCTTCATCCATGAAGAAAGCAAGAGGTCACTAAAAAGAAAACAAAAGAAGAGAAGACCAAAATGGATGATAGAAGAGACTCTGAAATTTGCCCTTGATCAGAGAGTAGCTAAAGCAAATGGAAGAAATGACAAGATAAAAGAATTAAACTGAAGATTTCAAAGAGCAGCTCAAGAAGACAAAGCCAATTACTATAATGAAATGTTCAAAGACCTGAAGTTAGAAAACCAAAAGGGAAGAACATGCCTGGCATTTCTCAAGCTGAAAGAATTGAAGAAAAAATTTAAGCCTCAAGTTTCAATATTGAAATACTCTAAGGGCAAAACATTGAATGATGCAGGGAACATCAAAAGAAGATGGAAGGAATACACAGAGTCACTGTACCAAACAGAACTGGTCCATCTTCATCCATTTCAGGAGGTGGCATGTGATCTAGAACCAATGGTACTAAAGGAGGAAGTCGAAAGTCGAAGCTGCAATGAAGGAATTGGCAGAGAAAAAGGCTCTGGGAATTGACAGAATACCTATTTAGGTATTTCAACAAACGGATGCCGCACTGGAGGTGGTCACTCAGTTATGCCAAGAGATTTGGAAGACAGCTACCTGGCCAACTGACTGGAAGAGATTCATATTTGTACACATTCCAAAGAAAGGTGATCCCACAGAAGGTGGAAATTATCAAACAATATTATTAATATCACACACAAGTAAGATCTTACTGAAAATAATTCAAAAATGTTTGCAGCAGCATATTGACAGAGAACTTCCAGAGGTGCAAGCTGGATTCAGAAGAGGATGTGAGACAAGGGATATCATAGCTGATATCAGATGGATCTTGGCTCAAGGCAAAGAAATACCAGAAAGATGTTTACTTGTGTTTTATTGACTATGCAAAGGCATTTGATTGTGTGGATCATCACAAATTATGGATAACATTGAAAAGAATGGGAATTCCCCAACACTTGATTGTACTCATGAGGAACCTGTACCTTGACCAGGAGGCTGTCATTCAAATGGAACAAGGGGACACTGCATGGTTTAAAATAAGGAAGAGAGTACATCAGGGTTGTACCCTTCCCCCATACTTATTCAATCTATATGCTGAGCAAATAATCTGAGATGCTGGACTAGATGAGGAAAAACATGGCATCAGGATTGGAGGAACAATCATTAACAACCTGAGATATGCTGATGATACAACTTTGCTTGCTGAAAGCAAGGATGACTTGAGGCACTTAATGATGAAGACTGAGGAACACAGTCTGCAGTATGGATAACATCTCAATATAAAGAAAACAAAAATCCTCACAACTGGACCAATAAGCAGCATCACGATAAATGGAGAAAAGATTGAAGTTGTCAAAGAATTTACGTTGCTTGGTTCTACAATCAAGGCCATAGGAAGCAGCATCAGGACATTAGATGACGTGTAGCACTGGGCAGGTCGGCTGCGAAGGAACTCTTTCAAGGGCTGAGGTGCAAGGATGTCTCCTTGAGGA
>NW_006921919.1:447253-449056 GCF_000298275.1 Orycteropus afer afer
TGAGTTGGAATCGATTCAACGGCACCTAACAACAACATATCACAGGGAGGGAGAGAGGTAGCTGTTTTAAACAGACAATTTTCTATACATGTGATATATGAACAAAGTTCTAAATGAAATAAAGTAACAGCTATAGGATATTTTAGGCAGAAATAAGCAGATAAATGAGTAATTTAGAAAAGTAACAAAGCCTGAGGCAGGACCATGTTTGAAACATCAGAAAAGCAGCACTATCTATCATGTTGTTGCTTTTAGGTGCCATCGAGTTGTCTCTGACTCATAGTGACCCTATGCACAGCAGAGCAACACACAATCGGATTCCACACCACCTCAGCAATCCCTGCTATACTTGAGCCAATCACCACAACTACAGTGTCAATCCATCTCCATGAGGGTCTTCCCCTCTTTCGTTGATCCTCCACCTTACCAGGCATGACATCCTTCTACAGGAAATGGTCCCTTCTGACAACATGACCAAAGTAGGTGAGATGAAGGCTGGCCACTCTCCGTTCCAAGGAGCATTCCAGCTGTACTTCCTCCAAGACAGATTTATTAGTTCTCTCAGCAGTCCATGGTACTCTCAGCATTCTTCGCCAGCACCATAACTCAAAATCATCAATTCTTCTTTGGTCTTCCTCATTCCTTGTCCAGCTCTCACATTCATATGAGGTGATTGAAAATATCATGTCTTGTCTCAGGCGCACCTTAGTCCTCAAGGCAACATCTTTGCTCCTTAGCACTTGAAAGAGGTCCTTTGCAGCTTATTTGCCCAGTGCTATATGTTGTCTGAAGCTCTGACTGCTGCTTCCATTGGCATCGATTGTAGAACCAAGCAATATGAAGTCTTTGATGACTTCAATCTTTTCTCCATATATCATGATACTGCTTATAGATCCAGTTGTGAGGACTTTTGTTTTCCTTATACTGAGATGTATTCCATACTGCAGACTGTATTCTTCAATCTTCATCAGTAAGTGCCTCAAGTCATCCTCACTTTCAGAAAGCAAAATTTTGTCGTCAGCATATCACAGGTTGTTAATGATTCTTTCACCAATCTTGACCCCACATTCTTCTTCATATCATCCAGTTTCTCGGATTATTTGCTCAGCATATAGATTCAATAATTATGGTGAAAGGATACTACCCTGACTCATTCCCTTCTTGATTTTAAACCATGAAGTGTCCCCTTGTTCTGTTCAAATGACAGACTCCTGGTCAAGGTACAGATTCCTCATGAGTCCAATTAAGTGTTCTGGAATTCCTATTCTTCTCAATGTCATCCACAATTTGTTATGATCCACACAATCAAATGCTTTTTCATAGTCAATAAAACACAAGTAAACATCTTTCTGGTATTCTTTGCTTTGAGCCAAGAGCCATCTGACATCAGCAATGCTGTCCCTCATTCCACATCCTCTTTTGAATCCAGCTTGCACCTCTGGAAGTTCTCTGTCAATATACTGCTACAAATGTTTTCAAATTATCTTCAGTAAGATTTTATTTGCATGCAATATTAATGGTATTGTTCGATAATTTCCACATTCTGTGGGATCACTTTTCTTTGGAATGTGTAGAAATATGGATCTCTTCCACTCAGCTGACCAGGTAGCTGTCTTCTAAAGCTCTTGGCATAACCAAGTGAGTGCCTCCAGTGGAGCATCCATTTGTTGAAACATCTCAATGCATATTCCTTCAATTCCTGGAGACTTGTTCTTCAACGATTCTGTCTTTGCAGCTTTGACTTCTTCCTACAATACCATTGGATCTTGATTGTATGCCATCTCCTGAAAAGGATGAAGATTG
>NW_006921919.1:450231-454711 GCF_000298275.1 Orycteropus afer afer
ACTTCATAGACATATCTAATAGTTCATCCTGTCCACCCATCTATCCACCCATATACCCATGTTTGCCTTCACTGACAATACAGTACTGTGTGTGCAAAAGAGTTCATCTTTGTTGTCTGTACCTCCCATGTACCTCTCTATGTCTTCCTCTTCCTCAATGCCACCATGCTGATCACTCACATTTGGTACCTTACCCTTCTCTTCACCCAAATCAGTATTTATCTCTACCTATCTAACAGTGTTCCCTCCCCCTCCTTTCTCACCCTTGGTAACTAACAAAGAAAATTTCTTTCCCTATATAAACCTTTCCTTGACTTTTACAATAATGAACTAACACAATATTTGTCCTTTTGTGATTGACTTATTTTACCCAGCATAATGTCCTCCAAGTTCATCCATGTTATGTGATGTTTTGCAGATTTGAGGTTATTTTTTAGGGTTCCATGGTATTTCATTGTGTGTACATACCATAGCTTGTTTATCCATTCCTCAGTTGATGGACATGTAGGTTGTTTCCATCTTTTGGCTTTGTCAATAGTGCTGCGATGAACATGGGTGTGCATATGTCTGTCCTTGCCATGGCTTTCAATTCTTTAAGATATATACCTAGTAACAGAATGGCAGGGTCAAATGGTATTTCTAATTCCAGCTTTTAAGGAATCTCCATATTGCTTTCCACAATGGTTGTACCATATTACAATCCCACCTGCAATGTATGAGAATCCCAATCTCTCCACACCCTCACAAGCATTTATTTTCTGTTTTGTTGAGCTTTGCTACCTGTGCTGGGGCAAGATGGTAACTCATTGTTGTTTTGATTTGCATCTCTCTAATGGCTAATGATCATGAGCATTTCTTCATATGTTTTTTGGCTGCCTGAACATCCTCCTTGGTGAAGTGTCTATTCATGTCTTCTGCCCATTTTTAAATTAGATTATTTGTCTTTTTTTTAATTGAGGTGTTGGAGTTTTCTATAAATTCTAGAGATAAGTTCTTTCTCAAATATGTCATTGCCAAATATGTTTTCCCAATCTGTGGGTTCTCTTTTGATGTTTTTGGAGAGGTCTTTGGAAGCAAATAAAATTTTGATTTTTAGAAGGTCCCATTCATCTTGTTTCTCTTCTGCTGTTTGTGCATTTTGGGTTATGCTTGATATCTATTTATGCCACATTTTATTTGCCCCTAATTTTTCCTTGAGGAACTCTATGGTTTTAGGTTTCACATTTAAGTCTTTGATCCATCTGGAGGTAGTTTTTGTGTATGGTGTGAGATACAGATCTTGTTTCATTTTTCTGCAAATGGATATCCAGTTTGGCAAGCACTATTTATTAAACAAACATTCTGTCCCCCTTTTAATGGATTTTGGCCCTTTGTCAAAGATCAGCTGACAATAGGTTGATGGGTCTATTTCTGGGTTGTCAATTATATCCCACTGGTCTATGTGTCTCTTGTTGTACCAATACCAGGCAGTTTTGACTACTGTGGGTGTATAGTAGGTTTTGAGATCCAGCAGTGTGAGACCTTCTACTTTGTTCCTCTTCTTCAATAGTGCTTTGCTTATCCAAGGTCTCTTCCCTTTCCATATAAAGTTACTGATTGGTTTTTCCATATCCTTAAAAAATGTTGATGTGATCTGGATTGAGATTGCATTGAATATGTAAATTGTTTTGGGTAGAATTGACATTTTCACAATGTTCAATCTTCCTATCGACAAACATGGGATGTTCTTTCATTTATGCACATCTCTTCTAGTTTCTTGAAGTAGTATTTTATAGTTTTCTGTGTACAGGTTTTTTGTGTCCCAGGTAAGATTGATTCCCAAGTATATTATTTTTTTGGTAGCTATTGTAAATGGTATTGATTTTCTTCTTTCTCTTTGGTGGTGTAGAGGATTATATATATATATATATATATTGGCAATTTTGTTATGACCTGTTCAGTTTCTTCTTTTGTTATGGATATGTTCAACTTTTCCACATCAGTCTGTGTTAGTTTAGGTAAGTAGTGTGTTAGTTTAGGTAAGTTAGTTTAGGTAAGTAATGCGTTTCTAGAAATCTGTCCATTTCTTGCAGATTTTCAAATTTGTTGGAGTACACTTCTTCATAGTATCCTGATATCATCCCTTTTATTTTAGTTAGTTCTGTTGTGATGTCACCCATTCTGATTCATATTCATATTATTTGTATTCTCTCCCTCTTTTCCTTTGTTAAATTTGGTAGTGGTTTGTCAATTCTATTGATATATTCAAAAACCAACTTCTGGTCTTGCTGATTTTTTATATTGTTCTTCTATTTTCTGTTTCATTGATTTCTGCTCAAATCTTTATTATTTCCTTTCTTCTGGTGAATGTATGTTTTTTGTGCTGTTCTTTTTCTAATTGTTGGAGATGTTGGTTTAACGTGTTGATTTTGGCTCTTTCTTCTTTTTTGTGTGCATTTACTGCCATAAATCAGCCTCTGATCGCTGCTTTTGCTGTGTCGCAATGATTTGGTATGTTGTGTTTACATTCTTGTTTAATTCATGGAATTATTTAACTTCATTTTTTATTTCTTCTGTTAACTAGTCATTCTTAATGAGGGTATTGTTCAGTTTCCATGTATTTGCTTTTTTTCTGTTAATCTTCTTAGATCATTGATTTCTAATTTGATAGCATTGTGATCTGAGAAGATGCTTTGCAGTATATCAATGTTTTAAAATTTATTAAAGCTTGCTTTATGGTCTAACATATGGTCTATCCAGGAGAATGTTCCATGTGCATTGGCAGAGAATGTATATTGTGGTGTTGTTGGGTGAAGTGCTCTGTGTTGTTGTTGTTAGGTGCTATTGAGTCATTTCCAATTCAAACTGACCCCATGCACACCAGAACAAAACATTGCCAAATCGCGTGCCAGCTCCATGATCGTTGCTATACTTTAGCCCATTGTCTCAGCTACAATGTCAATCCATCTCATTGAAGGCCTTCCCCTCTTTCGTCAACCCTCCACCTTAACAAGCATGACATCCTTCTCCAGGTAATGGTCCCTTCTAACAACTTGACCAAAGTAGGTGAGACGAAGTCTGATCATTTTCTCTTCCAAGGAGCATTTTGCCTCCACTTCCTCCAGAATAGATCTGTTAGTTATTTCAGCCTGCCGTGGAACTTTCAGCACTCTTCGCCAGCACCACAACTCAAAAGCATGAACTTTTCTTCGGTCTTCCTTATTCATTCTCCAGCTCTCACATGCATACGAGGCTACTGGAAATATCACAGCTTGTGTCAGGAGGACCTTAGTCCTCAAGGAGACATCCTTGCTCCTCAGAACTTGAAAGAGTTCCTTTGCAGCTGACCTGCCCAGTGCTACATGTTGTCTAATGTCCTGGCTGCTGCTTCCATTGGTGTCGATTGTGGAAACAAGCAATGTGAATTATTTGACAACCTTGATTTTTCTCCATTTATTGTGATGCTGCTTAATGGTCCAGTTGTGAGGATTTTTGTCTTCTTTATATTGAGATGTAATCCAGACTGCAGACTGTATTATTCAATCTTCATCAATAAGTGCCTCAAGTCATCCTCCCTTTCAGCAAGCAAAGTTGTATCATCAGCGTATCTCAGGTTCTTAATGATTCTTCCTCTCATCCTGAAGCCACATTTTTCTTCATATAGTCTAGCTTCTCTGATTATTTTCTCAGCATATAGATTGAATAAGTATGGGGAAAGGATACAACCCTGATGCATTCCCTTCTTGATTTTAAACCATGTAGTGTTCCCTTGTTCAGTTCAAATGACAGTGTCCTGATCAATGTACAGGTTACTCATGAGTACAATCAAGAGTTCGGGAATTTGCATTCTTCTCAATGTTATCCATAATTTGTCATGATATACACAATCAAATGTCTTTGCATAGTCAATAAAACACTAGTAAACATCTTTCTGGTATTCTTTGCCTTGAGCCAAGATCCATCTTACAGCAACTATGATATTCCTTGTTTCACTTCCTCTTCTGAATCCAGTTTGTAGTTCTGGAAGTTCTCTGTCAATATGCTGCTACTACCCTTTTTGAATTATCTTCAGTAAGATCTTCCTTGTGTGTGATATTAATTATATTGTTCAATAATTTCCACATTCTGTGGGATTACCTTCCTTTGGAATGGGCACAAATTAGGGATCAATTCCAGTCAATTGGCCAGGTAGCTGTCCTCCAAATCTCTTGGCATAACTGAGTGGTGCTTCTAGTGGGACATCCATTTGTTGAAATATCTCAGTGGGTATTCCTTCCATTTCTGGAGCCTTGTTCTCTGCCAATTCCTTCATTGCAGCTTTGACTTCCTCCTTCAATACCATTGTTTTTCGATCATATGCCTTCTCCTGAAATGGATGAATATTGACCAGGTCTTTTTGATACAGTGACTCTGTCCATTTCTTGCAGATTTTCCATCTTCTTTTGATGGCCCCTGCATCATTCAATGTTTTGCCCTCAAAATCTTTCTATATTGCAACTCA
>NW_006921919.1:455818-456394 GCF_000298275.1 Orycteropus afer afer
GTACATTCCATGTTCTGATTATTAATGGATGTTTACAGCTGTTTCTCCTCAATTTGAGTGGTGCCACATCAGCAAATGGTGGTCTCGAAAGCTTTACCTCATACATATGAGTAAGGCTGGCTTTTCTCTGATGATGCAGCTCTTTCCCAGTGTTATTTTGAGAGCCTTCTTACCTAAGTGACTCATCCTCATCCTCTGTATTGGACAATGTTTCCAGGATATTCATGAAGTTGTGCAGTAATGTATCAGACAGTGTTTCTCTGCTACTCATAGGGTTTTCCATGGCCAATTCTTTGAGAAGTGTATGGCCTCTTCCTTCTTCCTAGCCTGTCTTAGTCTGCAAGCCAGGCTGATCCTGTGCACCATGTGCACCCTACAGGGTTTGAAACACCAGTGGCACATCCTCAAGACTCACAGCAACACGTCATCACAGTAGGACAAACCGATAGACAAGTTTTTCTCCCATAGCTGTTGGAAACCTCTCCAACCTCACCTTTCCTGGAAGTACTCTGTTGTTGTTGTTGTTGTTTGCCGTCGAGTCAAACCCAACTCATAGCGACCCCTCCTTGGGTTTCC
>NW_006921919.1:456973-463466 GCF_000298275.1 Orycteropus afer afer
CCTGGTATTTTTTGGTTGTTATTTGCTTGATAAATCTTTTTCCAACCATTGATTTTTAGTCTATTTTTCTCTTTGTCTCTAAGTTGTGTCTCTTGTAGACAGCATATTGCTGCACTTTCTTATCCAGTCTGCAACTCTCCATCTCTTAAGTGATGTATTTAATCCATTGACACTCAGTGTAATTATCAACCAGTATGAATTGTTTGCTGTCATTGTGTTATGTGCTTTTTCATGGTGTTCCTGTTTTTATTTTGTTCCATATAATTTTTTGTGCTGAACTCATCTTGTTTATGAATTGTGTTATCATTTCTTTCATTGCTGTTGTTTTAATACTTGCTAAATATTTGTAGTTGTCCTCTTTTTTTTACTGTGATGGGAAGGTTTATCATTTTTCTTTGAGGTCACCCTGTGATTTATAATTTTCTCCCTGAGTCTGAAACAGTCCATTCCACCTTACAACTCTCTTGACTTCTTCACTGTTTAGAAGTTCTGTAACTACACTATTTTTTCCCTCCTTTAGGTTTGTAGTTTTCCTCATTTGCCAAATGACATCACTAGTTTCCTGTTTATGATCTTGTAAGCTTATTTTACTTTGGATACTTACATATCTGTGTTAGGTTCGGGGTTACGTCATCTTCTATATCAATGGTTGGTTGTTGTTTGCTATTTTTGGCTCTCTGTTCAAAGGACTCCCTTTAATATCTCTTCTAAGGTTGGTCTGGTTTTAACAAATTCTCTTAATCTCTGCTTATCTGGAAATCTCCTAATTTCACCATCATATTTGAGGGATAATTTTGCTGGCTATATAATTCTTAGTGGAAATTGTTCTCCTTTAGGGTTTTATACATACCATCCCATTGCCTTCTCACTTGCATGGTTTCTGCTAGAAATCAGAGCTTATTCTTATTGGTTGCCTTTTGTAGGTTACTTTGTTTTTCCCATGCTGATTTCAAGATTCTTTCTTTGTCTTAGGTGTTGATGAGTTTAATGATGATGTGTCTAAGCAATTTTCTTTTGGGGTCTATCCTGTTTGGGGTATGTTGGACTTCCTACATGGATATATTCTCATGTTTCGTCATTTCAAGGAAGTTCTCTTCCAAAAAACTTTGCCAATTTTCTCAATGGTTTTCTTTTTCTCTTCCTGTTCTGGAATTCTGATTAGATGTAGGTTATTCCTTTTGATGTCCTTTTGATGGCATCCCACATGAACCTTAGGCTTTCTTATTTTTGTTTTGATCTTTTTTCTGATTGATCCCTTACCAATGAAGTATTCAGTTGTATGTCTTCCTAAGGCATTTGGCTGCTAACAAGAAGACTAGTTTCAAACCCACTAGCCACTCCTCAGAAGGAAGATTGGGCAATCTACTTCCATAGTGATACTTCCTCAGAAACACAAGGACGGCTTTATATGAGTCAGATAAGACTCAACGGCAGTGTGTTTGGTTTTGGTTTTGGTGTTCAATATCATTAATTCCATCTTCCATTGATTTGATTCTAGCCCTTTGGACTTTCAACGTGTTATCTATTTCTCAAAATTTAGTATTAATCTTCTGGATATCTATCTGTAGATTTTTCATTTATTTTTTCATTTTGTTCTTGTATTTTCTTCCAAAATTGGTCTAGGATTTTGTTTGTGATTTCCTTAATTTTGTCAGTGTTTTCCTTGATCTGCCTCTCAATCCTTTGAAGATACATAGTGTAATTCTTTTGAATTCCTTGTCAGAGAGTTGCAATGCTACTTCTTCTTCAGGGATTGTTCTGGATCTGAATCTTGCTCCCTTGTTTCTTCTTTATCTTGCTTCTTTGTGCAGACAGTGATGGTCTGTTGTATAAGAGGCATTGTAGCACTGTTGTATTTAGATCTCTGCTAACTGTTTGTGAAGAGCAGTTAAGTGTGAGTCAGTATCCTCCTGTTGGTTGTTTATTGCTGACCAGTTGTTGGAGAAATAAATGGAGGTGCAGGAGGTGCTTGTGTGGTTGTATCATATGGGCATTGCTATTACCTCCCACTCAATTAGACAAAAACAATGATCAAAAAAACATCAAAAAAAGTAAAAGCATGTGGACAAAAAAACACACTGAATAAACACACAGGAACAATCACCAAAAAGAAAAACTAAGATAAATAAATAAATAAATAGAAATAAAAGTGCACAATGTCAGGGGAGGTGGCAACAAGAGAAAAGACATAGAGTAGGAGAATAATGAGGAAAAAAGTGTGGAAATTGCAAAAAGAAAAGCAAGGAAAAGGGTTAACCACAAGAAAGAAAAAAGATTGAAACCAGGAATAGGGAAGAGAGAAAAAGCTGAAAACTAGAACCTAGGAAGGGAAGAATAAAGAATAATAATAATAAGGACATAAAAAAGAAAAAGAAGAATAGTAATAATTCTAAAAGAGACAAAAACAAACAAACTGAAAAAAAAAAAGGAAAAAAAAAATGTGGGCAGAGTGGGCCACAACACCCAAGCCCCATGGAATTCCTGCCTGCCCAAAAGATGGGTAGGAGTGAGAAGTGGTCACACCTCCATTCACCAAGAGTGTGTGGGCTCTAAAAGTAACAAGGAGAATATTGCACCTTTCTAGTGATTCACGTCCAGAATGTCCTTGTGGATCCTGGTCAAGTGTAGCCTATTTTTAGGCCCCTGGAATCTGAGAGAACTCTGTTGCTTTTCATATCCAAAATGGTCCAATTACTTGTAAATATTCAAAATGGATGTGCCCTCCAGACTGCTAAAAGTCTACAGCTCAGCTCCTTTCCTTCTGTGCTGCACCAGCCACCAGTACAGTCCTCAGAACAGCCTCTGGCTAGCAGGTCCGATTTTTAGGTTAATTGTTAGTTCCTTACACCCCATAACAATATCCAAGATGTCCGTGCTGTCAGGATCGCTGACAGACGGTAGCTCTGTATGTCTCCTTTTCTGATTTTTCATGCATATTCTTCTACTAGTTGGGGTTTAGTCCACTTCTGTATCTTTCCTTTCAAAGCTCAGGTGTCCGGGATTATCTTCTGTATCTGTGTTAATTTGTTCCTCTTTGTTGAAAGCGTCTGTATAGTTTTTCTGCTTATTCCACAATCTTTCTGGAACTGTCCTGGTCTGGTGAAATCTGATTTCTTGACTGCTGCTTCCATGGGAGTTGACTGTGGTTCCAACTAAAATGAAATCCTTGATAACTTCAACCTTTTCTCCATTTATCATGATTCGCATTGTATCTTCAAGATATGTTGATGTTACTTAGAATGTTAGGTCTGAATTCTTATAGATACACCCTTTCTTTTTCTTTTCTTTATTTTTATTTGAAATTTATAAATACCATGAAAGGAAAAATAAAAACAAAATGTTGCTAAGATTCTTTAACATCTTTTCTTTCTTACTAAATTATACTATATTTAGTTTCTCTTTTTATTTGATTCTTACAATATTGTCTTTTTAAAAATTATCTTTTCAAAATTTATTTTGTTTTTGTTCTTGAAAATATACATAGAAAAATATACACCAATTCAACAGTTTCTACACATAGAATCATTGTCATTGATTACAGTCTTCAAGTTATACAACCATTCTCACCCTGATTTTCTGAGTTTTTCCTCCTCCATTGATATAAATTCACTGTTTCTTAATTTTTCTATCTAACTTATTGCCTTGCTATTGTTAATTAGATCCCATTTAGATAAATCATGAAAGACTACAATGCTCAGGACAGACATTTTTACAAGTTAAAATAATATTTTCAGTATAAATCTTTGTGGCAAATTTCTAAGCCTAGAGATGGCTAAAAATATTTCAGTGTGCTCTCACATTTACTACCAACTTAACTACACACAATACTGTAGTTGTGAAGCAATATATCTATATTTTTATTCTTGCTTCTTGCATGAAGTGTCCAGATAGTGGTATCAATCTAATCCTTCTTTTTTATGAGGTATTGGTTCTTTCTAAAATTTTTAATTTTTTCTTTGTTTTATTCACCATAACTGTAAGGATTTGTATTTTTTCCTTCTTATCATTCTATAGCCCTTTCATTCAGTTGCATTTATCTTTCTTTAATTCTGGAAAATTTATGTCCACTCTCTTCAATTATGTTGACCTTTACCTTTTTTTTTTTTTCTTATTGGGATTCCTATTACCAAACTGATGACAATTCCACTTCACCACATACCTGATTTTTCATTACATGTTTTCTTTTTCCTCCTTCTACTTCTTTCTGCTTCAGCAACTTCTATTTTATTGTCCAGATCACTAATTTATAATTCAACTTACTTCATATACTGCTTTCTATGTGTTGTGTACTTATTTCAACTCTTATATTTTATATACTTCATATTTCTACTTTAAAAAATATTGTTATTTCATATTTTTTCATATTTCATCTTATCTATCATGCATACTCCAAATTCTTAATCATTTCTTTTAACAATTCTAAAACTTTAATGATCATACTGTGATGTATGAAAAGTTTATATCTACTATTTTTAAAGTTCCCAACTTGGCCTTTTATAGCATTTTTTAATACAAATTCAGTCTTAGAAGTGTAGGGCAAGTAGATATAATATTCTGTTTTGAATTGAAAGTTATTCCATACATTTCTCACAGAAAGATTTAATAACAAGTTCAAATATTGCAGTCAGACATCCATTTAGCTAATATTATCTCCTAGAACTTCTAGAAAATTAATAGTAATACTGCTTTATATGCAATATGTTCATGGCAAGAAGAGCACATTGAGAATTGAAACCTATTTTAAGGGTTATTATTCTGCAATATCTTACCTAATAGTGAAACACTCTTTGTGCAGTTTCAATTAAATTATGTTGTGAGACTTAAGATGCTAAATTATTAAAGGAAGGTGATAAGTGAGCTCAAAGTATTTTTTGCATAATTGCTTTACAGTGATTTTCCAAAGTAATATACAAATTTCCATGTAATACTTTTATGGTTTACATTCACACCTTTGTTGTTGTTGTTGTTGTTATTTGCCATCGAGTCGCCCCGACTCATAGTGACCCCTCCTTGGGTTTCCGAGGCAGTATCACTATGGAAGTAGGATTGCCCAACCTTCCTTCCGAGGAGTGGCTGGTGGGTTTGAACCACCAGCCTTCTGGTTAGCAGTCAATTGCCTTAGGCACTATGCTACCAGAGCTCCTAGAAAACGTTATTCATTATCTCAGTTAAAATATATTTTATGCTTTAATTGTATGTAATGGAGAACATTAAGTCTGATGTATTTATTTCAAATAATACTGGTGTTTCTGATAAATGTACTCCTTTGTAATTAGTTATATTAAGGCCACAGCTTATGCAGGCACAAATCTGACCACTTCAAAAACAAAATTAGATAATTTGAATTACAATTTTAAGAGAATGTAGAAATGAAAACAGTGTTTTCATTGTTTTAATGAAGTAGTATTTTATAAATTAAAACTTCCTCATAAAAATCTAACTCAATGGCAATGGGTTTGGTTTGGAAACTGTGGCATGATTTTGATCAATTTATGTTGTATAATAAACAATAATTCATTTGTTATTAACACTATAAACATTTTCCTATGAATGGTTCTAGAATCATGACACTGAAATCATGGTGGGATGAATGTAATCCTGGCATATTGAATGGTGATGAAAAAATAACCAACTGTATGGTCATCAAGTTGATTGTGATTCATAGCAATTCATAAAAGACAGAGTAGAACTGCCCTGTAAGGGTTCTGAGGTTGTAAATCTTTACAGAAGCAGATAGAATCATCTTTCTGCCATGGAGTAGCTGATGGGTTCTAACCACCAATTTCTGGTTGGCATTTAAATGCTTTTTACTACTACTAAATAAGAGCTCCCTCTAAATAGGATACAGATACTTAGAAATTCAAGTGCTTCATATATTTTTTTCACTTCTGGAATTTGCTAATAAATCACATTCAAAATAGTCCATAGAATAAAAAAATATATGTGAGTGTGTTACAATTAAGCAAAGATATAAAAGACTGTATTGGAGCCTGCAAGAAAGTATTAGAGTGCCACAGTTGGATTTTTAAAAAATAAATAGGAATTTAAATATTTAAGATATCAGTATATAAGAGCAGAATTTATTGATTGTTGTTGTTGTTGTTAAGTGCTGTCAAGTCGTTTCCGACTCATAGCGACACCATGCACAGCAGAACAAAACACTGCCCTATCCTGCGCCAGCCCCACAATCCCTACTATACTTGAGTTCATCATTGCAGTCACTGTATCAATCCATCTCATTGAAGGCCTCCCCCTCTTTCGTCGACCTCCACCCTACCAAGCATGACATCCTTTTCTAGGGAATGGTCCCTCCTTACAACATGACCAAAATAGGTGAGACAAAGTCTGGCCATTCTTGCTTCCAAGGAGCATTCTGGTTGCACTTTCTCCAGGACAGATCTGTTAGTTCTTTCAGCAGTCCATGGTACTTTCAGCATTCTTCGCCAGCACCACAACTCAAAAGCATCAACTCTTCTTCGGTCTTCCTTATTCA
>NW_006921919.1:465936-467387 GCF_000298275.1 Orycteropus afer afer
AAATAGAAGAGTAATGGTGTGGCATTCATCATTACAAAGAATTTTTCAAGATCTACCCTGAAGTACAATGCTGTCATGATAATATCCAAATACCTACAAGGAAGACCAGTTGATAACACTATCATTCAAATTTATGTACCAAATACCAAAGACAAAGACAAGGAAAATGAAGATTTTGACTAACTTCTGAAGTCTGAAATTGGTCAAATATGTAACCCAGATGTGTTGATTATCACTGGTGATTGAAATTCAAAAGTTGGAAACAAAGAAGAATCAACAGTAGTTGGAAAATATGGCCTTGGTGATAGAAATAACACTGGAGATCTTACGGTAGAATTTTGAAAGACCAATGACTTATTCATTGCAAATGCATTTTTCCAACAGCACAAATAGCAGCTATACATGTGGACTTCACCAGATGGAGTATACAGGAATCAGATCAACTACATCTATGGAA
The DNA here is from genome assembly GCF_000298275.1 of Orycteropus afer afer. Taxonomy (NCBI): domain Eukaryota; kingdom Metazoa; phylum Chordata; class Mammalia; order Tubulidentata; family Orycteropodidae; genus Orycteropus; species Orycteropus afer. Next base: position 466,394 of record NW_006921919.1, read on the forward strand.
AAAGGCAATGGAGAAACTAAGTATCTTCAGCCAAAACAATGCCAGGAGCTGACTGTGGAAAAGACCATCAATTGATCACACACATGTTTAAGTTGAAGCTGAAAACAATTAAAACAAGTCCACAAGAGCCAAAATATGACATTGATTCAATAACTCCTGAATTTAGAGACTGTCAAAGACTAGATTTTATGCACTGAATATCAAGGACTGAAAATCAGAGGAATTGTGGGATGATATCAAGAATATTATCCATGAAGAAAGCAAAAAGTCATTTAAAAGACAGGAAAGGAAGAAAAGATCAAAATAGATATCAGAAGAGACTCTGAACCTTGCTCTTGTAGATATCAGAAGAGACTCTGAACCTTGCTCTTGGACAGAGTATGTTGTTGTTGTTGTTATGTGCCATCAAGTCAGACCCAACTCATAGCAACCCCTCCTTGGGTTTCCGAGGCAGTATCACTATGGAAGTAGATTGCTCCATCTTCCTTCCGAGGAGTGGCTGGTGGGTTTGAACCGCCAGCCTTCTGAATGTGATTTATTAACAAATTCCAGAAGAGAAAAAAATACATGAAGCACTCTCATTTCTAAGTGTCTATATCCTATTTAGAGGGAGCTCTTATGTAGCAGTAGTTAAAAACATTTAAATGCCAACCAGAAATTGGTGGTTAGAACCCATCAACTACTCCATGGCAGAAAGATGATTCTATCTGCTTCTATAACCAGGAGAAAACTTTGAAGCATGAATATGCCCACCACCCAGTCCTGTTCTTCAATTTTTCTTAGTCTCACTCCTTTTCAAAGTCAAATAATTTGTACATTTCAGACTAAAATTCACAATCTTCATCAGACCTCCAAAAACTAAACCTACTGAGAGTCAATTTCAACTCATAGCAACCCTGTAGTCAACTAGATTCCAACTCATAGTGACCCTGTATGTGACAAAGTAGAACTGTTATATAGGATTTTTAAGAGTTAAAAGCTTTACAGAAGCAGA
>NW_006921919.1:468327-479216 GCF_000298275.1 Orycteropus afer afer
TTATATATATTTTTATATATTTATATATATTTATATATATTTATATATTTATATATATTTAAATTAAAGCCACAAAACTGGAAACAGGGATCCCAAAATACCAATTTGTAAGCAGCAACACCAAAACTAAAACTGAGAGTAAATGATGTAATTATAGAACTTCCTAATGGAGAAGAAGTCAAGGCAGTATCAAGAAATAGCAAACTGGTTTAAATTTAGGGAGATAAAGTTAAATCTCAGAGTAACCACAAAGAAAATTAACCTACTCACTAAAATAAAAAGAAGAAAGTCATAAAGATTAAGAAAAGATAAGATTAACAACAATGAAGGAAATAAAAACACATAAGCCGAAAGAATTCAGCACAGAAAATTAAACAGAACAAAGAAACACCATAGACAAAAAGGTATTAAAAAATGACAGTAGTAAATTCATACGGATCAATAATCACATTGAATGGAAATGGTTTAAATGCACCAGTTGAGAAACAGAGAGTGGCAGACTGGATAAAAACAACATGACTAATGAATATGTTGCCTCCAAGAGATTAAATTTAGATACAAGGATTAAAAATCAAAGGATGGGAAAAAAATATATAAAGAAAACAGTAACCAAGGAAGAGCAGAAGTGGCAATATTAATCTCACACAAAATAGACTTTAAATCAAAATACTTCACAAAAGACAAAGGGCATTATATAATGATTAAAGGATCAATTCTCCAAGAAGATATAACCATAATAAATATTTGTATACTCAAAGACAGAAAACCAAAATACATGAAACAAACTCTACCACCTTTTAAAAATGAAATAGATAGTTCCACAACAATTTTAGGAGACTTAATATATCACTTTTAGAGAAGGACAAAACAACTAGAAACTCAGCAAAGATATATAGGATCTAAATAACACAAACTACTGAATTCCATATACAAACACTCCTCCATACAGAAACACAGTAGACATTCTTCTCCAACACACAGGATAGATCTTATTTTAAGCCAAAGCAAGTCTCAATAAATTTAAATACATCAGAATAATACACAGCATCTTCTTTGATCCCAATGCTACAAAATTAGAAATTAACAACAAGAAGAATAAGGGAAAAAAATCAAATACATGGAAACTGACTAATAGCTATGTAGTAAAAGAAATTAAAAATGAAATTTAAAAAATCCCTGGAATAAAGTGAGAATAAAAACACAACATACCAAAACCTTTGCAATACAGCAAAAGCAATGTTCAGAGAAAAATTTTTATCAGTAAATGCACATATTTAAAAAAAAGAGAAAAGGCCAAAATGAATAGCTTAATCTTGTAACTGAACAAATAGAAAAAGAACATTAGAAGTTCACAGTCACCATAAGAAAATGAATAGTAAAGATAAAAGCAGAAATAAATGAAACAGAAAAATGGTAGAATTAACAAGTCTAAAAGTTGATTCTTTGAAAGAATCAATAAAATTGAAAAACAACTGGCCAAATTGACAAAGGAAAAGAATGAGAATATGCAAATAAACAAAATAAGAAATGAGATAGATGATGTTACTTACAAGAGTCGTATGAGATAAAAAGTATAATAACAGGATATTATAAAAAACTTCACCACAATAAATTTGAAAACCTACAGAATTGTACAAATTTCTGGAAACACACTACCTACCTAAACTAACACAAACTAAGGAAGAAGATTTGAACAAAACTATAGTAAAAGAAGAAACTGAAGAGGTCATAAAAACTCCCAATTAAGAAGGGATTAAAACTGGAGATCCTGGATAGAGTGGGAGGAAAAATGTGAAACTAAATCCAAAAACACAATAATGACCAGAATTACTGGTCAGATGGAGTCTGGGGGGACCCCCAAGACTAGGACCCTGGGATACACTTCAGTCCTCAGATAAAACTCACTCCCAAGGGTTGGCTCTCAGCCCAATAGTAAATAAGACGTATACACAGACCACTCAACCCAGGGCAATGCACCCACATGCTCTATAGAGATACATCCCTTGGAGCCATGAGGCACCAGAAGGGCAATATTCACACAGAGGAAAAACAGGACACACAAGAGAGCATAACTAAGAAGGGCACGGGAGGGGTTGGTTACTGGGAAGGGAGAGAAGGAGAATGAGTTATGATAATTGGAAAGTGAAACCAGATGTACACAAAATGTTGAATGTAAAACAAATTCTGCTCTGTAAATTTGCACCTAAAGCATTATTAAAAAAAAAAAAAAGAGAGAGAGAGAGAAAGAAAACAACCTCCCAATTAAAAAGAAAAAAAAAATCTTCACTCAGATGGTTTCACTGGAAAATTTTACTAAATATTCAGACACTTGGTTGTTGTAAGGTACCATCGAGTTGGCTACCACTCATAACGATCTTATGTACAACAGAACAAAACTGCCAAATCATGCACCAGTCCTCACAATCCTTGCTATGATTGAGCCCATCTTTGCAGATACAATGTCAATCCATCTTTTGAGGTCTTCCCCTTTTTCACTGACCCTCTACTTTACCAAGCACGATATCTTTCTACACAGAATGATCCCCTCTGGCAGCCATTCTTGCTTCCAAGGAGCATCCCAGCTGCTCTTCTAGGACAGATTTTTTGTTTCTTCTGGCAGTCCATGGTGTTTTCACCATTCCTCACAAACACCATAATTCAATGGCATCAATCCATTTTCAGTCTTCCTTATTCATTGTTCAGCTTTCACATGCATATGAGGGAAATGAATGCACAATGGCTTGGATTAGGTGCATCTTAGTCTTCAAAGTGAAATCTCTTCAACACTTTAAAGAGGTCATTGTCATTTGTAGCAGACTTGCCCAGTGCAATATGTTCTTTGATTTCTTGACCACTGCTTCCATGGATGTTGATTGTGAATAGAAGTAAATTGAAATCCCTATCAATTTCAATCTTTTCTTCATTTATTATTTTATCATGATGTTGCTTATTGGTCCAGATGTGAGGATTCTTGTTTCCTTTCTGTTGAGATGTAATCCATGCTGCAGGCTTTAGTCTTTGATCTTCATCATTAATTGCTTCAAATCATCTTCATTTTTAGCAAATAAAAGGTTGCATCATCTGCATATCACAGGTTGTTAATGAGTCTTCCTCCAATCCTGATGCCACATTCTTCCTCATATAGTCCACCTTCTCAGACTATTTTCTCAGCATACAGATTGAATAAGTATGGTGAAAGGATACAACCCTGACACACTTCCTTCCTGATTTTATACCATGTGGTTTTAACTTGTTATGTTCAAAAGACTGCCTCTAGACCAACCTACAGGTTCCTCTTGAGCACAATTAAATGTTCTGGAAATCCCATTCTCTGCAATGTTATCCATAATTTTTTTTTTTTTTATGATCCATACAGTGAAATGCCTTTGCATAGTCAATAAAACAGAAGTTAACCTCTTTCTGGTATGCTATGCTTTCAGCCAATATCCACCTAACATCAGCAATGATATCTTCTGTTCCACATTCTCTTCTGAATCCAGCTTGAATCTCTGGAAATTCCTTGTCAATATACTGCTGCAAAAATTTTTTAATTATCTTCAGGAAAAGTTTACTTCTGTGTGATATTAATGATATTGTTCTACAATTTCCACATTCTGTGGGATCACCTTTCTTTGGAATGGGCACAAATATGGATCTTTTCCAGTCAGTTGGCCAGATAGCTATCTTCCAAGTTTCTTACCATAGATGAGTGAGCACTTCAGTGCTGCATCTGTCTTATGAAACCTCTCAGTGGGTATTCCATCAATTGCTGGAGCCTTGTTTTTCACCAATACCTTCAGTGTAGCTCAGATTTCTTTCAATTCCATTCTTTCTTGATCCACTGCCTCTGAGATAGTTGAACTTATATCGATTCTTTTTTGGTACAGTGACTCTGTATTTTCCTTCCATTACCTTTTGAAGTTTCCTCCATCATACAATGTTATACCCATACAAACCAAAATCAAAGTCACTTCCATCAAGTAGGATCCAGCCCATAGCAAGGCCTCCTTAGGTTTCCAAGGAAGAATCACTATGGAAGTAGATTGCCTGATCTTCATTCCAAGGAATGCCTGGTGGGTTTGAACCACCAGACTTCTGGTTAGCAGTAAAATGCCTTAAGCACTATGCCACCAGAGCTCCCACTTAGGATCCTTCAATATTGCAACTTGAGGCTTGAATTTTTTCTTCTGTTCTTTCAGTGTGTTCTTCCCTTTTGGTTTTCTAACTTCAGGTATTTGGACATTTCATTATAATATTTTGCTTTGTTTTCTCAAGCTGACATTTGAAATCTTCTGTCCAAATCTTTTATCTTGTCACTTCTTCCATATGCCTTAGCTACTCCCCATTCAAGAGCAAGTTTCAGAGTCTCTTCTGACATCCATTTTGGTCTTTTCTTCCTTTTCTGCCTTTTTAATGATCTTTTGCTTTCTTCATATATACTTTCTTGAGTAATCCCACAACTCATCTGGTTTTTGGTCATTGGCGTTCAATATATCAAGTCTATTCTTCATTTTAAATCTAACTTCAGGTAGGATATAATCAAGATCATATTTTGCCTCTCATTTAATTGTTTTAATTTTCTTCAGTTTCAACCGGAGCTTGTATATGAGCACTTGACATCTGTTGCAGTCAGCTCTTGGCCTTGTTTTGACTGATGATACAGTGTTTCTTCATTACTTCTTTGCACACATGTAGGCAACCTGACTCCTATGTATTCCATCTGTTGAGATCCACATGTATAGCTGCCATTTATGTGGTTGAAAAAAGGTATTTGCAATAAATAAATTGTTAGCCTTACAAAATTCTATCATGAGACCTTTGGCATCACCTCTATAGCCAAAGCCATATTTGCCAACTAACAATCATTCTTCTTTGTTTCCAACTTTTGCATTCCATTCACCAGTAATCATCAATACATTTTGATTGCATGTTTGGTAAATTTCAGACTGCAGAAGTTGGTAAAAATCTTCAATTTCTTTGTGTGGCTCTAGTGATTATTATGTAACTTTGAATAATAGCAGTATTAACTGGCCTTCCTTGTAGGTGTATGGATATTATCCTATCACTGACAGCATTGTATTTCAGGATAGATTTTGAAACATTCTCTGTGATGATGAATGTGATCACATCCTTCTTCAATTTGTTACTCCCTGCATAGTAGCTCATATAATTTTCTGATTAAAAATAGCCAATACCAGTCAATTTCAGCTAACTACTGACCAGAATATCAATCTTTATGCATTCCATTTAATTTTTGACAACTTCCAATATTCCTAGATTCATACTTCATACATTCACATTCAGATTATCAATGGGTGTTTGCAGTTGTTTCTTCCAATTTTGAGTCTTTCCCCATCAGCAACTAGAGGTCCCAAAAGATTTACTTCAACCACAGCGTTAAGGTCGACTCTACCTTGAAGAGGCAGTAGTATTTGGAGTGCCTTCCAACCTGAGGGTCTCATCTTCTGGAACTATATCAGACAATGTTTCAGAGCTATTCATAAAGTTTCCCACTAATATATCAGACAGTGTTTTAATTCCATTCATATTCATTTGTCAGTTTGTTGTGCTGTGCTGGCTTACATGTTGCTATGAGGTTGGAGGCTATGCCTCCAGTATTTCAAATATCAACTGGGTCACCCATGGTGGCTTTGTTTGAGGAGAGCTTCCAGACTAAGACATACACTTATGGGGAAGAAGGAAGGGACCATACACTTCTCAAAAAAAAAAAAAATTGTCCAGTGAAAATCATGAATTCAGAGATGAGTTTACACAATTTCCACTAAAACTATTCCAGAATATTGAAAAGGAAGGAATACTTTCTAATTTATTCTATGCAAGTGTATCCTTGAGACCAAAACTAGGCAGACACAATGCTAAAGCAGAAAATTATAGACCCATATTCTTCATGAATAAAGATGTGAAAGTTCTCAACAAAATTCTTGCCAATACAATTCAACAGCATATCAAAAAACAATACATCATGATCAAGTGAGGTTCATACCAGGTATGTAAAGATGGTTCAGCATTAGAAAATCAATTAACATAATGTATTATATTAATAAAAAAAAAAATCACATGATCATCTGAATCAATGAAGAAATGTGCTTGACAGAATCCAACACTTTTACCTGATAAAAACTCTCCGTGAGATAGGAATAGAAGGCAAATTCCTCAAAATAATTGAGGATATATATACAAAACAAACAGCCAACATTGCTCTTCCTAGAGAGAGACTTGAAAATATTCCATTTGAGAAAAGGAACAAGACAAGGATGCCATTTATCACCATTGTAATCTAATATTATAATGAAAGTCCTAGCTAGAGAAATAAGGCCATGAAGGGAAATAAAAGCTTTCCAAACTGGTAAGGAAGAAGTAAAACTATTACAATTATTTGTAAATGACATGATCTTATACAAAGAAAATCTCAGTGACTCCAATTACTGGAACTAACAACAAGCTTCAGCCAAGAGGCAATGTACAAGATCAACATACAAAATTTAGCTGAATTTTTCTACACTAAGGAAAACAATGCTGAAATGTAAATCACAAAGAAAATATTATTAAAATTAGCTTTCAAAGGGTTAAAATATGTAGGAATAAATACAGCTTCTTGTTGTTGTTGTTATGTGCCGTCGAGTCGGACCCGACTCATAGCGACCCCTCCTTGGGTTTCCAAGGCAGTATCACTACAGAAGTAGGATTGCCCAACCTTCCTTCCAAGGAGTGGCTGGTGGGTTTGAACCACCAGCCTTCTGGTTAGCAGTCAAGTGCCTTAGCCACTATGCTACCAGAGCTCCCATAAATACATACATATACATAAATAAATACAGCTAGGGACATAAAAAGAACATTTCAAGATCTACCCTGAGGTACAGTGCTATCAGTAATAGGATAATAGCTATATGCCTACAAAGAAGACCACTTAAAAGTACTATTATTCAAATGTCTGAATCAATAGCCAAAGCAAAAGATGAAGAAATTGAAGGTTTTTACTAATTTCTGTAGTCTGAAATTGACCAAACATGCAATCAAAATATAGTGACAATTCCTGGTGAATAGAATGCAAAAGTTGGAAACAAAGAAGGAACATCAGCAGTTGGAAAGTATGGCCCTGGTGATATAAATGACACTGGAAACCACATGATAGAATTGTGAAAGACCAATGACTTATTCATTGTAAATACTTTTTTTCAACAACATAAATGGTGACTACACACATGGACCTCGTGGGATGGAATTCACAGAAATCAAATTGATTACAACTGTGGAAAGAGGCAATGGAGAAGCTCAATATCATCAGTCAAAACAAGGCCAAGATCTGATGGTGGAATAGACCATCAATTACTCAATGAAAATTCAAGATGAAGATGAAGAAAATTAAAACAAGTCCATGAGAGCTAAAATACGACCTTGGAATTCCCATTCTTCTCAATGTTATCCATAATTTGTTATGATTCACATAATTGAATGTTTTTGCATAGTCAATAAAGCACAAGTAGACATCCTTCTAGTATTTGTTGCTTTCAGCCAAGATCCATGGACATCAGCAATGATATCCCTTGTTCAACGTCCTCTTCTGAATCCAGCTTGCATTTCTGGAAGTGCTCTGTCAAAAAAGCACTTACTAATAAAGATTAAAGACTATAGCCTTTAGTGTGGAATATACCTCAACATAAAGAAAACAAAAATCCTTGCAACTAGACCAATAAGCAATATTATGACAAATGTAGAAGTTGTCAAAAATTTCATTTTACTAAGAATCATAATGAAAGCTCATGGAAGCAAAAATTGAAATCAGATGATACATTGTAATGAGCGAATCTGCTGCAAAAGGACTTTTTAAAGTGTTAAAAAGCAACTTTGTTATGTTGAGGACTAAGTGCACCTGACCCAAGCCATGGAAATTTCAATCACTTCATATGCATGCAAAAACTGGACAATGAGTAAGGAATACTGAAGAATTAATATCTTTGAGTTATGGTGTTGGCAAAAAATATTTGATATACCATGGTCTGCCAGAACAATGAACAAATCTGTCTTGGAAGAAGTCCAAACCCAATCCTTCTTGGAAGCTAGTATGATGAGACTTCATCTCATGTACTTGGACATGTTATCAGGTGGGACCAGTCCCTGGAGAAGGACATAATGCTTGGTAAAGTAAAAAAAATAAATAAATAACTCACTGCTGTCAAGCCAGATCCGACTCACAGCGACCCCTCCTTGGGTTTCTGAGGCAGTATCACTATGGAAGCGGATTGCCCAACCTTCCTTCTGAGGAGTGGCTGGTGGTAAAGTAGAAAGTCAGTGTAAAAGTGAAAACCCTCCATGAGATTTACTGATACAGTGACTACAGCAGTGGACTCAAACATGGGAATGACTGTAATGATGAAGCATAATCAGGCAGTGTTTTGTTCTGATGTACATAGAGTCACTATGAGTAGAAACCAACTCAATGGCACCTAACAAAAACAAAGTTATCTAATCCTAATTGGGGAAGTTTTGATAGTTTGTATCATTGAAGAAATTTTTCCTTGTCATCTATGGCATGAAAAATCCACTGACCTACAGTTTTGCAAATTATTGTGTTAGAATGCAGGTACATATTTTTATAAGTTATGTGTTGCTGATTTCACAAATTTAGCTATGCTAAAGACTAAATAACCTCCAAAGCTTGAAATATATACTATTTTGCCCTTCATCTAAAATAAATAAATAAATAAATGCAAAAAAATGCATATTCCTGACTGGCGAGTGGTGCCAAATATATTAGCATGAAGGTATTTGTAGTACTCTTTTAATGCAATTAGGATCTGGAGTGATTTTCTTTTCTCATTCCTAATATCTGTAATTTATGTCTATATCATTCATCAATATTATTAGTACTTTGAAATAAACAGATTTTAATTATTTTTTATTTATTGTCTTCTATGTCATAAATTTGTTCATATATATGTACTCATATATAGTAAATGCTTTTCAATAAAAATGAAACAATGGAAATAAATGAACTCATTGTTAAGCTCCTAAATCTAGATAAAAGAATAATCAAATCAAGCATAAAACATAAGGAAGGAAATAATAATAATAAAATTAGAAAATATTTATGTAATAAACAGAAAAAGAAGATAAGATGAACATATAGATAGGTAAGTAGATAGATAGGCTAGTCTGTTCAAAATCAATAAAACAGACAAAACACATGTAACACTAATCAAACAGAAAAGAAAACAGAAGCATGTAATGAAAAATGACAATACACTGAAAAAGTGGAGACTCAAAATGTCAAAAGAGATCATTGTAAACAATAATAGGCAAATTAATTTAGACATCTTGACAAAAGGAATAATTTCCAATGACAATATAATTTACCAAAATTGATTCCAACAGATATAGAAAGATTAAATTGCTCAAGATGTTTACTAGAAATAGAGAACGTTTTGATAGATCCATCCCATATGTAAAACCCGGGCACAGATATTTTCAAAGGAAAGGTCTCTAAAATCTTCAAAAACTTCATAATGTTAACATTTCTTAAATCGTTCCTGAGAGAGAAGAGAAAATTCCCAAGGTAGTTTTATGAAACAAGTACAATGATGTCCAAAACGTTTGATATACCAAAACTTTTGTACTACTAAAAAGACAAACAAAAAACTACAGAAAGATCTCACTCATCAATGTAATAATTCTAAATAAAATATTGGCAAATGAAATCACAAAACCTATTGAAAATGGCATGTTGTGACCAAGTGAAATTTGTTTGGAGAGTGAAAGAATGGCTGCTATCAGAATATCTATAATGTAATGTTACATTAGATTTATAGAAATAAGAATATTATATAATAATTTTCATAGATATTGTTATCTTTCAACAGAATTTATAACTTATTCCTAATAAGAACTCAATAAAATAACAATTGATGGCTATTCACTAAACTTATTATTAAAGTCCTAACATAAACATATTATTAAATATGTAAATACTAGAAGCATTTTTATTAAGATACAAAGAAAGCAAGGATCCCCATCCCTTAGCATCTGGAGGTATTTGCCAATATACTCAGAAAGGAGAAAACAATTAATAGCTTAAGAGTTGATAAAAAGAAATAAAACAATCTCTATTTGCAAATGATACAGTACTTAAATAAGAAAAGCTAATGTGGAGCAATGATGAACATAAAAAATCACAGAATTCAATACATTAGAAGGATATAATATTAACAACAAAATGTTAGTAACAAGTGTGAAGATACCAGGAAGACAAACTACCATTCCCAAAAAATAAATAAGCAAGACACTTGCTAAGAGCTGTAATACAAAATATGCTAAATTATAACGGAAACTACCTAAAATCAACCTCAATTTGGACCTGACTCATAGCGACCCTTCCTTGGGTTTCTTAGGCATTATCACTATGGAAGTAGATTGCCCAACTGTGATAGTTGGAGCTGTGTGTCAACTTGGCTGGACCACAATTCTGTGTGATTTAAGCAATTGTGGTATGGGTTGTTCCAATGATGGGATCACAGGTATATGTTTTGAGCAGCCAATGCATTGAAAGGGAGTTTCTAGTAGTGTGGCCTGATTCTAGTATATTTATGGACATTCTGGGAAAAGAGACACTCTTCTGTGGATCAGGATTCTGTTGTGCTGCCTACAATAGTCCATGAGCGAACAGTCCACCATTTGGCCTGGAGATCTTGGATTCATTATTCATTGGAGTCAACAGCAAGTAAACTGCCTGCCAACCTTGAGCTCGTCAGCCCCTGCAGCTTCCTGAGTTGGGAATAGCTTCCAGCTTGACGTTTGATTCAAGAACTTGGGACTTGCGAGCTTCTATAAGTGTGTGAGCCATTTTCCTAAGATAAATTTCTCTTTCTCTCTCT
>NW_006921919.1:481356-485127 GCF_000298275.1 Orycteropus afer afer
CTCAATAAAATATTTAAAATGGTTTTCTTTTTCTGGAGCTAGACAAGTTTATTCTAATGATCAGGTGTGGGGAAAAAAATGTATGCTAGAAAATCCATGAAAAAGAAAGTACAGTGGAGAGGGTTCTACAGGAGGAAACTAACACAATTCATCCTACCTCTCCCAACAAACACAATTAGAAAATTTGGAAAGAATACATGGAGCAGTTATTTGAGTACTCTAAATAGTAAAGAGCAGCAGCCAAGATGGAAAATAGCAATAGAATTAGAAGTCCACAAAACCACAGAGTGATTATTACCCCACTACAATGAAGGATCTCCAGTTCTGAAGGCAATTCTGCCTAAGACCCAAAAGTGGATATCACACAGAGAACTCCAGGAGAAGCCCTCCAGTTTGGATTGGAAAATGGGAAAGGGAACACCAGATAAAGCAGGATAAAGCAGAAATCCCTCATTCTACCTCCATTCTTTGATCTTCTTAATCATCAAACAGCTCCTTGATAGTGGTGGCAAAGGCCACTAAGGCAGCCCACAGGAGCCACAATTTTCATAGGAGTGAGGGTGAAAGGTACAACTTTCCAGTTAGTGGAGCTCTAGTTCCAAGAGAGAGATACAAATCCAGGTAGATTTTTTTTTTCTTTCTTTCTTTCTTCCTGCCGTTGGAACCATAAGCCACTGGAGTCACAGGCAGAAAAGAGTAGGTACAACTAAAATTAATGGCTGAAGGACCAAAAAGAGGAAGCTCAAAGAAACAGAAAATCCCAGGGAGAGAACCTGGGAACACAAACCCAAAAATATGTTTATTAGACTGTACTTGCTTTCTCCTTATCCCCACTACTAGCTGATTGTATATGAATCTGATCCTATTCAGTGAGCATACCTAAGATCTTGAGACCTAAAGAAGATAATGTTGTCTCCAATTTGGATGAAAGATACATGCAACAGTCCCAAGTAGATCTGTAAGAGCACCAATGTAACTTTGGAAACTTCAAAAAAGACCGGTCGAAATATAAGACCCGAAATTCAAATTTTTAGCTGCTGGAATGTTTACTAAAAAGAAAATAATGATGTTGTTGTTGTTAGGTGCTGTCAAGTCATCTCCAACTCATAGCGACCCTATGCACAGGAGAATGAAACACTGCCTGGTCCTGAGCCAGCTCCATGATTCTTGCTACGCTCGAGCCCATCGCTGCCACCACCATGTCAATTCACCTTATTGAGGGCCTTCCCCTCTTTTGCGGACCCTACACCTTACCAAGCATGACACCCTTCTCTAAGGAATGACCAAAGTATGTGAAAAGAAGTCTGGCCATTCTCTCCTCCAATGAGCATTCTGGCTGCACTTCCTTCCGAACAGACCTGTTAGTTCTTTCAGCATTCTTCACCAACACCACAGCTCAAAAACATCAACTCTTCTTTGGCCTTCTTTATTCATTGTTCAGCAGTCACATACATATGAGACGATTGAAAATACCATGGCTTGTGTCAGGTGCACCTTAGTCCTCAAGGAGACATCTTTGCTCTTCAGCACTTGAAAGAGGTACTTTGCAGCTAAGTTGCCCAGAGCTATATGCTGTCTGATGTCCTGATTGCTGCTTCCATTGATGTCAATTACAGAACCAAGCAATTTGAAATCTTTGACAATTTCAATCTTTTCTCCATTTATCATAATGCTGCTTATAGGTCCAGTTGTGAGGATTATTTTTTTCTTTATATTGAGATGTAACCTATACTGCAGACTGTATTCTTCAATCTTCATCAGTAAATATTTCAAGTCATCCTCATTTTCAGCAAGCAAAGTTGTGTCTCATTGTTTCGAAGGTTGTTAATGATTCTTCCTCCAATTCTGATGCCGTGTTCTTATCCATATAGTCCAGATTTTCAGATTGTTTGCTCAGCATACAGACTGAATAAGTACAGTGAAAGGATACAATCTGGATGCACTCCCTTCTTGATTTTAAACCATGCAGTGTTCCTTTTTTCTGTTTGAACTACAGTCTCATGGTCTATGTACAGGTTCCTCATGAGTACAATTAAGTGTTCTGGAATTCCTATTCTTCTCAATGTCATCCACAATTTGTTATGATCCACAAAATCAAATGTTTTTGTATAACCAATAAAACACAAGTAAACATCTTTCTGGTATTCTTTGCTTTCAGCCAAGATCAATCTGACATCAGCAATGATGTCCCTTATTCAACGTCTTCTTCTGAATCTAGCTTGCATTTCTGGAAATTCTCTGTCAATATACTGCTGCAACTGTTTTTGAATTATCTTCAGTAAGATTTTACTTGCATGCAATATTAATAATATTGTTAGATAATTTCTACTTTGTGTGGAATCACCTTTCTTTGGACTGGGTACAAACATGCAGCTCTTCCAGTCAGTTGGCCAGGTAGCTTTGTTTCAAATCTCTTGGAATAACTGAGTGAGTGCCTCCAGCAGGGCATCCATAAATTGAAACACCTCAATTGGTATTCTGTCAATTCCTGGACCCTTGTTCCTCACCAATTCCCTCAGCACAGCTTCAACCTCTTCCCTTAACACCCTTGGTTCTTGAACACATCCCACCTCCTGAAATGGATGAAGATTGACCAGTTCTTTTTGGTACAGTGACTCTGTGCATTCTTTCCATCTTCTTTTGATACTTCCTGTATCATTCAATATTTTGCCAATAGAATCTTTCAATATTGCAACTCAAGGCTTTAGTTTCTTCCTCTGTTCTTTCAGCTTGAGAAATGTTGAGTGTGTTCTTCCCTTTTGGCTTTCTAACTCCAGGTCTTTGCACATTTCATTATAGTAATTGGCTTTGTCTGCTTGATCTGCTCTTTGAAATCCTCTGTTTAGCATTTTTATCTTGTCGTTTCTTCCATTTTCTTTAGCTACTCTTCACTCAAGGACATGTTTCAGAGTCTCCTCTGACGTCCATTTTGGTCTTTTCTTTCTTTCTCATCTTTGTAATGATCTCGTGCTTTCTTCATGGATGATGCTCTTGAAGTCACTCACAATTCTTCTGGTTTTTGGTCATTGGTGTTCAATGCATCAAATCTATTCTTCGGAAGGTCTCTAAATTTGGAAGGGATATATTAAAAATCATATTTTGGCTCTCGTGGACTTGTTTTAATTTTCTTCACCTTCAAGTTGAACTTGCATATGAGCAGTTGATGGTCTGTTCCACAATCAGCTCCTGGCTTGCTTTTGGCTGAAGATATTGAGCTTTTCCATTGCCTCTTGCCACAGATGTAGTCATGCTTATTCCTGTGTACTTCATCTGGTGAAATCCACATATATAGCTGCCATTTGTGTTGTTGAAAAAAGGTGTTTGTAATGAATAAGTTGTTGGTTTTGCAAAATTCTATCATGTGATCTCCAGCATTATTTCTGTCCCCAAGGGCAAATTTTCCAACTACTGGTGATTCTTCTTTTTTTCTAACTTTTGTATTCCAGTCACTATGATAACAACACATCTTGATAGCATGTTCAGTCAATTTCACACTGCAGAAGTTGATAAAAATCTTCAATTTCCTCATCTGTGGCTTTGGTGGTTGGTGCATAAATTTGAATAATAGTCATACTAACTGGTCTTCCTTGTAGGAGTCACTGACAGCATTGTACTTCAGGATAGATCTTGAAACATCTTTTGTGATCATGAATGCCATGCCGTTCCTCTTTAAACTGTCATTCCTGGTATAGTAGATCATATGGTTGTCTGATTCAAAATGGCCAAAACCAGTCCATTTCAGCTCACTAATGCCTAGGATATCAATCTTTA
>NW_006921919.1:486795-488055 GCF_000298275.1 Orycteropus afer afer
GCCTACCAGCCCAAGTGCTCATTTTCCTGCACTGTGTCAGACAATGTTTCCAAGCTATTCATAAAGTTGCCCAGTAATGTATCAGACAGTGTTTCTCTGCTACTCATAAGGTTTTCCCTGGCCAATGTTTGAGAAGTGAATGGCCACCTCCTTCTTCCTAGTCTGTCTTTGTCTGTAAGCTGTGTTGAAACCTCTGCACCATGTGCAACTCTGCTGGCATCTGAAACACCAGCAGCACAGCTTCAAGCCTCACAGCAACGTACAAACCTCACAGGATGACAAACTGACACACAAGTTTGTCTCCTTTAACTGTTGGAAATCTCTGCTCTCTCCTTTTACCTAATTCCTACCTGAAAATAATGATAATCATTTTCTATAAGATTTATTTAAATTGTTGTTGTTGTGTGCCGTCGAGTAGGACCCGACTCATAGTGACCCCTCCTTGGTTTGCCGAGGCAGTATCACTACGGAAGTAGATTGCCTGACCTTTCTTCTGAGGAGTGGCTCCATCTCACATGTCCAAAATACAGTGAAAATCAATAAGCAAACAAAGAAAAGGGAAACTCAGCTCCAATGGGAAAAGGAAAACACCAAGATGACAGTGATGATGGAATTTTCTGCCAAAAACTCTTCTTTGCACAGCAGCTATTTTATATTATTTTATACTACACACAATGCTCCAAAAAGCAATCAATGAAACTGAAACAGAAGAAATAATAGAGAAAATTAATAAAACCAAAAGCTGATTTTTCAAAAGCATTAAAGAAATTGGTAAACTAGCAAACAGCTGGCCCTTAGCACTCAGTATCCATGGGTTCCCCAGCCACAGATTCCACCAATCACCTATTGAAAATACTGGGTGGTGGTTTTGTTGTTCTTAGGTGCCATCAAATTGGCTCCGACTCATAGTGACCCTGTGTACAACAGAATGAAACATCACTTGGTCTTGTACCAGCCTCACAATGCTTGCTATACCTGAGCCCATTGTTGCAGCCACAGGGTCAAATCATCTGTTGAAGGTCTTCCCCTTTTTTGCTGACCCTCCACTTTACCAGGCATGATATCCTTCTCAAAGGAATGGTCCCTTCATACAACATGACCAAAGTAGGTGAGATGAAGTCTGCTCATTCTGACTTCAAAGAAGTATTCTGGCTGCACTTATTCAAGGACAGATTTGTTAGTTCTTGTGGCAGTCCAAGGTACTTTCATTATTCTTTTGCTAAACCACAACTCAAAAGCCTCAACTCTTCTTCAGGCTTC
>NW_006921919.1:488344-491058 GCF_000298275.1 Orycteropus afer afer
AGCTGAATGTAATATTCCCCATAATGAGACTGGTAATCAACTCCATGGTGGAATCTACTGTGAGCAGCTGAATAGCTGCCCGGGGATGTGGTCTGCTTCCTGTACATAAGGAGAAGCTTTAGGGAATGGTCTCTAGCTTATGGCACGTTTGAACCCTGCATGTTGTTGTTCAGCAGCCTGCTGTGCTCTGCTGACCTTGGGACCTTTAATGGACTTGAATTAACACCCTGCCGTATGGTTTGTAATATTGGGACTGTGCCTTTTTACTTGACAACCTTGAGCTTGTCAGCCTCAGCAGCCAGCAACTGAATGAAGAAAAGCCCCCACCTTCAGTGGGCCAGGAGCAGGAGGCAGAACTAAAGCCCAAGATTGAGAGACTTTTATCCAGCCCCTAGAGCCTGGCACTCTGAACTCAGAATTAAAGACTCCAAACTGTAAGAAAATAAACTCCTGTTTGTTCAAGCCATCCCATTTGTGGTATATTTTTGTCAGAGTGGCACTAGGTAACCAAAACACTGTTTCAAGTCACCTTCACTTTCAGTAAGCAAGGTTGTGTTGTCTGCATATTGCACATTGTTAATGTGTACTCCTCCAATCCTGATGTCCTCTTCTTCGTCATATAATCCAACTTCTCAGATTATTTGCCCAGCATGCAGATTGAATAAGTATGGTAAAAGGATAAAACCTCAACACACTCCCTTCCTGATTTCAAACTTTCAGCATCCCCTTGTTCTTTTCAAATGGCAGCCTTCTGTTCTATGCACAGGTTCCTCATGAACACAATTAAGTGTTCTGGAATTCTCATTCTTCTCAATGTTATCCATAATTTCTTATGATCCACACAGTCAAATGCTTTTGTATAGTTAATAAAACACAAGTAAACATTGTGGTAAAGTTATATTTCAACTTGGTTGGGCCTGGTTGAGTGGTTGGGCAACTGGTGGTAGTTATTCCCATGATGAGACTGGCAATAAACTCCATGGTGGGATCTACCACAAGCAACTGAGTAGCTGCTTTATGGATGTGGTCTGCTTTCCGCATATAAACAGCAGCTTCAAGAATGGTCTCTAGCGTATGGGATGCTTGAACCCTGCATGTAGCCATCTCATTGTTCAGCATCCTGCCATGCTTTGCAGAACTTGGGACTTTCAATTGACTTGAATTAATGGCCTGCCTTGTGGTTTGGTAACATCAGGACTGTGCAATTTTGGGCTTGTCAGCCTCAGCAGCCAGCAGCTGAGTGAAGAAAAGCCTCCAGCTTCAGTAGGGTAGAAGCAGGAGGCAGACCTGAAGCCCAAGGTTGAGTGGCTTTGTTCTACCCCTAGAGCCTGCACTTTGGACTTGGACTTAAATCTTCCAAACTGTAAGAGAATAAACTCCTGTTTCATTAGCCTGGGTTCTCTAGAGAAGCAAAACCAGTAAAACTTATTGAGAGCTAGAGAGAAATAAATTTATCTCAAGAAAATGGCTCACGCACTTACAGAAACTGGCAAGTCCCAAGTTCTTGGATCAAACGTCAAGCTGGAGGCTTTTCTGGAATCATGCAGCTGCAGGAATTGACAAGCTCAAAGTTGGCAAGAGTATACCATCTGTTGACTCTGGTGAATGATGAATCCAAGATCTCCAGGTCAAATAGTGGATTGTTTGCTCATGAACAAATGTAGACAGCACAACAGGATCCTGATACACATAAGAGTGTCTCTTTTTCCCAGGATGTACATAAATATATTGGAAGCAGGCCACACCGCTAGGGAAATGCCCTTTCAAGGGATTGCTGCTCCAAACATATACATTCGATTTTATCATGGAATAACCCACATCATAGCTGCTTAAATCACTCAGAATTGTGGCCAAGTTGACACCCAACTCCAACTATCATAAACATATTTCTGGTATTCTTTACTTTCTGCCAAGATCTATCTGACATCAGCAGTGATATCCCTCATTCCATGCCCTCTTCTGAATCCAGCTTGAATCCAGTTCTCTGGCAATATATTGCTGCAACCATTCTTGATTTGTCTTCAACAATATTTTACTTGGGTATGATATTAATGATAATGTTTGAGAATTTCCACATTCTGTAGGATTAGCTCTCTTTGCATGGATACAAATAAGGATCTCTTCTAGTCAGTTGGCCAGGTAGCCGTCTTCCAAATTTCTTGGCATAGATGAGTAAGTGCCTCAAGCACTGCATGTGTTTGTTTAAACATCTCAGTAGGTGATTCCATCAATCCCTGGAGCCTTGTTTTTCACCAGTTTCTTCACTGCAGCTTTGACTTCTTCCTTCAGGGTATCAGTTCTTGATCATATGTCACCTCCTGAAAAGTATGAACATTGACCAATTCTTTTTAGTACAATGACTCTGTATTCCTTCCATCTTCTTTTGATATTTCCTGCATTGTTCAATATTTTCCCCATAGAATTCTTCAGTATTGCAACTCGAGTCTTAATTTTTTTCTTTAGTTCTTTCAGCTTGAGAAACGTCAAGTGTGTTCTTCCCTTTTGGTTTTCCAACTCCAGGTCTTCGCACATTTCATTATAATAATTAAGTTTGCTTTCTCAAGCTGCTCATTGAAATATTCTGTTCAGCTTTTTTATCTTGTAATTTCTTCCATTTGTTTTAGCCACTCTCTGTTGAAAGGCAAGTTTCAGAGTCTCTTCTGACATCCATTTTGGTCTTTTCTTCCTTTCCTGTCTTTTTAATGACCTTTTGC
>NW_006921919.1:491688-503759 GCF_000298275.1 Orycteropus afer afer
CCCATGATGAAACTAGCAATCAACTCCATGGTGGGATCTACCACAAGCTCCACAAGGAGCTGAGTAGCTGCTTTGGGTATTTGCTCTGCTTCCCATATATATGAAGCACCTTTGGGAATGGTATCTAGCTTATGGCACACTTGAACCCTGCAGAACCCTGCATGTAACTGAGTTGTTCAGCAGCTTACTGTGCTCAGCCAACCATGGGACTTTCAGTGGACTTGAATTAATGGCCTGCTATGTGGTTTGGTAACTTCGGGACTGCACATTGTTACTTGTCAACCTTTGGGTTGTCAGTCTCAGCAGGCTGAAGTTGTTTGAGTGAAGAAACATCGCTAGCTCCAGTGGGCCAAGAGCAGGAGGCAGAGAGGAAGTCAAGGTTGAGGGGCTTTCACTCAGCCCCTAGAGCCTGGCACTTTGAACTCAGTCTTAAAGCCTCCAAATTGTAAGGGAATAAACTCCTATTTGTTCAACATCCCATTTGTGGTATATTCTTGTCTGAGCAGCACTAGGTAACCAGAACAGTGGATAAATTTGAATAATAATAGAATTAACTGGTCTTCCTTGTAGATGTGTGGATATTAACCTATCACTAACAACGTTATAATTCAGCATAAGTCTGAAACATTCTTTGCACAATGAATGCCACACCATCCCTCCTCATTTGGTTGTCTAATTCAAAACAGCCAAAGCCAGTCCATTTCAGCTCACTAATGACTGGGATATCAATGTTTTTGCATTTTATTTAATTTTGACACCTTCCAATTTCCCTATATTTGTACTTCACACATTCCATGTTCTGATTATTAATGGACAATGGCAGCTGGTTTTTTTTTGTTTTTGTTTTTGTTTCCCCCCCCCCCATTTTGAGTCACACCACATCAGCAAATGGAGGTCCTGGAAGCTTTCCTCCATCCATGTCATTAAGGACGACTCTACTTTGATGAGACAGCTCTTCTCAAGTCATATTTTGAGTGCCTTCCAACCTGAGGAAGGTTCATCTTCCAGCACTGTATCAGACAATATTTCAGGATTATTCATGTTTTCCAGTAATATATCAGACCATGTTTCACAGCTATTCATAAGGTTTTTACTAATCAATTCTTTGAGAAGTGGATGGCTCCTTCCTTTTTCTGAGTCTGTCTTAATATGGAAACTTGTCCAACAAGGATGACCCTGCTCATATTTGAAATATCGGTGACATAGCCTCCATACTCACAACAGACAAGCCACCATAATAGGACAAACTGACAGACAAGGTGATGGGAAGCAATTAAGTGATCAAAACAATCCCTCAAAGGTTAACAGTGAGCAAAGTTCTATTTACATAGCATTTATATGGTATTAATTATTATAAGTAATCTAAAGATGATTCAAAATATGTGGGAAGATGTGTATAAGTTATATGCAAATACTATGGGATAGTACCTAAGGCATTTTACTACTAACCAGAAGGTTGGTGGTTCAAACCATCAGCCACTCCTCGGATGGAAGGTAGGGTAATCTACTTCCGTAGTGATACTGCCCCAGAAAACCAAGGAGAGGTCACTGTGAGTCAAAATCAACTTGACAGCAGTGACTTTTTTGGGGGGGTGGAGAAGTGGTTTGATGGCATTATGTGTAAGGGACATGAGAATCAACAGATTTAAGTATCTGTGAGGGTCCTGGGACCAATCCACTTTGGAAGAAGATTCCAGTGGCATAAAAGGAGAAAAAAAAAAAAAAAAGAGAAAAAGATCAATTTACCAATGAAATGTTATCTTTACATATGTGCACACAGTCAAAGATAATTATTAACCACTTTCAACACATTTGACAACTTAAATGGAATGAGATGATTCTTGAAAATAATAAACTATGAAAACTCATCAAGGTGAAATAGATTTAATAGTGTCACAAATTTAAAAAATTGTATTCATAGTTAAATTCTTCTCAAAACAGAAATACCCAAGCCATGTTGTCTTCACTGGGGAATTCTACCAAATATTTGAAGAAAAAATATGAATCATTCTAGATCATTCTTTGGAAAATAAAAAAGGAAGGAAATCTTTCCTTCTCAGTGTATGAAACTAGTATTTCCCTGACACCAAAAACAGACAAAAATGGTGTACCATGTATAAAAAGAAAAAAATAAAATAAAAAGATTCATACCTCATAGTACACATAAAAAAAAAAAAGAATAAGAGGTTAAATCAAAAAGAAAAACCTATACAAGTGTAAAACAAAACACAAGTGCATATATCATACTGCCAAATCCAGAAGCAACAATAGGAAATGTGACTACATTTAAAAAATAAAATAATTGCAAGCATCATAAACAAAGTCAAAACACAAATGACAAACTAAGAGATAATATTTGCAAATCTTATCTCAAAATATGTTTAAACCTCCTAAAATGAAAAAGTTGAGCATAAATATATGGACATATATCTCTCAAAAAGATATGTAACTGATCCACAAACATATGAAACATACAATGCTTCATTCTTTCATAGCAAGAGTAATGACAATAAAATTACATTTCTTGATTTTTTGATAAAATTTCAAATAAATTTTGAATTTGGGTACAAATTCAAATAATTGACGATCCATTTTACTTACAAGGATTGGGAAAACAGAAAGTCATACTAGAGGGAAATTTGAGGGAAATTTGCCAATGTCTTAGGCTGGGTTCTCTAGAGAAGCAAAACCAGTAAAGCTTACATATATACCAGCCACTCCTCAGAAGGAATATGGGGCAATCTACTTCTGTAGTGATACTGCCTAGGAAACCCAAGGAGGGGTCACTGTGAGTCAGATCCAACTCGACAGTACATAACAACAGCAACATATAAATATATATACATTTATCTCAGGACTATTGTTCACACAGTTATAGAGGCTGGAAGTCCCAAATTCCTGTATCAAATGTCAAGCTGTAGGCTTCTCCTGCCTTATGTAGCTGCAGGCGCTGACAAGCACAAGAGTGGGGGGCAGTAGAGCAGGCTGCTAACTTTGGCAGATGATGAATCCGGATCAGCAGGCAAAACGGCAGATTGTTAGCTCACAGGACAGTTGTAGAGGCTGGCAAGTCCCAAGTTTGTGGCCCAAAGGTCAAGCTGGAGGTTCTTTCTGACTTATGCAGCTGCAGAAGCTGAAGAACCCAAGATCAACCGGCAGCAAGACATGATCCAGATGCCACAGAAAGATCCCAAATTTTCCCAGGATGTCCATAAATTTATTGGAAGCAGGCCACAACTGTAAATAAATTTCCTTTTAACTGATTGGCTATTAGAGCATACACGTTAGGTCTCATCATGAGAACAACCACATCACCACTGCTTAAACCACTCAGAATCATGGTCTAGCCAAGTTGACACACAACCTTAACTATCACACCCAGTAAACAGCATTTGGATTTGAACCAGCAATCCAAGATCTAGAAATCTATCATGAAGACATATATACCTTTACAAACACAAGTGCATAAATTTAATTAGTGATAGCAAAACATTGGAAACAAATAAAATACCCAAGCATATGATACAAAATAAAGTGTATGATAGAATTCTATACAGTCATAAAAAATGCAAAATCATCTCTATAAATTGATGTGATTTGGTTTCCAAGATAAGTTCTTTAGTGAACAAAAGCAATGAACTTTAAAATATCTCAACAAGATAGTAAGCATCTATCAACAACAGAAACAATGTAAATGAAACAAGAGTGGAAAAAAACTTGATTATTTTAGGATCTTTACTTCTATACTATTCTCAATTCATTTAATACTTCTGACATTTTTTAATAATAAAAATTTAAAAACCAGGGAGTTAAAAAAATACTGTGCAACAGAGTTATTTTCACTCTGGAGGTTTCCTTTGATTTATAAAATATTAGACTTACAAAATTTTTGATAAAGGAATCATAACTGTTTATCTACTAGCTTTTCCTTCTTTAAATTTTCAAGTGGTAAAGAAACAATCAGATGAATACCTTACTATTTAATCAGGTTTTAAACCTCCCCAACCTATGATGACAGAGAACAACTCATAATTGAAAAATAAGGTTCTACTATCTTCCACTCTCTAGAACCTCTAGAGATCATGAGATATAACTCCAGCAAGAATATGTACTAACTGGGTCCCTGGGCTTGATGAAGGGCCCCAGAGAGCCCTCTGATTTCAGGGCCTTCACAGGGTGGGTTTGGAGGCCTGACTAGGGATCAAGGAGGGGAAAAATGGGGAGAACCATCAGATTTGGAGTCAAGAGAGACTCCTGAGGCCACCTGGCTAACGGATCTGCAGCAGTCTCTGCCCCTCCCTGTGTCTCAGTTTTCCCATATGTTCAAGGAGGAGCAAGGAGCAAAGATGGGGGGGGGGGGATACTATGCTATACAGTATGATTCTAAAGCACTTTGAATATATATAATTCTCGGATATCTAGAATCATTAATCATACTTTTTAGAAGAGAGATGTACTAAATTTCCTTTCAAATGAGTAACAAGTGCATGTAATAGAAGTTTTACCATTAGGGAGAAAAAAAAGAGGGAAACACACAATTCATGGGTGGCAAAAAATGAATTAAAAAAAATGGTACTGAGTGCTTGTGCTTGTGCCCTAAAAAATGGCAGCATTTGCTGACCCTGAAAATGTGGCTATATTAAGCAGCATTTGCCCAAACATTAAAAGACATTTTGCTCTCCAGTTCTCTGCAGACAAAAATCAATACTCTCACTTCTATGATAAAAGGTATTAACTATAAAAAGCATGGATAGCTAATGGCACTCACTGAATTGTACTTTCTTGAAGGAAAAGAAAATTCAGAGATTTATACTAAACATTGGGAAAAACAATCTGACACAGGGAAAAAAAAAATGTTCCCCCTTCCAAGTAAAGTAAAACCTACAAAATTGGTTCATTTTTGTAAGCATGAAGTATAAAATTTTAAGTCTTGATATTGAGAACAATGGAAAAGTCATGAATTTTACTTTTTAAAAGAGCAATGTCCCCTGAAATTTTGCGATTTAATTTTGTCTCCCCATGCCCCAAGAGCTCTGGTAGCATAGTGCCTAAGTCACTTGACTGCTAACCAGAAGGCTGGTGGTTCAAACCCACCAGCCACTCCTCAGAAGGAAGAAGGGGCAATCTACTTCCATAGTGATACTGCCTCGGAAACCCAAGGAGGGGTCTCTATGAGTTGAGACAGACTCGATGGCATTTAACAACAGCAACAACAACATGCCCCAAGAAGATATTTAAATGTTTCTCTTGCACTGCAATGCATGCTATGTGGCTGCCTCCAGACTGTTTACAATAGATTTCTCTCACTTCCTCCTAATCTTAAAATACACTTGGTAATAATTAAACTTTTCACTTACTTTGCTTTATCTTCCAAATACTGGGACTCTATTGGATTGAAGACAATGACATTATGGAAAGAAGTATTACAACAACTTCTTTTTAGTTTACTAGGAGCCACCACCACCATATATTTTATGATTTTGCTTGCATTTCTAAAGTGATCATCACAAACCTAAGTCCTTCTAATGCAGGTCTGTGTCTCCTACTTTGCCAATCATGGCTTAGGGTATGTGCGCTCATCCTTGTTTTAAAGCTCTTCATTATTTTGTTAATCAGTATCTTATCTTTAAATTCCTCCTCCTTCTCCTTACCTTTGGTATCTTTCCTAATCCTTCATTAAGCTCACTGAAATCTCCTTTACCTCAGTATAAACCAAAATCATTCCTGTTACCAACAAGATCAGTTTTATTCATAATGACCCTATCGGATAGAATAGAACTGCCTCAGTTTCTAACACTTAATTCTTTATGGAAGCAGACTACCCCACCTTTCTTCCACAGAGTAGCTGGTGGGTTTGAACTGCTGACTTGGTTAGCACTCAAGAGCTTGAACCGCAGTGGTAACACCAGGGCTCCTCAGTGTACAGGCTAGCATTACCTCTTCTATATTCTCTGAATGTTATGTTAAGTGTGATAAGAAAAAGAAAGTAATACCTTTCTTTACATTATCTTGATCTACATTTGTTAACTCAATGATACATCTCATTGGGCATTTGAGGGAAAATGTCCAAAAATGTTTTGATCTTAGCCAAGGGGAAGTAAACATGGTGATAGCAATAAACTATATAGTTTACTGGGGAGGTTTTCCAAGAGTTGTAAAGTTCATGAAACAAAGTCTGTTACTTAACGAGCCTTCACTAAATATGTCGTACTCTTCATGCACATAGCAATAACAAAGTATTCAGTGAAATTATTATACAAATATAACAAGATATATTGTTCTTAATTTATGACTAATAATTATGGACATATTTTCCAAAGGTCCGAAACTAATCCAAGAGAAATATAAATATATATTCTTTCATTCGCTATGCAATCTGATTGAGAGAATTTAAGCCATAATATATTGATGTATATCACACTCTAGATATAGGAATTAAGTTTTATTGAGAGCTAAGTTTATCAGAGTATTTATATTAGAATAATAATAGAGAGAAATTAATTATGAATGCTTAATATTTTGAAGGATATTAAAGCCATTATCATCGAGTAAATTTGGAATCATACCAACCCCCACTGGGTTTCCAAGGTGATACATCTTTAGGGAAGCAGATCTCCCCTTCTTCCTTCCACAGAGTGGCTGGTAGGATGAACCATCAACCTTCTGGTTAGCAGTCAAATGTCTTAGGCACCAAAGAAGTCATTCTAGTCAAGTGATCCACCAGTCATCTGTCTGTTGTGATGCCTTCCTGTTGCTATGAGACTGGAGACTATAACACTGACATATCAAATGCCAGCAGGGTCACCCATAGTGGACAGGTTTTAGTGGAACATCCAGACTGAGACAGACTGGGAAGAAGGAAGGGGTCATCCAATTTGCAAAGAATTGTCAGTGAAAACCTTATGAATAGCAGTGAAACACTGTCTGATATATTACTGGAAGATGTTATGAATAACCCTGAAATTTTGTCTGATATAGTACCACAAGATGAGCCTTTCAGATTGTGAGTCACTCAAAATATAATAGGGAACAAAGTGACTCCTCAAAGTAGAGTTGACCTTAATGATGTGGATGGAATAAAACTTTCAGGACCATCACTTGCTCATGGTGCACAACTCAAAATGGGAAGATATAGCCACAAACATCCATTAAAAATCAGAACATGGAATGTACAAAGCATGAATCTAGGAAAATTTGAAATTGTTATAAATGAAATGTAATGCATAAAGATTTATATCCTAGGCATTAGAGAGCTGAAATGAACTGGTTTTGGCCATTTTGAACCAGATGATCATGTGATCTACTATCAGATTGAAGATGAATGGCTTGGCATTCATCATCACAAAGAATGTTTCATGATCTATCCTGAAGTACAGTGCTGTCAGTGATAGGATAATATCCATATGCCTAAAAGAAGACCAGTTAATACTACTATTATTCAAATTTATACACCAACAACCAAAGCCAAAGATGAGAAAATTGATTTTTACCAACTTCTGCAGTCTGAAACTGACCAAACATGCAAACAAGATATATTGATTATTACTAGTGATTGGAATGCAATAGTTGGAAACAAGGAAGAATCACAAGTAGTCGCAAAATGTGATCTTGGTGATAGTAATGACATTGGAGATCACATGATAGAATTTTGCAAGACTAACAAGTTATTCATTGCAAATAACTCTGTTTCAATGAAATAAACAATGGCTATACATGAGGACCTCCTAAGATGGAATATATAAGAACCAGATTGACTACATCTGTGGAAATAGGTGATGGCAAAGCTCCACATCATCAGTCAAAATAAGGCCAGGAGCTGACTGCAGAAGAGACTATCAATTGCTCATATGCAAGTTCAAGCTGAAGCTGAAGACAATTAAAACAAGTCCATGAGAACTAAAATATGACCTTTATTACATACCACTTCAATTTAGAGACCATTTGAAGAGTAGATTTGATACATTGAACACCAAAGACTGAAAATCAGACAATTTGAGGTATAACATGAACATCATGTGTGAGGAAAGCAAAAGGTCACTAAAAAGACAGGAAAGGAAGAAATATCCAATATGGATGTCAGAAGAGACTCTGAAAGTTGCTCTTGAATAGAGAGTAGCTCAAACAAATGCAAGAAATGACAGGATAAAACACTTGAACAGAAGATTTCAAAGAGTAGCTAGTGAAGGCAAACTCAATTATTATAATGAAATATGCAAAGAGCTGGAGTTAGAAAACCAAAAGGGAAGAAGACACTTGACATTTCTCAAGCTGAAAGAACTGAAGAAAAAATTAAGTCTTGAGTTGAATTATTGAAAGATCCGATGGGCAAAATTTTGAATAACGCAGGAAATATCATAAGAAGATGGAAGAAATACAGAGTCACTGTAAAAAATAAAATAAAATAAAATAACTGGTTGATGTTTATCTATTTCAGGAGGTGGCATAAAATAATGAACAAATGAAGGAAAAAGTTGAAGCTGCACTGAAGGGATTAGCAAAAAACAAGGCTTTAGGAATTGACAGGATACCCACTGAGATGTTTCAACAAATGAATGCCACACTGGAGACACATACTGGTCTATGCCAAGAAATTTGAAAGAGAGCTACCTGTCCATCTTATTGGAAGAGATCCATATTCATACCCATTCCAAAGAAAGATGATCCAATAGAATGCAGAAATTATTGAACAATATCATTAATGTCACACAAAACAAAATTTTGTTGAAGGTTACTCATAAACCATTGCCACAGCATATTGATAAGGAACTTCCAACAGCAAGCTAGATCCAGAAAAGAACATGGAACAAGGGATATCATTGTTGATATCAGATGGATTTTGGCTAAAAGCAAAGAATACCAGAAAGGTATTTACTTGTGTTTTATTGACTATGCAAAAGCATCTGACTGTGTGGATCATAACAAATTATGGATAACATTGAGAATGATGAGAATTTAAGAACACTTAAATGTGTTCATGAGGAACCTATACATACATGAAGAGTCTGTCATTCAAAGAGAGCCAGGGGATACTGCATGGTTTAAAATCAGGAAGGGAGTGTATTAGGGTTGTATCCTTTCACCATGCTTATGCTGAGGAAGTAATCCAAGAATCTGGACTATGTGAAAAGGAATGTGACATCAGAGGTGGAAGAATTCTCATTAACAGCCTCTGATACGCAGATGACACAACCTTGCTTGCTGAAAGTGAAGATGACTGAAGCACTTACTTATGAAGATTAAATACTACACTCTGCAGTATGGATATGCCTCAGCATAAAGAAAATGAAAATCCTCACATCTGGACCAATAAGTAACATCACAATAAATGGAGCAAAGTTTGAAGTTGTCAGAGATTTCATATTACTTGGTTCCACAATCAACACCCATGGAAACAGCAGTTAAGAAATCAAACACTGTGTTTCACTGGAAAACTCTGCTGCACACAAATTCTTTAAAGTGCTGTAGAGCATATAAGTCTCTTTGAAGACTAAGGTGTGCCTAACCCAAGCCATGATATTTTCAATAGCCTCATAAGCATGTGAAAGCTGGACAATGAATAAGGAAGATCAAAGAAGAGGTGATGTTTTTGACTTGTGGTGTTGGCGAGGAATACTGAAAGTACCATGAACTGCCAGAGTAACAAACAAATCTATCCTGGGAGAAGTGCAGCCAGAATGCTCCTTGGAAAGAGAACGGTCAGACTTTGTCTCATGTACTTTGTTCATATTTTCAGAAGGGACTATTCCCTGGAGAAGGGTAAAGGATAAAGGATTTACCATGCTTGGTAAATAGAGGGTCAGCAAAAATGGGGAAGACCCTCAAAGAGATGGGTTGACATAGTAACTGCAAAAATAGGCTCAGGTATAGCATGAATATGAGGATTGCACATGACCAGGTAGTGTTTCATTCTGTTGCACATAGGGTCACTATGAGTCAGAGATGACTCGATAGCACCTAAAAACAACAGTCATGTGATACACTAGGCATACATTTAGCACAATTCAGAACAAAATATATTTTTCATCAGCTTGACTTAAAGGTAAAAAATTCACTCCTAGATGAATAGAACCTTAATATACATGAAAGTTAAACTTCAAATTTCTTTAGCTGTATGTCATAAAATAGATTTGAATGTATCTATTGCTTTAATAGAAAGTGAGAAATCTCACAAATGTAAGAAAAAAATTGTTTTAAAAGCATAAATAAATTCACGTCAGTCCAGAAGATGGGGTCAAATTTATAACCCACATGTTTGTTCCCTCTACCAACTTAATCCCAGAATATCTGGGTAAAGCAGATAGAAATAATGATACTGAAGTTATGAGCAACTAAGGAGAAGATAAAGTATGAGATTTAATAAAGGTGGAGAAAAACAAAAGATCAGATTAAACAACTGAGAAAAATAAGCAAACCTGCCTAGGTGGCAGAGACAGAGAGGACTCATCAGAAATGAAAAATAGGTCAGTGGAGGGAAGAGGGGGAAAAAAGAAAAATCACGGAACCCACAGAGGCATTGGGGATCAGCATACCTGCACCAGGAGTTATTGGCAGTGACTACGGCTCTGAGTGAATAAATAATCTGGGAAACTGATCAAGACTCCCCTTGGCTTGTTCTGCCATGGAGTCCAGAAAGGAGTAGGAGAAAGGGAGAAACTGCTTCCAAGTTGGTGGAGCCCCAGAACAAGTGCACAGCAGTCAGCTGGGGTTCAACTCTTCCATGACACCTTTTTAGCACACAGCAGACCGGGGTACAAGGTTTTTGTGGCTTCTTGATCCAAGCAGAAAGTAATGGCCCTCTACCCGTTGTAGTCCCTGTCAGTTTTAAACTGTGAGTCTTTGATTGACAATAGGACATCATCATTAGCAGACATCTCAGAACAACACAAATTACACTGCCGGTGCTGGCGTCACTGACTGAACTATCTAGTTAAAATACAGAAAATGGGGGCTCGCTATTGACCCTTTTTTTTTCTTTCTTTTTTCCTCTTCTTCCCGGCCTCATCCAACAGAAGAACCATATTAAACCACCACCAGGCAACAGGAGTTATTATACTGAACACCTCACTCATTAGGTAACACCAATAACTCATGCTCCACAGAATCAATGACAGATGGTGGACAACACCCGTTTGTCCAAACTCCAAAACCCCTTCATGACAGAGACCTGGACCCACATCTCCACCAGTAATTCCACCAACACAGAGAGAACTGAAGAGCAGCCCAGTACTGCCAAGTTAATAACCAAAAAAGTACATCTGGTCCACACTTTCAGATTCAGTAAAACATAAAATCAGGGTGAAACAATTCAATACATAACTAACAATTGAAAAAAACAACTTCAAAATGTCTAGGAAAAAAAGAGAAAACCTAAAGTTGAACAAACAAACAAAAAGACAAAATAATAGAAATAAAAATGCAGGATAAAGAATTATCTATCATGGAAGAAGAATAAGCAATACAACTACCTGAGAAGGAATTCAGAAGATATATATATATATTTGTTGTTGTTGTGTATCACTGAGTCAGACCCAACCCATAGTGACCCCTCCTTAGGTTTCTGGGGCGGTATCACTATGGAAGTAGATTGCCCAACCTTCCTTTCAAGGAGTGGCTGGTGGGTCTGAACCACAGCCTTCTGGTTAGTAGTCCAGTGCCTTAGGCACTACGCTGCCAGATCTCATATATACAACAGAGAACAACAAATTAAAATCAAGACACTTGATATCACCACTTGGAAACCAAACTAGAAATAGACCCTCAAAATAAATACTGTTTTCACAGAAATAAAGGAGTCAATCTGCAGATGACACCAGCAACAATACAAATAGAATTTGGAATAAAATTTCTAATTACAAAATCTCCATATGAGGAGAAAGACAGAACAATGTCTTTACAGAACTTACTGTTCTGAATTTAAGGAAATAAGAATTTACTTCAGGGTAACCACAAAGAACAACATAATAAAGGGCATATCCCTAAGCAAACTCAGAAAGAAGAAAAACACATGGGCTTAGTAAGCACAAAACCAGCAAAAATAAAGAAAAGAGGAGAAACACTTGATAACAAAATGA
>NW_006921919.1:503995-505446 GCF_000298275.1 Orycteropus afer afer
CACATTAGACACAAAGATAAAAACAAATTAAAAATTAAGAGGAGTAAAAAAATATATGAAGGTAATGGCAACCAAATAAAAGCAGGAGTGGCCATGTTAATTTCTGGTAAAATAAACTTCAACATGAAAAACAGCATTAGTGACAAATAAAGTCATTATATGACACTAAAATGATCAATTAACCAAGAAGACATCACCATAATTAATATCTATGCACTCAATGGAGTGCTCCAAAATACACACAGCAATATTAACTGAATTGAAAGGAAAATAGACAACTCTACAATAGTAAGAAACTTTAGCACTCCACTTTCAAGGAGAGACAGAACAACTAGAAAAAAAAAAATCAACAAAGATACTGAAGAATTCAACAACACAATCAACCAACTTGCCCTCGTAGACATATACAGAGTAGTCAACCCAACAAAAGCACAATACACATTCTTCTGTGCACATGGATCATTCTCCAGAATAGACCAAATATTAGGACACAATAAGCCTCAATAATTTCAAAAACATTGAAATACTACAAAGCATCTTCTTGGATCACAATGTTATAAAATTAAAAATAAATAATAGGAAGATAAAGGAAAAAATATCAAATATGTGGAAACTGAATAATACACTGCTCAAAACTACTGGGTAACAGAAGAGATAAGGTGTGAAAGAAAAAAAAATCCTAGAAACAAATGAGAATGAAGATAAAATTTACCAAATGTTTGGGACACAGTGAAAGCAGTACCCAGAGATCAATTTATAGGTATAAATGCACACATCAAAAAACAGGAAAGAAACAAAATGAACACTCTAACTCAACAACTCCAACAATTAGAAAAGTGCAACAAAAGAAATCCACAGTAAGGAAATAAGAAAGATCAGAGCAGAAATAAATGAAACAGAAAAAAGAGAGAGAGAGAGAGAGAGAGAGAAAATTGACAAAATCAGAAGTTGGTTCTTCAAAAAAATGAGCACAATTGACAAACAGCTGGCAAATTTATCAAAGGAAAACAAAGAAAACATGCAAATAACACAAATAATAAATGAAAAGGGCAGCATCACAATAAAAGGGCAGAACCAACTGAAAAAGAAAAGATATTGATAGAATATTATGAAGAACGGGAGCTCTGGTAGCATAGTGGCTAAGACACTTGCCTGATAACCAGACAGCTGGAGGTTCAAACCCACCAGCCACTCCTCGGAAAGAAGGTTGGGCAATCCTACTTCCGTAGTGGTAATGCCTCGGAAACCCAAGGAGGGGTCGCTATGAGTCAGGTTTGACTCGATGGCATATAACAACAACAACATAAGTACTCCAACAGATTTGAGAACCTAGAAGAAATGGACAACTTTCTAGAAACACAAGAGCTACCTAAACTATCCCAATTAGAAATAAAATACTTGAACAGACCCATAACAAAAGAAGAAGGAAAAAAAAATCCCACCAAAAAAAG
>NW_006921919.1:506594-507087 GCF_000298275.1 Orycteropus afer afer
TGCTAACCAGACAAGGATGCCCTCTATCACCACTTCTATTTAACGTTGTATTGGAAGTCCTAGCCAGGGCAATAAGACAACAAAGAGAAATAAAATGTACCCAAAATTGGCAAAGAGGAAGTAAAGCTATCTCTATTTGTAGATGACATGGTCCTATACACAGAAAACCCAAGAGACTCAGCAAAAAAAAAAATATTGGAACTAATAGAAAGGTTTGGCAAAGTGTCAGGATACAAGGTGAACATACAAAAATCAGTTGAATTCCAACAGCTACCAAAAAGATAAATTATTTATGAATACATCTTAGCAGAGACACAAAAGACCTATACAAAGAAAACTACAAAACATTATTATAAGAAACTACAGGGGATCTTTGTAAATGGAAGGACTTGCTTTGCTCATGTTGTTGTTGTTGTTGTTAAGTGCCATCGAGTCGTTTCCGACTCATAGCGACCCCATGCACAGCAGAACGAAACACTGCCCGATCCCGCAC
>NW_006921919.1:528173-582020 GCF_000298275.1 Orycteropus afer afer
TAAGTATATTTTAGGCACTAAAAAAAACCAGGGTCATTGAGTAAGTCTGACTTTTAGCAACAGTATAGCACAGAATAGAACTTCATAGGGTTTTCAAGGCTGTAAATCTTCATGCAACCAGACTGCCTCATCATTCTTCTCCAGGGTGTCTGGTGAGTTCCAACTACTGACCTTTTTAGGTGCCAAATGGCTTAACTACTGCACCACAAGAGCACTTTCTTTAAGCATTATGAAAAAAAAAAAAAAAAAAAACCTCCTGCAATTGAGTGAATTGCGACTTATAATGACCCCCATTGGGTTTCCAGGCTATAAATCTTCATAGAAGTAGATCACCTCATCTTCCTCCCTCGGAAAAGCTGATGAGTTTGAATCTCTGACCCTTTGGTTAGCAACCAAATGCGTTACCCGCTACACCACAAGCGCTCCTTTTTAAGCACTATAGTGGGTGATATTTGCTGGTATTTTTTTTAAGAAGACCAAAAATTATTGAAAATTGAGACACACATAGATGCTTTATACTGAAAGATATTTACTTTACAATATTAGATGCAGCTTTTATCCCAAAATTATTTTGAAAAAATAAATTGTCACTTAGTAATGTATTCAAGATCATATTGTTATTGAATGGAGAAACAGGATTTGAACTCCGGACGTCTGTACACAAAACCTTTTACTTAATACATATTTATAGTCTTTTTCCATACCTTCTTTATGAATATGGAATCACTGGTAAACGGCCAGAGTCCTATGGCCTCATTATTTAGTGAATGACTCCTATACTCAGTTGCTATGGGGTAAATTGTGTCTCATAGTAATTCCATAGCACACAGTAGAAATGTCTCATATGGCTTCCAAGGCTGTAATCTTTAAAGATATTTGCTGGTATTTTCAGTAACATGAAAATAAAATCCTTGCCAAGGCAAATTATTGAGAAAAACTGGTTCTCAAAAACTAAGGACATATTTTAATTTTAATAAGATGATTAAGAAAAAATTTAGTGCATATTTAAAAGTAGAAATTAGCATTATCCTGTAACTCAAGAAAGTTGAGAGTAAAACTCAAAAGAAAATTAAACATTATAAAGATTTTTTTAATATGCTTTTCCAAAACATTTTGTGAAAAACATTTTTGAAATGAAAGGAAATATTAAGATACAGGAAATTTTGTTACTTCTCAGATGTAAATGTAAAGAATGAATATGATAATAATAATAATGGGAATTCCCTGCTTGGATATTGCTATTTTAAAATTATTGTCTCTCCCTTGGAGATTTCACCAATGCAATGTCAACTTCACAATGTATGTGATTCACAGAAGTCAGCAGTCTTTTCTCACTTATGTATTCAATTTTAGGTCTATTTATACGTGTTTACAAAACTCTGCATTGTTACCTTATATTTGAGGTTTTATTTATCTAACATTATTTTGTAAACTATTGCCACTTTTTGAGATTATTTTCTTACTTTATTTCAAATCAAGAAAAAATTTGATGACTTATTCTTTTATGAACCATATGTTGTTAATATGCTGTCAATTAAAATTTTTTAAGCAAATGATACTACAATAGTCTTAATTAGAAAACAAATTTGCTAAGAAATTAACATACACATCTCAAAATTCCATGTGAAAAATAACTTTAAATGTAGAGGAAATCTGTCTTTGCTAAAACATCCAAAATAGTTTAAGATGTCCAACTAATTTGCTCCCGGAAATTAATATAAATGAGTAATTTAAAAATCAGCTAAAACTCTTTTAAGATACTTCTTCTGAAACCCTATCTCTAAAGAAGTTAAGAAGAGGAAAGGAACTTTGTTTTGTCTTTTAAAATGAATTTTCTCTAGTTTGTATATTTCAGAGTCTCAGGTCATTAGCTAAGTGCAGCTCAGCATGGCTCAGTGGATAGTCCGGAGAAATGGAAAATTTGTCCTTTCACGTTGTTGCTCTTGCTAATAGCTATGAAGTCATTACCTACTCATGAAAATCTCATGGACAACAGAACAAAACATTACCTGGTCCTGCATCATCTTCACCATCAGTGCTGTGCTCAAGTCCATTTGTGGCCATTGTGTATTTTGAGTACTTGCCAAACGAGGGCACTAATCTTTCAACACTATATCAGATAATATTCTGTTGGAATCCATAGGATTTTTATGACTAGTTTTCAGAATTAGACTAGCAGGCCTTTCTTCCTAGTCTTAGTATGGAAATTCAATTGAAACCCATCCACTATGTGTCATCCTGTTGGTGTTTGAAGTACTGGTGTCATAGCTTTCATCATCATATATGTCACCAGAATGTGACATGCTGACAGATGGTGGTGGTTTCTTTGTCCTTCCATAGATAACTTTAGAGGCAACCAGAGGAGACATACATAGAAAAAAAATCAGCATAATTATACTGCTTTTAAAGAAGATATATCATTGTGCATCACAAATCAATTCTTTATCTGAATTGTAGCCTGGATTTCCCAGTCTGGAAAACTATTGCACACATTTAGTTAATACACCTGCTTTCCTGCAAACACAGTACATTTTGATCACTGTTTTAAAACCCAGTCACACCTACCCTTATGCAGACCAAGAACCCAACATGAGCAACCTCACATCCAACACATTTTCAACTACATTGTGCTGTGTGGTGGTGTTGATGAAGCAAAATCCAACTGATCTCAGTTGTATTTCTCCCAGTTGACTACTGTGTCCTCCTTGAAATATGCTCTTCCCTTAACTTCTTGAATGCCACTTGCATCTGATTTTCCTGCTATTTCTCTTATATAAGTATATCATCCTCAAAAACATTAAATTTGGCCTTCTTCAAGGTATCATATACTTTTCCTCTACTCCTCCTCGTAGGCAATCACCCACCATTTCAATTATCATCTATTTGAGATGATCCTTAAATTTTAAACTATGACCCAGATGTCTCATCTACACTCTAGAACCATGTAATCAAACTGTTTCTTCAGTGGTGACTATGGCAATATAGAAGGCAGAGAGTATGTTTTGATTGAACTTAGTATCTCTAGCACCTAGCAATGTTCTCAGCACACACTAGTTAGGCATTCAATAAGTGCACAGTGAGTGAATGTATGATGAATAAATTAATGCACATTTTATTAATATTAATTTAATATCTATATTAGATGAAAGGGAGAGAGATTGTTGGTGACTCTGATTTTGTTTGAAACATCAGGCAAACATTCCAATATGAAGTAATAGAACTCTACAAATGGATAGTGAGTACAAGAAAAGAATAAAGCATAGGTAAGGAGACCTTGAAGGTCCTTGAGTGTGCAAATGGTTTGCTCTTCTCTACCAAACTAAAGGTTGACTGTTCAACCAACCTAGCAGCACTGTCATCTGTAAAAATTACGGCCAAGAAAACACTATGGAGCTGTTCCACTATGTAACACAAAGGGTAAATACATGTTGAAATAGTCAACTACTATAGGTTTGGTTTTGATTTGAAAGGAGACTTTATTTATAAGAGCTTTTACATGCATAGCTTAAAGCATTTGCTTATTCCATTACTTTGATCTGGAAATCACAATCTCCACTTTTCCATATCTAAATCAATCCCATCCTTGCTTTAAAGGGAGGGTTAAAGCTAGCTTATGCCAATAAGTTTTCTCTACTTACCATATTCCAGACTACTTGTTCCCTTCTCTGTATTCTTGCAGGGGGAAAAAAAAAAAAAAAAAAGTGCAGTACTAATAACATCAACTTTGGAGACCAGTATGCTAGCTTAAAGGTCAGTCTTGTCAATAGATACCTCCATGATTCTGGCATTTTTCTGAGTACTTCTTACTCATGATTCTCATATAGTATTTCTAATACCCTATAGGATTATTATTGCCAGGATTTAAATGTATAAGATAACACATTCAATTCATTTTGCAAAAGACACTAAACCTTCACTACTCTACTTGAAATGAAGTCCATACATATTGATACTTAACTGTTTCTATAAATAATTCAGGTTCATTTTATTGTTATTATTATTATTATTATTATTTGCCTCTGGGGAGGGTAATGAGGTGGTTGGAGAACAGATTTTTCATTCTTTTTTTTTTGCCTTTCCTTTCACTCAAGTTAATATGTGTCTACCCTCTAGTTAGTGGTTTATTCTCTCTTCTCCTTCCACCACCAGTAACCACCAATGGATATTTCCTTTAGTATGAAAGTATTTTCTTAACTTTTTTATAATAGTGGTCTCATACAATATTTGTCTTCTTGTGATTGACTAATTTTACTTAGTGCAATGCCCTCTAGGTTCATCCACATTATGAGATGTTTCACAGATTCATCATTGTTCTTTAACTTTGCATAGTAATCCATTGTGTGTGTGTGTGTACCATAGTTTATTGATCCATTTCTCCATCAGTGAATATCTAGATAGTTTCCATCTTTTTGCTATTCTAAGTAGTGCTGCTATAAGCATGGGTATGCATATATCAGTTTGTGTCACAGCTTTTATTTCTCTATGATATATACGTGGTAGTAGGATTCCTGAGTCATGGTGTTTCTATTTCCAGCTTTTTAAGGAAGTGCCACACCATTTTCCATGGTGGTTGCACCATTTTACAATACCAGCTGCAGTGTATAAGGGTTCAAATCTCTCCACACTCTAGCTAGCATTTGTTGTTTTCTGTTTGTTTGAACTTTGCTATTAATGCTAGGGTGAGATGATATCTTACCAATTTGGTTTTCACACACGCTCCTCTACCTTCCTCTGGTGGCATAGTGCCTGAAGCATTTGACTTCTAACTAGAAAGCTGACAGTTCAAACCCACCAGCCACTCCTCGGAAAGGAAGGTTTGTCGATCTACTTCCGTAATGATACTGCCTCGGAAACCGAAGGAGGGGTTGCTAGGAGTCATATCCAACTCATCAACAGTGAGTTTTTAATGACTAATGATCACAAGCATTTCTTTATATTTGTTAACTTCCTTAATGTCTTCTTTGGTGAAGTGTCTTTTCATATACTCTGCCTATTTTTTAATTGGATTTTTTGTTTTCTCATTACATTATTAGCATTTTCTATAAATTTTAGTGATTGATTAGCTCCTCAACTGATATGTTATTGAGAAAAGCTTTTCCCAGTCTGGAGATTGTCTTTTTACTTTTCTGGTGAAATCTTTTGATGCACACACATGTCCAATATTTAGACAATCCCAGTCATCTATTTTGTCTTCTGGTCTTTAGGTACTTTTAGATGTTATGTTTGATGGTGTATTTATTCCACGAATTGCAGTCCTTAAATTTGTCCCTATTTTTTCTTTGATGATCTTTTTGGTTTTAGGTTTTGCATTCAGGTCTTTGATCCATATTGAGTTTGTTTATATATATGGTGTGAGATACAGATCCTGTTTCATTTTCCCTACAAATAGATATCCAGTTTTGCTAGCACCATTTATTTATTAATGAGACTGTTCTTCCCTATTTAATGAGTTTTGGGCCTTTGTCATAGATAGATGGACTTATTTCTGGCTTCTCAATTATTTCCTTTGTTCTATCTGTCTGTCATTGTAGAAGTACCAGGCTATTTTAACTACTGTGGCTGTGCCGTAGTTATTGACATCAGGGAGTGTGCGACCTCCTGCTTTGTTTTTCTTTAGTAGTACTTTATTTTCCAGGGTCCCTTTCCTTTCCATATAAACTTGATAATTAGTTTTTCCATCTCTTTAAAGAAAGATGATGGAATCTAGACTGGAATTGCATTAAATCTGTAAATTACTTTAGGTAGTATTGATGTTTTCACAATGTTAAGGCTTCCTATCTATGAGCATAGTATATTCTTCCATTTATTAGCTTTCTTTTGGTTGCTTCTAATACTATGTATTACATAGTTTTCTTTGCATAGGTGTCTTATGACTCTTGTTATATTTATTCCATCTTTTGGGTGGTTGTTGCTTTTCTCATTTCCTTTTCAGAGTTCTCTTTGTTAGTGTAAAGGAATCCAACCAAATTTTGTATATTAACTTTGTACCCTGCCACTTTACTGAAACTTTCAATTCATTCCAGTAATTTTCTTACTGCTGAGTCTTTGAGATTTTCTATAATAAGATCATACCATCTGCAAATAGAGGTAGTTTTACTTCCTATTTGACAATTTGGATGTCTTTTATTTCCCTTTGTGGCATTGTTGCTCTGGCTAGGACTTCGAATACAATATTGAATTGTTGTTGTAGTTATGTGCCGTTGAGTCGGACCCAATTCATAGCGACCCTTTCTTGGGCTTCTGAGGCGATATCACTATGGAAGTAGATTGCCCAACCTTCCTTCTGAGGAGTGGCTGGTGGGTTTGAACCACCAGCCTTCTGGTTAGCAGGCAAGTGCATTGAATAGGAGTGGTGATAAAGGGTATCCTTGTCTGGTAGTCATTTATATGAGGAATTTTTTCAGCCTCTTCTCATTAAGAATAATGTTGGCTGCTTCTTTTGTATTCACACCCTTAATAAACAGTTCTGTTTTTTTCACGTAATCGGAGTTGGAATTTTAATGAAGATTGTATAGGTCTTTGTAGACTCCATGGCACATAATTTATACTTAATATATTTTTAATTACTATTTTAAATTTTTGTAACTAGCTCTATAATTCAAACAAATTCTTATTCTAAACTATTTGTTGAGTAACTGAAAAATGTTCAAAGTAATGTCCCAGACATAGTAGTTTAAAACTTTGGGGTGATAAAAAATAAGAATGAATTAATCCAGGTCTACTAAAATAATTTTTGCTTGATATATTTACTGGCTAGAAGAAAATATTAGAATTATACACAATAAAGGTAACTCTTTTTCTTGATATTTTTCAGTTAAATGTAAATGAAAAATTGACACTTGTTATTATATATCCCTGTCTTTGTTTCCTGCATGTACTTCCTTTAACTATTATTCTGTAGCTACATACCTCAACCCCAAATTTTTAACCATCAAACTACTTGCTTGATTTGATGATAAAAATGATTAAATTTTGATAAAAACACAGATAATAAAATAATCTAAATAAGTTTTCTTCAAAGCTTCTGTGAATTTATTATTTCAATATTTGGCTATGACTCCAAGAAACTTCAAGTACTTCATATAACACCAAAAGCTATTATAAATCACAAATTCATTTTGATACACACTATAAATTGTCTTAAGTGACCTGAAAGTTTCTGATTTTTCCTTGTATCATGATGCTCATATGTATCTCCTATTACCCTATAACTCAGGTATATAAGGATTAGAGTTCTAGTGGGTTGGAACCACATGTGTCCCTGCATTTTTTTAGGTTGCACTTTGCTAAAAATCTATTGGGAAATATATGTGGACAGAGTACAAATTTATCAAGTTAATGAACATGTAAGATTAGAAATGGATTAATTATAGTCATCATTTCTTACAAATACTGGGCTTCATTATATTTTACTCTATAGAGCTTGGTGTGTTTTTAATCAGAAAATTTTAAAATATATTGTATAACACCTAACATCCAATGCTGTTTTCTATTTAGACTTTTGTAGAGAAATCATCCAAGTGAAAAATTGTATCACTTGTTACTGTCACATAGATTTCTATTAGCTGCTAACCTATATTCCCCTAAATTGAATGTGTGCACTTCTCTACATTTCATTTTACACTTTCCTCAGAAGTTCAGCTTTTCCTGAGTATTGAATAGTATTTGTTGAAAGGAAGGTCTTAAAAGAACTATGAGTAGCAGGAGAATATTGGCAATATGAAAACTGTGGCAGCTGGCTGCACAGTCCTTAATAGGCTGGCCTAGATTCATTCACCTCACTTCCAGAATCCAAGGTTCAGGTTTTTGCTTATCAGCCAATGAGAAGCTTCAAAATACTGGGATAAGGCACAAGAAAAATGTTATATGTTTCTATATAGAATACATTAATAATATTTTAAAACCATACTAACATCTTAGTAAAAATAGAAAATTGAAGATTCTGTAAATATCTTTAGAGTTTTCAAAAAAAAAAATTATTGGCAATTCCAACTATATTTATTCACCGATTAGTGAAGACAAAGAGCTTAAGTTTTCACTACACGACCCACTCACTTTTCATTTGAAAACAACCATAAGCCATCCCCTCTGGTATAGGGAGACAAAACTTTCAAGAAATATTTAGAAAGTTTTAAATGCTGTTAAATAGAATTAAAAAAAAAAAAAAAATCCACTGCCATCCAGTAGATTCTGACTCATAGCGAACCCCATTGAGTTTCCAAGGCTGTATACAAAAGAAACATCTCCTAACAGTTTTGCAAAAAGTGATATTACAATCAGTGAAGGTATTTTCAGACATGAAGTAAACAGTGAGGCTAACAACAACAAAAAAAAATGTTGAAGATACATATTCTAGCAAATCAAGACAGAAACTCAAATTAAAAATTCATGAATACAGAAGGAATGATATAAAGGTTTATTTGTTCATAAGAAAAAATGTAAAACATAACAAAATCTACTTAAGTATGTTTAATATCACTTTTTTTATTGTTGTTATGTGTCGTCTAGTTGTTTCCGACTCATTGTGACCCTTTCTTGGGTTTCCATGGAAGGTTTCTATAGAAGTAGATTGCCCAAACTTCATTCTAAGGAGTGGCTGGTGAGTTTGAACCACCAACCTTCTGGTTAGCACTGAAGTGCTTTAGGCACTACTTTACCAGAGTTCCCTAATATCATTAGTAAAGTTAATTAAAATTACCAGAATAAGAAAAAAAATATGAAAAATAATTTAAGGAACACAATATAAATCTAATTTCCTTTTTATATATACAAAACTGGTATGTGGATGGGAGCTGGGAAAAAATGTTAGATAAATCATCTTATCTTACATCAAGATTTGAAAATAGGTAGTCTTTCATCTCATTGATTATTAGTTAAAAAGGGGGTTCAAATATATTTCAATCTAACTATAATGACTTTTTTCCAAATAAAAGAACAAAATATATTTAGGAAAATCTGTAGAAATAAAAGAAGCATTAAAATTAAAAAGAAAATTTAATTTTAATATGTATCTTAATTTGAAAGAGAAGGAAGTCTTTGTGTTCTGTTTGTTTTTTTAATAAGTACAAATGTACAACATGAAAAATATTATATTAAAAAAATGTTTTTAATATTTGACTGCTAACTGGAAGTTTGATGATTCAAACCCACCAGCCACTCTGTGGAAGAAAGATGAGGTAATTTACTTCCATAAAGATTTACCACCTTGGGAACCTAATGGGGGTTGCTATGAGTCAGAATCAACTCAATGGCAATGGGTGACAGTGGGTTTTTGTTGTTGTTATTGTTATGTTCAATATTAAAACAGTCTGACAATTAGTAAGTAAAAGAACATTTCATTAGAAAAATCTACTAAACCAAAATTAAAAAAAATAAAATAAAAAGTGAAACCTTGCCATCAAGTCAATTCCTGCTCATGGTGATGCTACAGGATAGAATATAACTGACCCATAGGGTTTCCAAAGCTGTAAATCTCCATGGAAACAGAATGCCACATCTTTCTGCAACAGAGCAGCTGGTGGTTCAATTTGCAAAAAGGTTATTTACAAAGAAAAATTAAAATCGACCAGTAGATATTCAACCTTATTATTAATTGAAAAATGCAGACCAATATATTGAGAAATTTTCCCTTAATATTTGTAAAACTTTTGAAAATAATAATCATATTCTATCCAATGTGAGCATAAATTTTAGATATTATTGATGTATAAATTGCTACAGTATTTCTGGAAAGTTATTTCTCAATATATAAATAACCCACCAGCCACTCCTTGGAAGGAAGTTTGGCCAATCTACTTCTGTTCTGGTTACCTAATGCCACTCTGACAAGAAGATACCACAAATGGGATGGCCTTAACAAACAGGAGTTTATTCTTACAATTTGGAGGCTTTAAATCCAAGTTCAAGTGCCAAGCTCTTTGTTGTTGTTGTTGTTATTTGCCATCGGCTCTAGGGGCTGTGTAAAAGACCCTTAACCTTGGGGTCCAGCTCTGCCTCTGCTCCTAGCCCACTGGAGCTAGAGGGTTTCTTCACTCAGACAGCTGCTGGCTGCTGAGACTAAGAAACCCCAAGGTTGACAAGTAAAAAGGCACAGTCCAGATGTTACCAAACCACATGGCAGACCATTAACTTAAGTCCACTGTAAGTCCCAAAGTTGGCAGAGCATAGCAGGCTGCTGAGCAATGACAGGGCTACAGGCAGGGTCCAAGCGTGCCATATGCTAGAGACCATTCTCAAAGCTTCTCCTTATACACAGGAAGCAGACCACATAACATAAGTTGACACACAAACATAACTATCACAACTTCTGTAGTGATA
Organism: Orycteropus afer afer; assembly: GCF_000298275.1. Classification (NCBI taxonomy): domain Eukaryota; kingdom Metazoa; phylum Chordata; class Mammalia; order Tubulidentata; family Orycteropodidae; genus Orycteropus; species Orycteropus afer. Next base: position 538,491 of record NW_006921919.1, read on the forward strand.
CTGCCTCAGAAACCCAAGGAGGGGTCGTTATGAGTCGGGTCAACTCTATGGTACATAACAACAACAACAACATATATTAATAGTCTTCATTATGAGCTAGTCATCTTATTTACAGCATGTTATATTTAAACAACTAGAAATACATATTGTTGATGTGCCGTCGAGTCGGACCAACTCATAGCGACCCCTGCTTGGGTTTCTGATAGGGTATCACTACGGAAGTAGATTGCCCAACCTTCCTTCCGAGGAGTGGCCAGCAGGTTTGAACTGTCAGCCTTCTGGTTAGCAATCAAGTGCCTTAGGCACTATACTACCAGAGCTCCCAGAAATATACAAATATATATGGACAGTGGCTCTGGTAGCATAGTGCCTAAGGCACTTGACTGCTAACCAGAAGGCTGGCGGTTCAAACGCACCAGCCACTCCTCGGAAGGAAGGTTGGGCAATACTACTTCTGTAGTGATACTGCCTTGGAAACCCAAGGAGGGGTCACTATGAGTCAGGGCCAACTTGATGGCAAATAACAACAACAACAACATATGGACAGTGAAAGTCACAATAAAATGACAAAACTTTAGAAGAATTTAAATGCCCAATGACAGGAGATAATTTTAATACAGTTCATTTCTTAGTCAATGTTCCTCTGCTGTACATGTTTTTCACCAACTTTTTTTTTTCTTCCCAGAAAGAGATCACAAGATCCTTCTTTCAAGTCTGTCTTAATCTAGAAGTTCCTCTGAAATGGGTCCAGGATGGATGATCCTGTTGGTCTTTGAAATATCAGTGTCATAGTTTCCAGCATCACAACAACTTGCAAACCACCATACTATGGCAAACTGAGAGAAAAGTGGTGGTTAGTAGAGGATGAGCGAAAAAGAGAAAAACCCTCAATGAGAAGAATTGACACTGTGGCTGCAACAATGGGCTCAAACATGGCAATGATTGTGAGGATGGTGCAAGAACAGGCAATGTTTTATTCTGTTGTACATAGGTTCACAATGACTCGATAGCTCCTAACAACAATAACATCAGTTAGAGTACTGTGCGTATTTAAACATTACTTCCATAACAACATTATACATTACTTAATGCAGTTTTAAAAAAATAATATGATAGCCTAGGAATAGTTACAGGGTTATTTAAGGAAAAAGGAAAATTGTAACATAAATATCTGTATTTATTTACTGTAAAGATTTACATAAATATTTATGTATTTAAGTGTCATCAAGTTGGCTCCAACTCATAGCAACACTGTGTACAATAGAATTAAAACTGCAGGTCCTGCACCATCCTCACAATTCTTGCTACACTTGACCCTATAGTTTCACACACTGTGTCAATCTATCTCATTGGAGTCTGTCTTGGCTCTTTAGTGCTGCTATCACAGAAATATCACAAACAGATGGCTTTAACAAACAGGAATGTATTCTCTTACAGTTTAGGAGGCTTGTTGTTGTTGTTGTTGTTGTTTGCCATCGAGTCGGCCCCGACTCATAGCGACCCCTCCTTGAGTTTCCGAGGCAGTATCACTATGGAAGTAGGCTTGCCCAACCTTCTTTCCGAGGAGTGGCTGGTGGGTTTGAACCGCCAGCCTTCTGGTTAGCAGTCAAATGCTTTAGCCATTATGCTACCAGAACTCCTTTTAGGAGGCTAGGAGTGCAAATTCAGAGTGCTAGCTCTACGTGCTGGGTGAAGGCCCCTCAACATTGGGCTTCAGCTCTGCCTCTTGTTTCAGGCCCATGGAACTGGAGGATTCTTCTGACTCATGCGGTTACTGGCTACAGAGGCTGAGGAACCCAAGATTGACAGGAAAAATGGCACAATCCCAAAATAAGCAGGCAGTATGAAGGCTTCTGATTCAAGTCCGCCAGGGATAATCTCAAGATTGGTAGACAACACAGCAGGCCACTGGCTCAAGTCCAGGAACTAGAAATGAAGACTCAGCCAAATGCTGGATCCAAATGTGCCAAAATGATCAACACCCTCCTCAAAGCTTCTCCATGTATACTAGAAACAGGCCACACCCTAAATTTAGCTGTCCTTCCACTGATCAACTGCTCATAGTAGATTCAACCATGGAAGTGATGGGACTATGCCATCTCATCCTGGGTAATAACTACATCCAGCTGCACAGCCACTCAAAACTGCAGCCCAGCCAAGTTGACACACAACCTTAACTACTACAGGAGCCTTCCTCTTTTTTGCTGATCCTTTACTTTACCATGCTGACAAAGGACCAAAATACATGAGAAAAAGTCTGTCCATTCTTGCTTCTAAGGAGCATTCTGCCTGCATCTCTTCCAAGACAGATTTGTTCATTCTTCTGGCAGTCCATGGTATTTTAAGTATTCTTCACCAACACCACAATTCAAAAGTATCAACTCTTCTTCAGAGTTCTTTATTCATTGCCCATCTTTCACATACATATGAGTGATGATTGAAAATATCTTGGCTTGGGTCAGCACACCTTAGTCTTCAAAGTGACATCTTTGTACTTTAGCACCTTAAAGAGGTCTTTTGCAGCAGAATTGCCCAATGCAATATGTTATTTGATTTCTTGACTGCTGCTTGCATGGGTGTTGATTGTGGATTCAAGTAAAATGATATCTTTGAAAACCTCAGTCTTTTCTCTGTTTATCTTGATGTTGCTTATTACTCCAGTTGTGAGAAATTTTATTTTCTTTATATCGAGGAAGCCATAGGAATAACTAGAGTCTTGGATCTTCATCAGTGAGTGCTTCAAGTTCTCTTCATTTTCAGCTAATGAGGTTATGTCAGCTGCACATTGCAGGTTGTTAATGAGACCTCCTCCAATCCTGATGAATTGTTTCTCTTCATACAGTCCAGCTTCTTGGATTATTTGCTCAGCATACAGATTGAATAAGTATTTATATTGATCTACACATATTTATAAATATGAATCCCACATAATATAAACAAATGTATAGTAGCCATGAGAAAATGATCAGAAATATAATTATCACTAAAATGTATTGATGTATAGTACATTCCAACAATAATGTAAAGCACTTTACTTTACTGTGGTCGTTAAGGTTGTGTGTCAACTTGGCTGGGCTGTGGTTTTAGTGGCTGGGCAGCTGGATATTGTTATTCCCCATGATGAGATTGTAATCACCTCTATGGTGGAATCTGCTGTGAGCAGCTGAATTGTTCGCTTCAGGATGTAGCCTTCTTCCAGTATACAAGAAGAGGCTTCGAAAAACGTCTAGAGTTTTGGGTACATTTGGATCCTGTATTTGTATGAGTCTTCATCTCTAGTTCTTGGACTTGAACAGTGGCCTGCCATATTGACTGCTGCTATTGGGACTATGCCATTTTACCTGCTGACCTTGAATTCTTCAGCCTCAGCAGCCAGCAGCTGCCTGAATTAGGAGATACCTGTAGCTCCAGTGGGCCTGCAATAAGAGGCAGAGCTGAAGCCTAAGGTCGAGGGGCCTTCCCTCTGAATTTGGACCTCTAGCCTCTTAATCTGTAAGAAAATAAATTCCTGTTTGTTAAACCATCCATTTGTGGTATTTCTGGTTAAGCAATGCTATAGGACTAAGACACTTCCTTACCTAAGTTAATCTTTAAAAAATCCAAGTTGTTGATAGTATTATGATATGTTTTTCCTAATAAATAAATTGAAGCTTAGAAGTAAAGTAACCTTTACAGAATCACATAGCTGGTAAGTACTAGAGACAAAATAACTTTGCTAAGTTAACTGTGGTTAGAATTTTGACTGTTTTTGCCTTTCCTGAAATAGCTATAATAAATTTGTAATAATTTTATTTTCAGAAAAAAATTAATGTTTAAAATATAATATTGTCATTAATAAGAAACCTACCAATAAAAATAGGATACAAATAATCCAATTATTAATAACAGTATTTTTAAAATGTGAAAATTCAGCACAACAAACCACTCCCAATTATAAAGTATGCCTCAAAAATATTTTGAACGTTTTAACACTTAAATGTCTTAAAGCTTCGCTAACTTTTCATTTTTTCCATCAACTTATTATTACAGACTTAGAAAGTACTGACTCAGAAATTATTTTACATTTTTCTATTACTTTATCTAAGTAATATATTTTTATTATGTTTCATTTTTTTAAATAATAATGTATTTTTTAAGTAACTGACAGGGAGCATAAAGTATTTTAATAATGAGAACCTGCCTTAAAGCATTTTATAGTGGTTTTGTGCTGAACCACTATAAAAGGCAAAGATACTATATAGTATGCCAGTACTGTCTGTTCTAAATAAATATTTGTTTCATAAATAACTGGGTCCATTTTACTTTTAATGTATTGCCAATGAGTATTTGTCCCTTATCTCATTCATTTGTGCATTTATTTGTCCATTAATTAATTAATTAATTCTAGCCAGGGAATAGAAACTACTGTGTGCCAGGAATTATACTAGGTATTTAAGATAAATAAGTGAACAAAATTAACAAAAACCCTGCTTGTACAGAGTTTATGTTTTATTGGTCACTAGAATATAATTGTAAGGCCCTCTGCTGGCATAGTGGATAAGTCATTTGGCTGCTAACCAGAAAATCAGTGGTTCAAACACATACTAGCTGTTCCACAGAAGAAAGATGAGGCAATCTTCTTCCTTAAAGGTTTACTGCCTTGGAGACTCAATGTGGGTTGCTATGAGTCAGAAACTACGTGATGGCAGTGGGCTTGGGTTTTTGGTTTAGAAACTAATTGTACTGGTACCTGAACATTCTAGATAACCCACAGGTAAAAGGAAAATCATACAGTTATAGAATTTAGGAATATGTGTTTACAGTACTAAATTATAATGGAATAACAATTTATCAATTCTTAAATTTGGAATTCAGTGAAGTAAATTTCAGTTAAGAGAATTGAATACATATCATTTTTATTAAAAAAACATAACCTTCACAGTTCTGGTCAGAGTCTGTTTGTCTTACTATACATTCTTTTGTTGCAACCATTTCTACATCTTTAATTATGATCCTTACTACTTTTTTTTTTTCTTTTACCAGATAATTGGTAAATAATCAGTGTCAATTTGCAAAGCTACTATTGTTTAAAGATTACTTGGCCAATCAAACTGCCATTAGAGTCTTTAATCAAATGTATTATCTCTTTGCCAGAAAGAAAAATGAAACAAAGAACAAATGATGACTCAGTTGGTAATTTATAGTGTAGATTTTAACTAAGGTCCATCTGGCTCCACAGCCCATCAATTTTTCTATACCAAACTGACAATAGACAGGTTGGTTTGAGATAATGAATGAATCTGGTGGGTTTATACAATATCAACAGTGAAAAATAAGCCTTATAGAAACAGAATTAAAAAGGAAGAAGATAACAACCTTTATGATTTCTTACAGTTCTACAAACAACAAAAATTTAAAACATTTTACAATAAACTATGAAATGCATAAATGGTAGTGTAAACATTCTTCTTTGAAGAGCCTGTTGTGTGGGTTTTACAACCAGAACTGAATATGTGGAAGTGACTCAAATATGACTCATCACAAAACAGTCAAGCTAATACTAATTTATTAAGCTAATACCAATTAATTTAGAACATAATGGTTTCTGCTAAAAAAATACTTTTGAAATTCTGGTCTTTTATGTTCACTGCGAATTTTGTCTGATCATATTCAAAGGCTCTCAGTTGCCCACTTGCCCCAGAAACCAGAGACCCAAGTCCTCAAAGATTACAAAGTATCAGGCTCATCAATCATGTTGACAGCCATTGGGCTGGATCAGAGACCCATAAAAACGAGCACTATGGAAGAAAACCAACTCACTAGAAAACAGTAAAGGGAAAAAAAAAATTTCTTCAATTTCAGAGATGACCTACTCTATTTGCATGGTTCTCATGAAGAAAAAAATGAAATCAGCAAGTACAATAACAGGTAATAACAGATTAAAAGTGAAAATCCATCCATTTTCACTCCTACTACTAAAACTTTTGTAACTTTATTTATCTGTCCTTCCTTAATCTTGTTTCTCCAGAACATTCAATATTTTATTATTATTTTGATGCTTATATGATACATATCTTAATAGTGTCACAGAATTCCACTAAACAGGCAGATCAATGATTGCTTCAAAACACTGTTTCGTTGCCTCCCATTGAATATTCATTATTGCCATTGTATTTGTAGTTTACAAGATTCATAAGAATACACATGTTAATTTAACTCCTATAAATTATTATAAAAGTAGCTATTTTAGAAAAAAAGGATATAAATCCATTTAGAAAAATATAAGGCATTTCAATGAACAAGAGACTGACAGGTTTTGGTTTTTACTAGTTAACACAAGGAACTTCTATCTGAAGAATAAATTTGCCATTTTTCCACAACAAACAATTTAATTAATATGTTGAAAATACCTTTAATTTGGACCCATATAGAAGAAGATATATTTTCTGCATTTATAAAGTCAGGACAGAATTTTTTTTTCTTTCCTGGAATATTTTGATATAAAATTATTTTCAAAAAATTGATATATGCAAGTTGGCTATTATTCCACATGAAGAGAACTTTGGCATATTTCTTTTATCAATTATTATTATAAATTTAAATATTATTATGACATATTGGTATTTTAAGTAGGTTTTTTTTTGCTTCCTTTGTTTTTCAAGTTGTCTGATTCACTATATTATAGCAAAACTACTTATTTAAAATAAAATTTCTGCTTATAAAGTTACAGAACTGCTTAAGCACAGATTTTTTTTTAATCATGTTTTACACTCATAAAACCTAAAAGTAGCTTAAGACATTGAATTTCTCTACTTAGTTTTAAATTTGATTTCAAATCAAGATTTAGCCTGAAGCATAATTTTTAATGATCGAGCAAAATGTATGGTATGGGGAGTGTATGTGTGTGTGGGGGAAAGATAATTATTCTGAACATATACTATTACAACTTTAAGGAGTGTTAAATAGTGTTACTTTAGTAAGTTTATTTGAAATTTTAAAAATCTTACTGAGTTCTTTGATGGTTAATAAGTGAAAGTTTTTAAAAATAACTTCTCAAAATACAAATCTGGAATAATTGTCAGAGTAGTAAAAAGCAAAGTAATATATTGAATAATAGTAGTTGAAGAACAAATAACTTTTTAAAGAGCTTATTTTAATTACATCTTAGGTTTCCTTACAGGTCCCTGAAATAATACTCATAGTACTTGTTTGTGGAAGAAGCACAATTTCCTGACTACCTTCTTTCACAATCATTGCCTGTGGGCTTTATCTATTAATAGGATCACTTTGGTTTCCCTCATTGTGTCTTCCCAAGCTTTGATTCTGCCAGCAAATATCAATCTGAAAATGGGCTGCCCAAGGACAATGGCACCATTAATTGCTAAGTGATCTGGAAAACAATTAGAGACCTCCTGGCTCATCTACAAATGGAGAATCAGGGCTGTCAACCTAATCAGATATGGTTGTGTTTGCCTGTGAAACAGTTGGACTCCTCAGAAATATCCCACACATCTGTCACTTTCCCACTCCACACAATAAGCACATGCCAAGCCTTATAGTTCTATAGTCTTCTTTTCCAAGAAATCTGTTTCTATATATGTGAACAAGAGTCATATTGGGTCAACATAGTCCTTCAGAGGGAACTCCATTAAGAGCTAGACTCAGAGTAAAACACAAAAAATGCATGCGTATAAGAAAAGGTTCGATATCCATGTGCTAAAAGGAATAATGCAATAGTAAAATCTAAAAATCATTCAAAAGCCATGCAGGGTATTATTAGCATCTATAATTTCTTATCTAATGTCAATACACACCATTTCAGAACTCTGCTTACCACTATTTCCATCTTGCGTCAATACATACTAGTCAAACTTAACTCTTAAAATTAAAAACTTAAAGATTTTACATAAAAATTTTAATAATTTTAAAACATTGTGACACCCCCATCTTTGGAACTAATATCCATAAATATAATTTTATTGATGTGTTAAATAATAATCATTATAATTATATTCCTTATTTTCTGTTGACAAAAATTTTTGATAATACAAACAGCAAAATTATCTCATACACATGTTGTTGTTGTTGTTGGATGTCATCAAATAGGTTCAGAGTCATAAGGAACTTGTACATCTGAACAAAACACTGTCTAGTCCTGTACCATACTTACAATCATTGCAGTTTGAGCCTATTGTTGCAGGCACAGTGACAATCCATCTTGTTGAAAGTCTTTCTCATATTCATTGATTCTCTGTTTTACCAAACATGATGTCCTTCGGTGACTGGTTACTCTTGATAACATGTACAACTTCTAATTTTTCTAGATTCATACTTTGTACATTCCACATTTCGATTATTAATGGATGTTTCCACTGTTTCTGTCATTTTGAGTTATGACACAATAGCAAACAAAGCTTTACTCTGACCACATCATTAAGATAGAATCTAAGATATATTCCCTTGGAAACCCTTTAAGGGTCACAATGAGTTGAATTAACTCAATGGTAGTGGGTTTATTTTTTGGTTCTACCTTAAGAAGATGGCCTCTCCCAGTCCTATTTTGAGTCCCTTAAACCTGAGGGGCTCATGTCCCAGCACTGTATCAGACTGTATTCTGTCACTACTCCTAGCATTTAAACTGGCCAGTTCTTTCAGAAGTAGATTGCTAAATCTTTCTTCCCAGATTGGAATCTCCACTGAATCTTATACACCATGGATAACTCTGCTGGCTTCTAAAATACTGATGGCATAGTTCCCAGTGTCACAACAACATGCAAGTCACCTCAGTATGACAAACTGAAAGACAACTGTTAGCTCAACAATGTATACATGGTTCAAAAGTTCATGCAGAATCTGTAGTATTTTCAAAGCATGCAGTTTTGTAACCCCTTCCTTGGACTTAAATATTTCATTTGTTTAACATATATTGGGAACTTACTTATTACTACTCTTTGATTATACTCTGTGATATATTGTTATTTATTTATTAGTATAGATTATAGTTACCTTGCTAACTATACTATGAAAGTGCAGAACAATTGTTTTATTAATAATAATTATACGTTATCCACAAAAAATGTGTAATAAAAGACAGATGCATGACTTATTTATCCAACAAATATTTATTACATACCTACTTAAGTTCAAGTTCTGTGCTAATTGGGAGACATCAATAAATAATAAGTTCTAGCCACAGACCTGATATAGCTATGTTGTTGTTGTTGTTATGTGCCGTCGAGTCAGCCCTGACTCATAGCGACCCCTCCTTGGGTTTCCAAGGCAGTATCACTAAGGAAGTAGGATTGCCCAACCTTCCTTCCGAGGAGTGGCTGGTGGGTTTGAACCGCCAGCCTTCTGGTTAGCAGTCAAGTGCCTTAGCCACTATGCTACCAGAGCTCCTGATATAGCTATATGAATATAAATAAATAAATTTATGCAAGTATTTTGCCATATTTTGTTTCTGTCCACTCCAATCAATTCTTCTGAAATATAGGATGTTGTATACAAAAAGCTTATTGTTTGTTTGGGAAACCTGGATTTAGTGAATTTGAAATCTTATCCTTAACACAAATCAGAAATTTGAAATTAGGGGAGTAACTTAAACTATGTGTATCTTTGTTTACTTATTTGCTTGTTGTGTGTCTTTCCATCATGCCCCTTCCAAGCATTTCCATTTTCACATCACAAGTTCACAGGGGCAGGGATACTGGTGTTTATCTTGTTGTTAGGTGCCATCCAATCAACCTCGACTCATAGTGACTCAATGAACAAATAGTATGAAATACTGTCTGATCCTGCACCAACTCCACAATCTTTGCTATGCCTGAACCTATCTTGCACCCATTGTGGCAATCCATCTCCTTGTGGGTATTCCTCTTTTTCATGTATCTTCTACTTTACCAAGCATGATATCCTTCACCAGGGACTGGTCACTTCTGACAACATAAGCAAAGTATGTAAGACAGAGTCTGGACATTCTGGCTTCTAAGGAACATTCCATTGTACTTCTTCCAAGTATAGATTTCTTTGTTCTTCTGGCAGTGCATAGTATTTTCAGTATTCTTTAGGATACTGGTACTGCATTTACTTTTCTTTGTTTTCCCTGAGGCTTCACTCAGTGTCTAAGCTGAAAAGAGGAAGAGTTTAATAAAGTTCTTTAAATCTGAACTGAATTGTATGTTTAAACTGCAGCTGAAGAAAATTAAAACAAGTCCATGAGACCCAAAGTATGATCCTGAATATATCCCACCAGAATTTAGAGATCATCTGAAGAATAGATTTCATGTATTTAACACCAATGACTGAGGACCAGACAAGTAGTGGGATGACAACAATGATATGAAGAAAGCAAAAGATAATTTAAAAAGCAGGAAAGGAACAGAAGACCAAAAGAGATGTCAGAAGAGACTCAGAAATGTGCTCTGGAATGGAGAAAAAATAAAGTGAGTAAAAGAAATGATGAAATAAAAGAGTTTGACAGAAGACTTCAAAGTGGCTCAAGAAGACAAAGTAAAGTCCTATAATGAAATGTGAAAAGACCCAGAGTTTGAAAATCAAAGGGGAAGAATACACTCAGCATTTCTAAAGCTGAAAGAACTGAAGAAAACATTCAAGCTTAAAGTTGAAATACTGAAGGGCAATATTGAAATATTCTACAGGCAAAATATTGAATGATGCAGGAAGCATCAAGAGAAGATCAAACGAATACACAGTCACTATACCAAAAAGAATTCGTCAACATTCAACCATTTCAGGAGATAGCATATGGTAAGGAACTAGTGGTACTGAAGCAAGAAGTCCAAGCTTCACTGAAAGAATTGACAAAAAAACAAGGCTCCAGGACCTGATGGAATACCCAGTGAGATGTTTCAACAAACAGATGCAGCACTGGAGGCCCTCACACATTTATGCCAAGAAATTTGAAAAACAGCCACTAGGCCAACTGACTGGGAAAGATTCATATTGGTGTCCATTCCAAATAAAGGTGATACGACAGAATATGGAAATTATCAAAAAGTATCACTAAATCACACGCAAGCAAAATTTCCTAAAAATAATTCAGAAATGACTGCAGCAGTATATGGACAGGGAACTTCCAGAAATGCAATCTGGATTCAGAAGAGGATGTGAAACAAGGAATAATATTGCTGATATCAGAAGGATCTTGGTTGAAAGCAAAGTATACCAGAAAGATGTTTACCTGTGTTTTTATTGAGTTTGCAAAGGCATTCGACAATGCAGATCATAACAAATAATGGATAATTTTGCAAAGAACATCAAGTCCAGAACACTTAATTGTGTTCATGCAGAACCCATACATAGACCAAAAAGCAGTTGTTTGAACCTAACAAGGGGACACTGCTTGGTTTAAAATCAATAAAAGTGTGTGTAAGGGTTGTATCATTTCACTGTATCTATTCAATTTGTATACTAAGCAAATAATCTGAGAACTTGGACTCTATGAAGTATGCATAATCAGTATTGGAAAAAGACTCATTAACAATCTGTAATACGCAGATGACACAACCTTGGTTGCTGAAAGTACAGAAGACTTGAAGCATTTACTGGTGAAAATCAAAGAGTACAACCCTCAGTATAGATTATACCTCAATATAAAGAAAACAAAAATCCTTACAACAGGACCAAAAAGCAACATCATAATAAATGGAAAAAAAATATTAAAATTGTCAAGAATTTCACTTTACTTGGATCCACAATCAACACCCATTGTTGAGTCAAGAAACCAGATTGTATTTCACTGGGCAAATCTGCTGCAAAAGACTAAAGGGCTAAAGGGCAAAGATGTGTCTTTGAAGACTAAGGTGCATCTAACCCAACCCATGGTATTTTCAAAGGCTTCATATGCATGTGAAGGTGGACAATGAATAATGAAGACTGTAGAAGAGTCGATGCATTTGAATTGCAGTGTTGGCAAATGATACTGAAAATGCCATGGACTGCAAGAAGAATGAACATATCTGTCCTGGAAGACATGCAGCCTGAATGCTCCTTAGAAGCAAGAATCGCCCGACTTCATCTCATGTATTTACATCATGTTGTCAGAAGGGAACAGTGCCTTGAGAAGTATATCATGTTTGGTAAAGCAGAGGGTCAGCAAAATATGAAGAACTTCAATGAGATGGATTGACACAGTAGCTGTGATGATGGGCTCAAGCATAGTAAGGATTGTAAGGATGGTGCTGGACCTGGCCATGTTTCGTTCAGTTGGACATAGTCATTATGACTCAGAGCAGATTTGATAGCACCTAACTAACTAACAATGCTAGTGGTAAGGAGTAGTTACTTAGATGTAGAATGAAGATGCACTCAAAGAATTTAGAATATACCTTCAGTTTACTTAAGTGCTTCCCAGGGTGTAAACTCTTCTCCTTCACTACTACCTAAATCCTTGATTTATCTGTCCTTTCTTATCTTCTTAACTTTTTAATTGGAATTGTAAAATATATAAAATGCAGAAAGAAAAGAAGTATGCCCCCCTATGTATATGCAGCCTTTGCCAATTTCTCTCATTCTCCAGTGAACTATTTTGAAGTGAATCCCAGATATCATAGCAGTCCACTATAATAAGATATCACTAAAAGATAATTATCACATGTAAAGGAAATAAAAAAGAGTTCTGGTGGTGTAGCATTCAACTGTTAATCAAATGTTCAGCAGTTTGAGCCAACCAGCTGCTCAGCAGGAGAAGATGAGGAAGTCTGCTTCTGGAAAGATTTACAGCCTGGGAAACCCAATAAGGCAGTTCTATTCTGTCCAGTAAGGGCACTATGAGTTAGAACCAACTCAATGGCAGTGGATTTGGTTAGGGTTGAAAGGAAATAAAAATGATTTCTCAATATCATTAAATATATTATTAATCAAGGTATCAACTTATTTTCACAATCCCTCATTTCACTTTCAACTGCTAATAATAAATAAACAAACAGAAAAACATTGTTTTTCAATAAGTTCTGACTGCCCCACAGGGTGAGTGGGTGAATTACTCACTGGTGGGTTTGAATCAGTGGCCTTTTGCCTAGCAGCCAAGTATTCACTCACTGCATCACCAGGGCTTCTATATCCTAATACACAAGTGTTAAATTCACCGCTGATAATTTGACTATCTTGCTATACAATTGGTATCCAATATAATTAGACTGAAACTATGTTCATTATCATTCTTAACTATCACTGAAAGACTTATAGATTTTTTTTATGCACAGTGCTCAATAATTCATTTACCTACATCAATCCTAATTATCTATTGCTCTAAGCCTATTTATTGACATCATGGTATTTTTCTATCTATAAAAACATTTACAGCAAATGCTTCAATTGCAAAAGAATAAAATAAAGGCTCATGTAATTAATCAAGCCATGCCAGAGATAATTACACTGGACATTGTGCTATATTCTATTCCCTTACTTTTATACCTGCTTAAGAAAAATATAGAGAGCTATAGAAGAAGTTATTTACAATTTTATAGAATAGGTGTAGGAGCTCTGATAACATAGTACCTAAGGCACTTGACTGCTAACCAGAAGGCTGGCAGTTCAAACCCACCACCACTCCTCAGAAGGAAGATGGGGCAATCTACTTCCATAGTGATACTGCCTTAGAAACCCAAGGAGGGGTCGCTGTGAGTCAGGTCTGATTCCACGGTACATAACAACAACAACAACAGAATAGGTATATGTAATGCAGAGCTGCTGAGACACAAGGACATGGAGTTGTTTCAGAGAAGCAGTTTATTAGCACTCCCAGGTGAGGTTCTCTGGCCCTAGCATCAGGGCCAGAGAAGTCGCACCCCCAGGCAGGGGGCATAGATTTTTGTGCCCCTCACAGAGAGGACCTAACTAGGGACACCAAGGAAATGACAGGGTCCTCTAAGGAAATGGCAGGGTCCAATTAGCTGTTAGCAGGGGTCTGCACTTAATTAGCATGAGGGGGCTTCACAGGAGGAAGTTTGTCATTACATGGACTTTCCAGCCTGGCAGGGTTCTGTCACTTCGGTTGTCTTATCGGGCTGTCTCATCAGGGCCTGACACCTGGAGGAAGCTGCCAACTGACATATCGGAGCTTGGGTTTGCTTCGGCCTAACAGTATAAAGGGGCAAACTCAATACTTAAAAATAATCAATTTTAACTCCATTTCTAATAATCGTTGTTGTTGTTGTTGTTATGTGCCATCAAGTCAGACTCGACTCATAGCGACCCCTCCTTGGGTTTCCAAGGCAGTATCACTATGGAAGTAGATTGCCCCATCTTCCTTCCGAGATGTGGCTGGTGAGTTTGAACTGCCAGCCTTCTGGTTAGCAGACAAGTGCCTTAAGCACTACGCTACCAGAGCTCCCATTAGTTTCATGATATTTAAACCTTAATTTCTCTGAGCAGCAGTTTCCTCACACATATACACAAAAAAAATGAGAATAATAATTGTTGTTAGGTGCCATGGAGTTGGTACCAGCTCATAAAGACCCTATAGACAACACAGTGAAACACTGCTTGGTCTTGTGTTATCTCACAATCATTGTTATGCTTGAGGCCACAATTGCAGCCATTGTGTCAATCCATTTCCTTAAGAGTCTTGCTTTTTTTACACTGATCCTCTCCTTTACTAAGCATGATGTCCTTCTCCGGGGACTGGCCCCAACTGACAACATGTCCTAAGTAAGTAAGATAAAGACTCACTATCCTCACTTCTAAGTGAGGACGAACCTCACTTCTGGCTGTACTTTGTCCAAGAAAGTATTTTTTGTTCTTCTGGTTATTCATGACATATGCAATATTATTTGCCAGCACCATAATTCAAAGGCATCATTCTTCTTCATTCTTCCTTATTCATTGTCCAGCTTTCACATGCATGTAAGGAAACTGTAAATGCCAAGTCTTAGGTCAAGAGCAACTTAGTCTTCAAAGTGGCATCTTTGCTCTTTAACAATTTAAAGAGGTCTTTAACAGCAGATTTGCCCAACACAGTATGTCATTTCATTTCTTAACTGCTGCTTCCATTGGCTTTGATTGTGGATCCTAGTAAAATGAAATCCTTGACAACTTCAATCTTTTCACCATTTATCATGATGTTATTTATTGGTCTGATTGTAAGGATCTTTGTTTTCTTTATGTTGAAGTGCAATCCTTGCTGAAGGCTGTATTCTTTGATCAAATGTTTCACTTCCCTTTACTTTCAGTAAGCAAGGTCGTGTCTTCTGCATATCACAAGTTGTTAATCTTTTTCCAATCCTGGTGCTGCACTCTTCTTCATACAGTCTAGCTTCTCAGAATATTTCCTTAGCATGGAGATTGAATAACTATGGTGAAAGGATTCAACCCTGAAACACACATTTCCTGATTACAAACCACTCAGTAACCCTTTTTCCCTGGTCCTGGGAGGCCAGGACAGAGCAAGGAAGCAGAGACAGGGATCCAGGTAAGGGGGGGGACCCAGGTCACGCCCCCTAAACAGTGGTGGGAAAGCAAGGGAAAGGAGATAAAAGGTCAGAGGACCAGGATAGAGTGAGGAAGCAGTGGCAGGGATCCAGGTAAGGGGCAGGGGCACAGGTCACACCCTAAGTGGCAGAAAAGAGGCCAGGATCCATGTAAGGGGAGGGTGGTGAAGTTTCAAACAGCTAAGGGAGACAAGCTGGTCTGTCAGTTTGTCATATTGTGGTGGTGTGTTGCTGTGAGGCTTTAGGCTGTGCCACTGCTGTTTCAAACCCAGCGGGGTTGTACATGGTGCACTGGCTTTAGGGCAGCTTGCAAACTGAGACAGACTAGGAAGAAGGAAGACGCCATTTATTTCTCAAAGAATTGGCCAGGGAAAACATTATGAATAGCAGAGAAACACTGTCTGATACATTACTGCCTAACTTTATGAATAGGCCAGAAATGTTGTCCAATACAGTGCAGGGGGATGAGCCAGTTAGGTTGGAAGGCTTTCAACATACAACTGAGAAAGAGCTGCATCATCAGAGTAGAACCAGTCTTACTGATATGGATAAGGTAAGCTTTGGAGACCTCCATTTGCTGACGTGGCATGACTGAAATTGAGGAGGTACAGCTGAAAACATCCATTAATAATTGGAACATGGAATGTAAGAAGTGTGAATCTAGGAAAACTGGAAGCTGTCAAAAATGAAATTGAACACATAAAGATTGATATCCTAGGCATTAGTGAGCTGAAATAGACTGGTTATGGCCATTATGAATCAGACAACAGTGTGGTCTACTATGTCGAGAATGACAATTTGAAGAGGAATGACACGGTGTTCATCCTCCCAAAGGATGTTTCAAGATCTGTCTTGAAGTACAGTGTGTCAGTGATAGGATTATATCCATACACCTACAAGGAAGATGAGTTAATATGACTATTATACAAATTTATGCACCAACCACCAAAGAAAAAGATGAGGATATTGAAGATTTTTATCAGCTTCTGCAGTCTGAAATTGACTAATATGCAATCAGGATGTGTTAATTATGACTGGTGACTAGAATGTAAAAGTTGGAAACAAAGAAAAATCACAGGTATTGGGAAAATTTGGTCTTGGTGACAGAAATAATGCTGGAGGCCACATGATAGAATTTTGCAAAACCAACAACTTTCATTTTAAATACCTTTGTTCAACAACACAAACAGCTATAGACATGGACTTCGCCAGATGGAATACACAGGAATAAGATTGACTACACCCATGGCAGGAAGGATGGAAAAGCTCAATATCTTCAGCCAAAACCAGGCCAGGAGCTGATTGTGGAACAGACCATCAACTGACCATATGCAAATTCAACTTGAAGTTGAAGTAAAACAAGTCCACGAGAGGCAAAATATGACCATGCATATATCCCTCCTGAATTAAGAGACCATCTAAAGAATAGATTTGATGCATTGAATACCAATGACCAAATACCAGAAGAATTGTGGGATGATACCAAGAACATCATCCAAGAAGAAAGCAAGAGGTCACTAAAAGAAGAGAAGACCAAAACGGATGACAGAAGAGACTCTGAAACTTGCCCTTGAGTGGAGAGTGACTAAAGCAAATGGAAGAAATGACAAGATAAAGGAACTGAACAGAAGATTTCAAAGAGCAGCTCAAACAGACAATACCAATTACTATAATGAAACATGCAAAGACTTGGAGTTAGAAAACCAAGAGGGAAGAATATGCTCAGCATTTCTCAAGCTGAAAGAACTGAGGAAAACAATTAAGCCTTGAGTTGCAATATTGAAAGATTCTATGGGCAAAATATTGAATGATGCAGGAAACATCAAGAGATGGAAGGAATCCACAGAGTCACTGTACCAAAAAGAACTGGTTTATCTTCATCCATTTCAGGAGGTGGCATATGATCAAGAACCAATGGCACTGAAGGAAGAAGCAGAAGCTGCACTGAAGGAATTGGCAAAGAATGAGGTTCTAGGCATTGATGGAATACACATTGAGATGTTTCAACAAATGGATGCCCAATGGGTGACGCTCACTTGGTTATGCCAAGAGATTTGGAAGACAGCTACTTGTCCAACTGACTGGAAGAGATCCATACTTGTACCCATTTCAAAGATAAGTTATCCCATAGAATGTGAAAATTATCAAACAATATCATTAATATCACACACAAGTAAGGTTTTACTAAAGATAATTTAAAAACAGTTGCAGCAGTATATTGACAGAGAACTTCCAGAGGTGCAAGATGGATTCAGAAGAGGATATGTAACAAGGGATATCACATCTGCTGTCATATGGATCTTGGCTTAAGGCAAAGAATACCAGAAAGATGTTTGCTTGTGTTTTATTGACTATGCAATGGCATTCGATTGTATGGATCATAACAAATAGTGGATAACATTGAGCAGAATGAGAATTCCAGAACACTTAATTGTACTCATGAGGAACCTGGAGGCTGTCATTTGAACAGAACAAGGGGACACTGCATGGTTTAAAATCAAGAAGGGAGTGTGTCAGGGTTATGTCCTTTCCCAAAACATTCAAACTATATGCTGAGCAAATAATCCAGGAACCTGGACTATATAAAGAAGAACATGGCATCAAGATTGAAGGAAGAATCATTAACAACCTGTGATACACTGATTACACAACTTTGCTTGCTGAAAGTGAGGGTACTTGAAGAACTTACTGATTAAGATTGAAGAATAGAGTCTGCAGTATGGATTGCATCTCAATATGACAAAAACAAAAGTCCTCACAACTGGACCTATAAACAGCATCATGATAAATAGAGAAAAGATTGAAATTATCAAAGACTTCAAATTGCTTGGTTCTACAATTGACACCAATGGAAGCAGCAGTCAGGTCATTAGATGAGGTATAGCACTGGGCAAGTCAGCTGAAAAGGACCTTTTCAAGGAGCAAAGGTGTCTCCTTGAGGATTAAGGTGTGCCTGACACAAGCCATGGTATTTTCACCTCATATGCATGTGAGAGCTGGACAATAAATAAGGAAGACTAAAGAAGAGTTGATGCTTTTGAGTTGTGGTGCTGGTGAAGAATGCTGAAAGTATCGTGGACTGCTAAAAGAACTAACAAATCTCTCCTGGAGGAAGTGCAGCTGGAAAACTCATTGGAAGCAAAAATGGCCAGACTTTGTCTCATCTACTTTGGTCATGTTATCAGAAGGGACCATTCTCTCGAGAAGGTTGTCATGCTTGGTAAGGGAGGAGAGGAGGCAAAAGAGGGAAAGGCCCTCAGCAATATGGATTGACACAGTGGCTGTGGCGATTGGCTCAAGTATAGCAAGGATCATGGAGCTGGTGCGGGACTGGGGAGATGTTTTGTTCTGCATAGGTTCACTGTGAGTTGGACAAAACTGGATGGCACCTAACAACAACAACATCCCATTTTTTTTCTGTTCAAATGACTGCCTCTTGGTCTATGTACATGTTCTGCATGAGCATAATTGAGTCTTTTGGAATTACCATTCTTCACAATGTTTTCTATAATTAGTTATAATCCACAAAGTTTGAATGCATTGCACAGTAAAAAAAAAAAAAAAAAAAGTAAACATCTTTCTGTTATGCCCTGCTTTCAGCCAAGATCCAGTTGACATCAGCAATGATATCCTCAATCCAGTTCCTTTTCTGAATCCAACTTGAATTTCAGGCAGTTTCCTATCCTTGCCATGCTGCAACAATTTTTGGAGTATCTTCAATATATTTTTTACTTGTGTGTGATATTAATGATATTGTTGAAAAAAAAAAAAGTCTTCATTCCATTGGATTATCATTCTTTGGAATAAGCATGTATATAGATCTCTTCCAGTTAGTTTGCTAGGTAACTGTCTTCCAAATTTTTTTTTTTTTTTTAGAAGAATGGTTTCTTCATTTCTTCCATTTGTTGAAACATCTCAATTGGTATTCTTTCAATTTCTGGAGCCGTTTTTTGTTTGTTTGTTTGTTTGTTTGTTTGTTTTTTGCCAATGCATTCAGTGTAGCTTGGACTTTTACCTTCACTACCATTGGTCCTTGGCTACCCACTGAATTAGCTTAACATCAACAAACTCTTTTTTGGTGAAATGACTATGTGTATTCCATCTTCTTTTTTGCTATCTGTGTCATTCCAAAACCATAGCATCATCCAATATTGCAATCTGATGCTTGCTTTTATTTCTTCAGTTCTTTCAGCCTGGAAACTGCTGAATATGTTCTCCCCTTTTGGTTTTCTGACTCCAGGTCTTTGCTTCTTTCATTATAATACTTTGTCTTCTTGAGCCTCCTTTTGAAATCTTCTCTTCAGCTTTTTCATGCCATCATTAATCCATTCGTTTTAGCTATTTTATGTTAAAGAGCAAATTTTAGATTCTTTTCTGACATCTATCTTTCTCTTTTCAATGACCTTTTTTTTTCTTCATGTATAATGTCCTTATTATCATCCCACAACTCTTCTCGTCTCCAGTTATTAGTGCTTAATGTGTCAAATATATTTTTGAGATGTCTCTTTGGCATATGTCATACTTTGGCTCTCATAGACTTGTTTTAATTTTCTTCATTTTCAACTTGAACTTAAATATGAGCAATTGATCATCTGTTCCACAGTTGGACTCTCGCCTTGTTTTGACTGATGGCATTGATCTTCTTCATCATCTCTTTCCACAGAACTAGTCAGTGAATATTTTATATACTCCATTAGTCAAGGTGCATGTCTATAGTCACCATTTATGTTATTGCAAAAAGATATTTTCAATGAATAAATCATTTGTCTTGCAAAATTCTATCATGAGATCTCCACCATCATTATCTATTACTAAGGCCATATTTTGCAACTACTGATTCTTTGTTTCTAATTTTCATATTCCAAACACCAGTGATTATCAATGCATCTTGCTTGTATGTTTGATAAAATTCAGACTTTAGAAGTTGGTGAAAATCTTAAAAATTTTCAATTTTTGGCATTAGTGGTTGGTGGGAAAATCTGAATAACAGTCATATTAACTGGTCTTTCTTGTAGGCATATGGGTATTACCCTATCATTGACATCATTATTTCAGGATAGATAGTGAAATGTTCTTTTTTGATGATGAATGCTATGCTGTTCCTCATAAAGTTATCAATCCCAGCATAGTAGACTATATGATTGTCTGATTCAACATGGTTAATACCAGTCCATTTGAGTTAACTACTGCTGAAGACATTGATCTTGAAGCATTCCATTTCAATTTTGACAATGTTCTATTTTCCTTGATTCATATTTTGTACATTACTCGTTCTGATTATTAATGGATGTTTGCAGTTGTTTCTTCTCATTTTGAGTCATACTACATCAGCAAATTGAGGTCCTGAAAGTTTTACTTGAAACATATCATTAAGACAGACTCTGCTTTGAAGAGGCAGCTCTTCCACAGTTCTGTTTTGAGTGCCTTCTAATCTGAGGGACTCATATTCAAGCATTCTATCAGACAATGTTCCTATGATCTTCATGAGGTTTTCACTGCCATATTTTTTTTCTTCAGAAGTAAATTGCTAGGTTATTCTTCTCAGTCTGCCTTAGTCTAGAAGCTCCAGTGAGACACTCACCAGGACTGATCTTGATGATATTTTAAATACCGGTGACATATTTTCCAGTATCACAGCAATATGTAAGCCATCACAGTGCCTTAGAATATGAATAATGCTTATATTATCTTTCAGTTTCTTTATTCCTCCTCTTCTTTTTACTTTTTATTTTTATGATGTGTGGTAGTTATAGATTTCAAGATAGACTTTGCTATTTACTAACAGAAAAAATAATCTATACCTTCTCAGTGAGTTGTGACTTGCAAAGTGGAATAGGTAGCAAAATACAAATAGAGACTTTACTGAGAATTTGAAAATGGCCGTGACTATGGAAAAGAGCAGAAAATATTTAAAAAAAAGAAAAAAATCTCTCACTTTGGAAGGCTTCTGATAAGATGGCTGAATAGGCAAACAAGCTCCACAGACCCTCTTAAACAAAGAAAAGAGAAACCACTTGACAGAGATACAGAAGATAATCCTAGAGCCCTGAACTTTGAAAGGAAGTATACAGAAGCGGACTAAGCACCAACTAGTGGAAAAACCTGAAGGAAAACAGGACCTGTGGTGGTTATGTTTGTGTGTCAACTTGGCTGGGCATGCTTGTGTGGGTGGGCAGCTGAATGTAGTATTCCCTGGAATAAGACTGATAACCAACTCCATGGTGAAATCTATTGTGAGCTGCTGAGTAGCTGCCTTAGGGATGTGGTCTGCATCCTGTATATAAGAAGCAGCTTTGGAAATGGTCTTTAGCTTATGGCACACTTGAACCCTGCATGTACCTGTGTCATTGCTCAGCAGCCTGCCATTCTCTGCTGACCTTGTGACTTTCAGTGGACTTAAATTAATAGCCTGCCATGTGGTTTGGTAACATCAGGACTGTGCCATTCTATTTGTCAACCTTGGGTTTGTCAGTCTCAGCAGCCAACAGCTATCTGAATGAAGAAAATCATCTAGCTCTATTGGGCTGGGAGCAGGAGGCAGAGCTGAACCCCAAGTTTGAAGGGCTTTCACACAGCCCCTAGAGTCTGGCACTTTGAACTTGGATGTCTAGCTTCCCTAACTGTAAGAGAATAAACTCCTGTTTGTTAAGGTCATCCCATTTGTGGTATATTCTTGTCACAGTGACTCTAGGTAACAAGAACATGACCTAAGAACACTCTCCATTTGCCAAGGATGGCAAGGACATATGGGAGGCAGACAATAGGAAAAGAGACAGGTGGTGAGTGTATAAATGCTGCCAACTAGCAAACAGAGGAGCATAGACCAATACCCTGCTTATATAGATAACATACAAACAAAATGGAGAAAATGAAAATCCTGGCCAAGTCACTCCCACATACAATCACCAATTAAATATAAACACAAAAATGTCACAATTCCTCAGAGACAACAGAGCATCACAATCCTCACAAAGAAGCAAGATAAAGCAGGAGAAACAAGAGAGAGGGATACAGACCCAAAATACATCCCTGAGGAAGACTCAGCATTGGAACTCCCTATAAGGAAGTCAAAAGAATTATTTTTAAGTACTTTCAATGAATTGAGAGACAAATCAAGGAAAACACTGACAAAATTGAAGAAAACACAGAGAAAACTCTAGAACAATTTTGAAAGGCAATACAAGAACAAAATGACAAAATAAATAAAAAACTAGAAATGATACAAAATCTACACACAGAAATCCAGAAGATTAATACTAAGTTTTCAGAAATCGATAATTGACTGAATGGGCAAAGGAGTAGAACTGAATCAATGGGAAACATAATTAGTGAGATTGAAGGCAAATACATCAATACTTCTTTGAAAGAAGTAAGATCAAAACAAAATGAAGAAAGCCTAAGGTTCATGTGGGATACCATCAAAAGAAAGCACCCTACATGTAATTGGAATTCCAGAACAGTAAGAGACAAATAAAACCACAGAAAAATTGTCAAAGATTTGCTGGAAAAGAATTTTTCTGGTATGATGAAACATGAGAATATATCTATTCAAGAAGTCCAATGAACCCCAAGCAGAATAGACCCCAACAGAAAATCACCAAGACATATCATCATCACACTCACTAAAACCAAAGAGAAAGAAAGAATCCTGATAGAAACGTGGAAAAAAGAAAAGTTACCCACAAGGGGCAACCAATAAGAATAAGCTCTGATTTCTCAGCAGAAACCATGCAGGAGAGAAGACAATGGGATAGTATATATAAAACCCTGAAAGAGAAAAAATTCTAACCAGAATTATATACCCAGCAAAATTGTCCCCCAAATATGATGGTGAAATTAGGACATTTCTACATAAGCAGAAAATAAGGGAGTTTATTAAAACCTGACCAACCTTAAAGGAGATGCTAAAGGGAGTCCTTTGGACAGAGAAGCAACATCAGTGAACAACAACTGACCATTAACACTCATGATGACATAACCCAGAAACCAGCCCAGTTATGGAAGTATCCAAGGTAAATAAGCCTACAAGATTGTAAACAGGGAACCAGAGACATCAATTGACAAATGAAGACAACTACAAACCAAAAAGAGGGAAAAAAGTGTGTAGTTACAGAACTTCTAAATGGTTGGGAAGTCAAGAGAACTACAAGATAGAATGGATTTTTCTAAACTTGGGAAGAAATTATAAATCACAGGGTAACCTCAAAGAAGAGTGATAAACCTTCACAATAAAATAAAGAAGAAGACCAATACAAATATTTAGCAAATACTAGATATGGTGAAAAGGTACTGGATTCTGCATGTATCCCAAAGTAGAACCAAAGGGTTTATTAACAGAATGGATGTGGACTGAGAGTCAAGGATTTGACTTTTAAGGAGAGAATTGCAGAGATGGTGAAAACTATGGATTAAGGTCTAATTGGGAAGATAAAAATTTACCCTGGAAACCCACCAGCCACTCCTCGGAAGGAAGAGGGGCAATCTACTTCCGTAGTGATACTGCCTCGGAAACCCAAGGAGGGGTCGCTATGAGTCGGGTCCGACTCAATGGCACATAACAACAACAACAACAAAACAATAGCAATGAAGGAAGTGATAACATGATTCATAAACAAAATGAGCTCAGCACAGAAAATTATACAGAACAAGGAAATCAACACCATGAAAGAGCACATAACAAAATGAACAATATGACAGCAACAAATTCATACTTGTCCATAATTATCTATCTGACAAGGAACTTATCTCTAAAATTTATAGAAAACTCCAGCACCTCAATAATAAAAGATTAACAATCCAATTAAAAAATAGGCAGAAGGCATGAATGGACACTTCACCAAAGGGTATATTCATGTGGCCAGCAAATACATGAAGAAATGCTCACGATCATTAGCCATCAGAGAGATGCAAATCAGAACAACAATGAGATACCATCTCACCCAGCACTAATGGCAAATTTCAAAAAGACAGAAAATGGTGGAAGCTGGTGAGGATATTGAGAGGTTGGGACTTTCATATATTGCTGGTGGGACTGTAAAATGATATAACCACTGTGGAAAACAGTATGACAATTCCTTAAAAAGCTGGAAATATTCTTTGACCCAGCAATCTCATTACTAAGTATATATCCTTACATCCTAAAGAAGTGAGAGCCAGGACAAGAAAAGATATATGTACACCCATGTCTATCGCAGCACTATTTACAATAGCCAAAAGATGAAAACAACCTATGTACACATCAACAGAAGAATGGATAACCAAACTGTGGTATATACACACAATGGAATACTATGCAACCCTAAAGAATAATGTAGAATCTGCAAAACACCACATAACATGGATGATCTTGGAAGACATTATGCTGAGTGAAAGAAATCAATCACAGATGGACAAATAGAGTATTAGTTCATTATTGTAAAAAGTCAAGGAAAGGTTTGTATATGGAAGGGAAATTTCTTTGTTGGTTACCAGGGGTGGAAGGGGAGGGGAGGGAACACTGAAAAAAAAATGCATTGACCCATGTCACTTTAGTTTTGTGCATTTCACTGTACCTAAATTATATTTAATAAAATGCATTAAAAAAAAAACTCTCTCACTTAGGCACTCCTGTTATTTGAAGTCTCTGATCATACTCCTGCAATCAAATTTTAATTCTTTAATAGCCACAATTTTAATTATATTGATGATTAAACCATCAATAGATATGGAAGCCAACAATACTAGGAGCTCCTCTTGCTAACCTACTAAATTTATATTTAATTATTTTTAGTCAAGCAGTCACTAAGTTGACCTGCTAAAATATAAGTTTGGTGATATATATCAATTATGTAAGGATTTCTACTAGCCCTTAGCCAGTGCATATAAAAATAATTCTCTTCAGTCTTCCTGCTGTCTGGAAGCAACTAAAATATTTGAAAATTTTCACCATTTATGTTCACTTTTAAACTTACTCATGACATTTCCTGTCCTCTGATATGGCACAAAATAACAGTAAACTCCTGGGGGGGGGTGGAATATATATATGTGTGTGTGTATGTGTGTGTGTGTGTGTGTGTATAGAGAGAGAGAGGCTTGATTTTATGTTTATTAAACCAATACATAATCAAAAGACTCCCTTCAGGACAAAATTAGTTCTCTAGAAAATCCACAACAGCATTCTTCTGGTCTGATCTCATTTCCTGGATTATTAGGAAAAAACAATTAAATCAAAATTTTAGACAAAATTCTTTCATAACATTTATATCTAAGGTTTCAATTGACATAATTGTTTTTGTATTAAATTGTTTTTGTATGACATCCCGATATCTTGGTAGAATAGCAGAATATATTTCTGGGAAAAAAAAAAATTTATTCAAATAATTTTAGATGTGCTCTAGAAAAATCAAACAAAGCCTTTCAAGGAAGGACTTTAAATACACTCAAGTCAAAATAAATTTTTAAAAAAGAAGAAGAATGCAACTATAGAAAGCAATTGCAAATTTCAGGAAAGAGAATTTATAAAGACTCTAGGGAGGAGGCCCAGATATGACACCTCTGGTTTCCATCTGGACAGTTCCATTAACACATTTGAAGCACAGGAGCCTCCTCAGAGAATCAGCATGCATTTTGTCTCACTGACTTCATCCTTTCCATTTGACAGTTACCCTTTTGAAATTCAGACTTGGAAGGTTTCCAAATTACAATACAGTATTAGTTTTATTAACTATGATATATAATAAAGAACATGCTTCAAAAAAATTAAAATGTGCAGTGTAACTGACAAAATATAATATATTCAGAGGCACCTGCATGGCTCACATGGTTTATAATTGGTTGCTAAACTAAAAGTTGGTAGTTCAGACCCACCCGGTGGCTCTGAGGAAGTCCTGGAAATCTACTATCATAAGGATTCCAGCCAACAGAAAACCTCAGGAGCAGGTCTACATGAGTGGGGGTGGAGAAAGCAGCAGTTAAAAGCAACAACAATAATATATTCAGAGCATTTACAAGGGAAATTAAAATTATAAACCTATCTGATCCAAAATTAGAACAAATGGTGTTCCAGGCAAGTGTGTTTTATATATGACTATGCTAGGCTAATGCTCACCCATAAGGCAAAAGACATCAGATGTGGTGATGGAGATGAAGAAAAAGTTGCTTTGTGTTATTACCAGTGAGAAACCTACAGTGTATATAATAAGGGCAAGAAGATGGTGTATCCTGGTTACACTATCAATAACAATCCAACAGCTATAACCAAACTCTTAATGCTCTGTTTTCTTTTCCCTAATTCAGTTCTAATTGTCCAGCTATTTTCTTCTCTCATTGAGACACAAAAAGAAAGTATTTGGAAAATTTTACTACAGTTTCCCTCTTTATCTACAATAAATTAAAAAAAAAAAAATCCTCAGAAAATTATCCTTAGAAAATAAATATTATTATAATTAGAAAGCAAATACTCATTTTGAAATATATTTAAAAAACTTATTTTCCTAGTTCATTCAACTTACTGTAAATTGTTATGTGTTCTCAAGTCTTTCATTCTGGGACTAGTAATTCAGGTAAGTTGTTTTGAACCTTTACTTTACATGAATGAAAAATCAAAACTTTTAAAGCCTCCTGTAAAAATAATATGGGTCAGAGGGTGGCACAAATGGTTTTGTGCTTTACTGCTAACTTAAAGGTTGACAGTTCAAACCCACTCAGAAGCACCATGGAAGAAAGGCCTACTGATCTACTTTCCTAAAAATTACAACCAAGAAAACCTACAGTTCTACTCTGTAACACATGGGGCTACCATGATTTGGAATTGGCTCAATAGCAATGAATTTGTTTTTGGTTTTATAAATAATGTAGTAATCATGTCTTTGGTTCTGGTATGTGTAGCAGAATGACACAATTGCAAAATAGTGGTCTACACTTTGAATGTCCCTATTTTGTTTTTCCTTAGAGATTCTGCCCTTCTGAAACATCTCTGATACTCAAATACATCCTTCTAAAATATATTTTAAAATAGCATAAAATATCTGCAGGAATAATGTATGTGTGAAGAGTTTACAATTGTATATAATATGAATTTCGACTTGTCTCTAATATGTTCTCTTCACTGTGTGCTTACAAATAGATTTATATACCACTATACTCATTTTTGGGAGCTCTGGTAGCATAGTGGCTAAGACACTTGCCTGCTAACCAGACGGCTGGCAGTTCAAACCCACCAGCCACTCCTTGGAAGGAAGGTTGGGCAATCCTACTTCCATAGTGATGCTGCCTTGGAAACTCAAGGAGGGGTCGCTATGAGTCAGGGCCGACTCAACAGCACATAACAACAACAACATATTCATTTTTAGGTGCTCTGGTAGTATAGTGCCTAAGGCACTTGATTGCTGACCAGAAGGCTGGTAGTACAAATCCACCAGCCACTCCTTGGAAGGAAGGTTAAGCAATCTACTTCTGTAGTGATGCACCTTGAAAACCCAAGGAAGGGTCACTATGAGTCGGATTTGACACAATTGCAGTGAGTTTTGTTTGGAATAATCATTTTTACCAATTCTTTAATAAGCTAATGGTAGAACATTCCAAACCCCAAGTTTCCGAACATACCTAGAAAATGTCTTTGCTTCATGCTCAGAAGAAATAGAGATCATCAGAAGGAAATATCTTTAAACACCCCTGCAGCTCAAACTTTACCAACAACTTCACTCCTACTTTCTCAAAGAAAACATATGACTCTTTTTCCAATAATTAATTCTCCATTAATTATCACCGTTGTAATCCACTTCTCTCAGAAAAGTGATCTACACTTGCCACTTCCTCTTTCTCACTTTCATTCACTCTTATTTTGATAATAATTGAAACTTCATATTGAAACATAAATGTCCCCCTTCTATTATATCATAATTTTGAAGTCCAACAGCCTCTTAAATGACTTCATATTTATGGCATAACCTTAAGATTCATTAAATCTAACCAAACTCTCTATGAAACTATGCAACTCCTTTATCTTCTATTTTACCTCATATAGATAGATAGATAGATAGATAGATAGATATCTTCACTAATTCTCTGACTATGTAATCTTCTTCAGAAGTCAGTTAACTTCATTTGTTGTTTAAATACTTATATTCTTCAGGGTTTTATCATCATCCATCTTCTCTTTCCCCTATCTCTATTGCAGAGTAGTTTCATGATTCACATGAATTCAACGATCAATTGCATACTTAAGACTCTCAAATCTGTACTATCAGTCCTATCCTGCCTTCTAATCATCAGACATACTTCCAAGTAGTTGCTCCTTCTGGATATCCCAAGGTACCTCCAACTCAGCCTATCCACAACTGAATACCTCCTCTTCCTTCTAAAGCCTACTTCTCTGCCTGTTTTCCCATGCAATAGTGGATTATCATTTACTCAGTTGTGAGAGTTTAAAACCTGCCGTTGACAAATGTTCACCCTCTTCCCAACTTGTAATATACAATAAAGCTTTTCCGTCATTTTAAAATTCTTTTTATATAGGATTTTAACCTCTCTATTGCCATGATCATTGTAGGAAAAATAAAATCATTAATTATCATGGCTATTCTGAAAGTTTGATCATCTCCCAATTCAACTGTATCTTCTAACAAAAACACCCTTCATCTTGCCACCTGAGTTATCTCTTTCAGTACATATTTTGTTATATTCATCTTTTATTTTAAAAGAACTGAGAGGCTTTTGTATTATCTATAGCATACAAGTCAAACTCCTGACAATATAATTAATAGAATTATTTGTAATGTAGTCCAAATACTTACCCAGTCTTACTGCCAATTTTAACTACATTATGTCAGGCTCCATTATCGATATTCACGGTTGCTTTAACATATAAGTCATTACCACACTTGCATGACTATGTGCAACCAAGATGTGGATTATGATTTTTTTCTCACTATTCTTAACTTCTCAGAAGTTTACTCATACTTTCCACCAACCATCTTTTAGTTTTTTGTTTGTGGTAGTGGCTTTGCATGTTGCTATCATATTGGAAGCTATTCCACTGGTATTTTAAATATGAGCTGGGTCAACCATGGTGGACAAGTTTCAGAGGCACTTCCAGACTAAAACAGACTGGGAGGAAAGGCCTAGCAATCTATTTTCAGGAAATTATCCAATGAAAACATAAATAGATCACAGAATATTGTCTGAGACTTTGACTTCTTTGCTTTGGCCATGTCATCTGGAGAGATCTATTGATGCAGAAGAGCACCATGCTTGGTAAAGTGGAGGGCCAGTGAAGGTGAGAGTGACCCTTAATGAGCAGGACTGACACAATGTTAGCAAAAATAGACTCAAGCATATCAATAATCCTGGAGATAGCACAGGACCAGACAGCTTTCCATTTTATTATACATAAAGTCACCATGATGAATAGAATAGAAGCCAACTCCTCAGCAAGCAACCACAACAATGGCTCATTCTTTCTTCAAGTAACTATCATGCATGTATATGCCAAGCTTTTTCAAAGTTATTCCTACTCATTTCACCCCTTTTTACTCAGCACAGACTTTCTTTTTATTTAAAATCATGTAGCCTTTTACTAGGATTTTCATGTTATACATGAACTATAAACTATCATCCTCATAATCTCTCATATATTTTATTGCATCATTTCATCTATTGTGGTGACTCCATCTCACCAGTGGTCTCCCTGTCTTTGGTGGCCTTCTATTTCACCTAACATAATATCCTCCTTTAGCTACTGATCTTTCCTGATGAATTGTCCAAAGTAAGTGAGTTGAAAAATGTTATGTTGTGATCTGTAAGGTTCTCATTGACTATTTTTTTTAATCTTTAATTTTTTAAGTTGTGGTTATATTATGCATGTTATACAGGAACAAGATCAAAAGGGTGGATTTTGCCCAGTCATCAAACTAAGAAGGCAGAAAAAGACAGAAAAGAAGGATTAACATGTTATTCATGTCATACATGAAAAAAAATCATGTGTCATCTGCAAAGTCAGAGACATCTTAATTTTAATTACACACCTTCTTTTTATGACTATAAGTCATAAAGTCACACACGTTCATGACTATGTGCCAATAGGATTCAGCAGACCTTCAGCGATAAGACAAATTAGAAAGAAAGACCAAAATTAGCCAGTGAACAATCTACTTTACCAGATCAAAAGGGTGGCTTTTGTGCAGTCATAAAGTTAAGAAGGTAGAAAAAGATAGAAAATAAGGATTAAGGTAATGAAACTTTCAAAAAAAAAAAAAAAAAAAACTCACTGCCATTGAGTTGATTTCCTCTTATAGTGATGCATATTGGGTTTCCAATCTCCAATTTTTACAGAAGCAGATTGCCTCATTTTTCTTCTGTGGAGCAGCTTGTGAGTTCAAACAACCAATCTTTTTGTTAGCAGTCAAACGTCTTAACCACCAGAACTCCTTAAAGAGGTCATCACCAGAACTCTGTAAAGAGGTCATCTTTTCTTTCCAAAAACCAGTTTCCTCATCTATCAAAAGAAGGATAATAAATGTCTCAGGGATATTGGAAAGATTAAAGAAGTCATTATGCCTGGGACATTATTTTTTAATTTCATTTCATTCACTTTAAAAATAGTAATAACACTAATAAAAATAAAAAATATATTAAATGTATGTTAATGTTTAAATCTATTATCTGGCAGTTTGATGTACTGTGATGACTTGAATGTTGCTATGACACTGGAAGCTATGCCACCAGTATTTCTAATACCAGCAGGGTCACCCATGGCCAATAGGATTCAGCAGACCTTCAGGGATAAGACAGATTGGAAAGAAAGATCAAAATTAGCCAATGAACAATCTACTTTACCAGATAAAAATGGTGGCTTTTGCCCAGTCATAAAACTAAGAATGAAGAAAAAGATAGAAAAGAAGGATTAAGGGGAATGGTAAACACAGAGAGGCTGTGGGAAGAGCACTGTTGCATTCAGGGAACAGCAATAAATGGCCTAAAACAAAATATGTATGTAATATTGAATGGAAAACCAATTTTCTCTGTAAACTTTTACCCAAATCACAATTTAAAAAAATTAAAGACTAAAAAATGATAGTCAATGATAAAACTTACAGATCACAACATTACATTTTTCAACTCACTCACTTCGGACAATTATCATGAGAGATCAATAGCTAAAGGAAGACATTATCTTTGGTGAAATAGAAGGCCCAGCAAGGACAAGGGAGAGCACTGGTGAGATGGAGTCACCACAATAGATGAAATGATGCAATAAAATATACAAGAGATTATGAGGATGATGCAAAACCAGATAATATTTTATTCTGTTGTACATAAGGTCACCATAGGTCAACTCAATGTCATCTTATCTATCCATCCACCTATCTATCTATCTACCTAACTATCCCTAATGTCTCATATCTTTTTTTCTAAAGATTTTACATACATGCATTAATTCATTTAATCCTAACAGCATCTTTTATAGCTCTCACTATCTCATTTTATATACAGGAAGTGCAGTTTAGCCTGCTAAATGTTACAGACCTAGTAAAATAGAGAGCCATTATTTCAACCCAGTTTATCTAGCTAATTATAGGCATTCTTGAAACATCTTTTGGTGTTTGTGTTATTTTCCCAAGCTTCTCCCTTTCTGCTTTGTAAACTGATTTTGTCATGGACTCATCTCTGCCTAGATTCTAATCTGCTGCCAAGTTAGATATTTATTCTGCTTTTGATATTTTAACATTTGGTCTTTGTCACTTTAGTATTTGAATATTAGTGCTCTCCATTAAATCCTGGATTTGCTGATCTTTAAGCATTTCCTACAGACATCTACCTCTTTTCACTCCTGCTATCACCAATGATTCCTTATAATACCAATGACCTACCTACCCATTTTTGTCAATCTTAACTGTGGTCTCTTGACGAGTATTTTCAAGGTTAGCCCCCTTCAAGTAAAGAGGTATTATGGTAGTTCTTCAACAAAACAAGACAAATATGACTATTCTTATGTTTTTTTTTTAATAAGGAAAACTAACATAAAATTTCTTTTAATTATTGTCAAATTAGTAAGGACCTTAAGTGAAAACAATAGATGGTTCAGATAAAATAATTGAATTTCATAATTGATTGCTGGTCAACATGAGTTCTTTTTGTAAGCGTCACAAATCTAATTCTTTCTCATCTCCTGATGATCATGTTCTCACCACATTCATGTTTTCTGTATTTGAATCATCATATTCAATTATCTGGACTTCCAGTAAGATGGAGGAATAGTCAGACAAGCTACACAAACCCTCTTCAACAATGAAAAGGAAAAGCAATTGACAGAGATACAGAAGATAATCCTAGAGTCCTGACCTTTAAAAGGGAGTATACAGAAGTGTACTAGGCACCAACTAATGGAAAAACCTAGCCAAAAGCAGTTAAGTATGGAGATCCTCAGAGCAGTGGACTGTCAGCTACTCTCATGAGACCAACAGCCAGAATATTTGCAAAAGGTTTGGGACCTGAGAATTGACCTAAACATCAGCCCTGGTCACAAGGGCTGGGAGGACAACTGCACTGGTCACCTATGACTAGGAAGGGAAACAGCAAGGAGGGAGACAACCTGAGCTGTGCCCTTTCTGCTGTACAGAGGGTGTAGCCATTTTGATTGTTTACAAGCAATGGCCATTTTGGATATTTAAAGTGACTGAGGGTGCAGCCATTTTGAATGTTTACAAGCAGTGGTCATTTTTGGATATTTAAAGTGACTGAAGATGCAGCCATTGTGAATCTTTACAAGCAGTGACCATTTTGCATGTTAAAGTGACAGCATTCTCATTCATATTCCAGGGATCTAAGCACAGGCTCTGTTTTCCAAGGATGGCAGGGACATATGGGAAGCTCACAACGGGAAAGGAGGCAGGAGGTGAGTGTGTAAGCGCTGCCAACTAGTGAATAGAGGAGCACAGAATAGTAACCTGCTCACATGGATAACATACAAAGAAAACAAAAATCGTGGGCAAGTCACTTCAACATACAATCACCAATCAAATATAAACACAAAAACATTATAATGTCTCAGAAACAACAGAGCATTACAATCCACACAAAGAAGGAAGATTAAGCAGGAGAAACAAGGGACCAGCATACAGACCCAAAACACATCCCTGAGGAAGACACAGCATTGGAACTCCTTGATAAGGAATTCAAAATAATTATATTTAGATATCTTCAATAAATTTAGAGACAGATCAAGGAAAACACTGACAAAATTGAGGAAAACACAAAGAAACACCTAGAACAATTTCAAAAGACAATACAAGAACAAAATCACAAAATAAATGAAAAATTAGAAATGACACAAAATCTACAGATAGAAATTCAGAAGATAAATACTAAATTTTCAGAAATAGATAAGACACTGACTGGGCATCAGAGTAGAACTGAATCAACAGAAAATAGAATTAGTGAGATTGAATGCAAACACTTCTTTGGAAAGGGATCAACTAGGGAAAAAAATATCAAAACAAAATGAAGAAAGCCTAAGGTTCATGTGTGATACCATCAAAAGGAATAACCTAAGTGAAATCAGAATTCCAGAACAGGAAGAGACAAATAAAACCACAGAAAAAATTGTGAAAGATTTATTCAAAGAGAATTTTCCTGGTATGATGAAAATGAGAATATATCCATTCAAGAAGTCCAATGAACCCCAAACAAGAGAGACCTCAAAAGAAAATCACCAAGACATATCATCATCAAACTCACTAAAACCAACGACAAAGAATCCTGAAAGCAGCATGGGAAAAACAAAAAGTTACCTACAAGGGGCAACCAATAGGACAGCTCAGATTTCTTGGCAGAAACTGTGCAAGTGAGAAGACAATGGGATGGTATGTACAAAACCTGAAAGAGAAAAATTCCCAACCAAGAATTATGTACCCAACAAAATAGTCCCTCAAATATAATGGTGAAATTAGGACATTTCCAAATAAGCAGAAATTAAGGGATTTTGTTAAAACCAAACCAACCTAACAAGTTATGCTAAAGGGAGTCCTTTGGGCAGAGAAGCAACAACAGCAAACACAACTGACCATTAACCCACATGGTGACACAACCCAGAAACCAACCTAGTTATGGAAGTATCCAAAGTAAATAAGCCTACAAGATTATAAACCAGAGACATCAATTGACAAATGAGGACAACAACAAACCAAAAAGAGGGAAAAAATTGTGTAGTTACAGAACTTCTAAATGGTAGGGAAGTCAAGACAACTATAAGATAGAACAGACTGTTCTAAACTTGGGAAGAAAACTACAAATCACAGGGTAACTACAAAGAAAAATGATAAACCTTCACATCAAAATAAAAAAAGAGAACCAGCCCAAATATTTAGCAAATACTAAAACAATAGCAGTGAAGGAATTTATAACATTTTCTTAAACAAAACAAGCTCAGCCCAGAAAATAATATGGAACAAAAAAATCAACACTATGAAAAGGACATAACAAAAATGACAGCAACAAATAGATACTTGTTGATAATTATATATCTGACAAGGGATTTATCTTTAAGATTTATAGAAAACTCCAACACCTCAACAACAAAGGAATTAACAATCCAGTTGAAAAATGGGCAGAAGACACTTCACCAAGGAGGATATTCAGTTGGGCAGAAAATACATGAAGAGATGCTCACTGGCCATCAGAGAGATGCAAATCAAAACAACAATGAGGTACGATCTCATCCCAACACTGTTCAACTAGACAGAAAATAACAAATGCTGGCAGGGATGTGGAGAGATTGGGACTCTCATACACTGCTGGTGGGACTGTGAAGTGATACAACCACTGTGGAAATCCTTAGAAAGCTGGAATTGGAGATACCATTGACCCAGCAATCCCATTACTAATTATAAATCCTAGAGAGGTGAGAGCCAGGACAGGAACAGATATATGCACACTCATGTTCATCGCAGCACTATTTACAATAGAAAAAAAATGGAAACAACATACATGCCCATCAATGAAAGAGTGGATGACCAAACTATGGTACATACACACAATGGAATGCTATGCAGCACTAAAGAATAATGTAGAGTTTGCAAAACATCACATAACATGGATGAATTTAGAGGACATTATGCTGAGTGAAATAAGTCAGTCACAGAAGGCAAATATAGTATTAGTTCATTGTTGTGGAGGGTCAAGGAAAGGTTTATATATGGAGGGAAATTTTCTTTGTTGGTTGTCAGATGTGGGAGGGGAGGGCAGGAAACACAGAAAAAAAAAAAAATGCATTGACCCATATTCAATTATCTGATCTTTTTACATTATATTCCTGAAAATATGCAAAAGGCAGAGCCAAGAACCCTAACACTACACTAATGGCCTTAAAGCCTTTTACTTCTTAGTATTTTTTAACACATATGTAACAGTCTGAGGTAATAAATCTATAGTATAAATTAAGGGTTTGTTTTTGTTTTTGTTTTTGTTTTAAATCTCAAGTAATGCTGGTTATAAGAAAGTTTCTGTTGTAGCAAGAGCTAGTAAATCATTGGAAATACAAATAGATGAAGATGAAATGGATGTAGGGGATAAAATATTTCTCTTTTTACTTTATTTGCTATGAATACTTTTCCTGAAGAAATCATTAATATAGTAATTCAAACAGTAAAATTGAAGGAGTTGTAAATTTAGATATTTATTAAATTTAAATGACACATAAGAAGCAATTGCTTTCCTAGAGATGTGTAGAGGAAGAAATATTGAGAGTCACAAAGGGAATCTAAATATAAATGTCAATATGCCTTATAAATTTTTCCTTTAATAGCTATGCCCCCAGATGAAATGCTCCAAACCAAACCAAGCCAAACCCATTACTGTGGAGTCAATTATGACTCATGGCTCTCTGTAGGACAGAGTAGAAATGTCTCACAGGGTTTCCAAGACTGTAAATCTTTACAGAAGCAGACTGCCATATCTTTCTCCCATGGAAGAGCTGATGGATTTGAACTGCCAACCCTGTGGCTAGGAGCAGAGCAATTAACCATTATGCCACTAGGACTGCTAGAAAAATTACATACCCCAGTTCTGGTGGTGTAGTGCCCAAGACATTTGATTACTAATCAGAATGCCGGTGGTTCAAACCCACCAGCCACTCCTTGGAAGGAAGGTGGGGACATTTACTTCCATAATGATACCCCCTTGGAAACCCAAGAAGGGGTTGCTATGAATTGGATCTGACCAGACAGCAGTGAGTTTGGTTGTTTTTTAATTTGTTTTGTTTTTTTATGGTAAACCAAAATAAAGAAGTATGATCTACTATTTCTTTTTTTATTGATAGTGTTGGGGATATGTGTACTTTCTGAGATTCTGCTTCAATGTCTAGTAACTAAAAAAAAAGGTAAGACATTTTTCTGACTCAAAGACATTAAATTGATTTTAGGAATACAATGATCACAGATGTCAAGGAAATATTTAGAAGTGTCGCTATGAGTTGGGGCCGACTCAACGGCAAACAACAACAACAACAACAAGCATTGCAGACATCAGCATTTGACACCTTATGGGTACTGACCATATGGAGAAAAATTATACCCATTCTATGAATTTATGTTGCAAGAAAAGTGTTCTTGCAATAAGTCATGGTATTAATTATACCAAGTATATATACAAAAAGCAATTGATTTTAGCGAATTCTGTCAGATTATAATGTGTGCTTCTCTAGTTAAAAATATATGAGAAATAAAATGGTATATCTATATCAGAAATCAAGGTTAAAATAAATAACTACTGGATTCAGAGTAAGAAACTCTTACAGTTTTTCATCTTCTATGTTTTTCATCTTCTGTATTTTTTCAGTTTGTATTGTTGAACACTGAGCAGCAATAAGACTATCAGACTATAGGAAAAATTAATAGCTTGACCTATGACAAGGAAAAAAGTGTTTACAGAAGGATCAAATGTTCACATAAACTCAAGTCATCTATATTTAATCAGTATCATTTTCCAGTATAAGAAATCTTCATATTTATTTACAGTATCTACCTTGGTAAGCAGAATGGTCATGATCTGTTTCACTTGGAATACTTTCAAATTCACTTTTAGAAAATTAGGTTTTCAAGATTTTTTCTGTAACAAGAAACAATCTTCCCTCCAGTAATAAAGCATTTTTTTTCAGAGGACCCACTAAAATCCAATAATCAGAGTATATTGTGAGTGGACACTTAGAATAAGAAAACTAATCCTCTGACAGAGGTATAAAGAATGTCTAAAAGGAGTTTCTTTTATTCTCAATCCACTAGTGGACCAAGACATTCTATTATCAAATTAACTAATTACTGCCTTAGAGCTCAGAGAACGGGCCTTGGGAAAATAGGCAGTTATAACTGTAGAGTATGAGTTGAGTGTTGAGAGATGAGGACCATAGCCTTAATGACTACAAGTATCACGAGGGCAATGCTCAGATAGCAGGCATCTGAAAATGTTGTTAAATCAAGCCCTTTAAAGCCAGAGAGTTTCTCTGGCTGTTTCAGAGGGTTGTGAAGGAGAATCAGAAAATCACGTTTCTGCTGGCCTGAAAGAAAGCAAACATCCATGATATGAATTGCCTCTGGGGACAGTGGCACACCTCAGAGCTGGGAATAGTTCCTGTAAACAGCTAGCAAGAAAATGGGAACCTCAGTCTTATAACTGCAAGAAAATGAATTCTGCTGAAAGAAAGGATGAGTTTGGAAGCAATTTTTTCCCTGGAATACCCTGATTAGAACACAGTCCGGTCTACACCTTGATTTCAGCTATGTGAGGCCCTGAACAATAATCCAGACACTTCATGTCTTGATTTTTCACTTACAGAACTGTAAACTAATAAATGGTGTTTTAACCCACTGCACTGATGGTAATTTGTTTCACAGATATGAAAATCTAATACATATGGGGAAGAGATGATCATAATATTTAGTAAGAAACCACTGTAAATAACAGGAAATCCACAGAGGCTGGAATTATACCTCAGGAGTAAAGGTAATACCTTATTAGGGCTTATATCTTTAACAGACAGGACATGTCAAAATGCCAATTAGGGAGAAGGTGAGAAGAATAAAGTAGAACACAGAAGCAAGATACACTTGAATTTCTGAAGTTAAATTTTTCTATGGTTTTATCCCAGATACTAAGGGGACAAAAATGTATAAATGTATTGCTTTTTATCCCTTATAATTGAAGAAAAACATTCTATGTAACTGTTCTCAAACCTTGTGCACATCAGAATGACCTGGGGAGCTTTCAATAATGATGACGTTCACACAACTTCATCATTAATTCTGGTTAAATCATAATCCCTGAGGGTTGAACCAAGGCACAAGTACTTTTTTTTTTTTTTTTTTCTAACTGCCCATGTGATTCAATTCAGTGAGCAGACTAGTTTATCTAGAAAACCCTTAACTTCCCCACCCAACCAATAAAAAAAGAGTCTAACCTAAAGATGAGTAGCAGCATCAAGATTGAAGTATATTGGCAGGAAACTTCCAGAAATCCAAGCTGGATTCAGAAGGAAACATAGAATGAGGGATATCATGGCTGAAGTTGGATGGATCTTGGCTGAAAGCAAAGAATACCAGAAAGATTTTTATTTGTGTTTTATTGACTATGCAAAGGCATTTTACTTTGTGGATCATTACAAATTACAGATAACATTCCAAAGAATGGGAGTTCCAGAGCACTTGATTGAGCACATGAAAGACATATACGTAGACCAAGAGGCTGTTGTTCAAACAGAACAAGGGAAAATTGCATGGTTTAAAATCAGGAAGGGTGTGTGTCTTGGCTATATCCTTTCACCAAATTTATTCAATCTGTATGCTGAGAAAATAATCTGAGAAGTTGGACTATATGAAGAAGAATGCAGCATCAAGATTGAAGGAAAATGCATCAATGACCTGTGATAAACAGATGACACAACTTTACAACTTTACTTGCTGAAAGTGAAGAGGACTTGAAGCACTTACTGATGAAGATTAAAGACTACAGTCTGCAGTATGGATTACATGCAACATAGAGAAAACAAAAATCCTCACAACTGGACCAATGAGCAACATCATTATAAATGGAGAAAGGATTGGAGTTGTCAAAGATTTCATGTTACTTGGACCCACAATCAACACCCATGCAAGCAACAGATGAGAAACCAGATGTCTGTTGCACTGGGCAAATCTGCTGCAAGGGACCTCTTTAAAGTGTTAAAGAGTGAAGATGTCACTTTGAAGATTAAAGTGTACCTAACCCAAGTATTTTCAATTACCTCCCATGCATGTGAAAGCTTCACAACGAATAATGAAGACCAATAAGGAAGATGATGCTTTTGAATTGTGGTGTTGGTGAAGAATACTGAAAATATCATGGACTGCCAGAAGAATGCACAAATCTGTCCTGGAAGAAATGCAGCCAGAATGCTCCTGAGAAGTGAGAATGGCAAGACTTCATCTCACCTACTTTGGTCATCTTATCAAAATGGACCCCACCCTGGGGAAGGATAGTATGCTTGGTAAAGTAGAGGGTCAGTGAAAAAGGGAAGACTCTCAATGAAAGGAACTGACACAGTAACTGCAATGATAGGCTCAACCATAGCAAGGATTGTGAGGGTGACGCAGGATTGGGCACTATTTAGTTCTGTTGCACATGGGGTTGG
Organism: Orycteropus afer afer; assembly: GCF_000298275.1. Taxonomy (NCBI): domain Eukaryota; kingdom Metazoa; phylum Chordata; class Mammalia; order Tubulidentata; family Orycteropodidae; genus Orycteropus; species Orycteropus afer. Next base: position 578,553 of record NW_006921919.1, read on the forward strand.
GTCGCTATGAGTTGGATCCTAGTAGAGGGCACCTAAAAACAACTCCATTGATAATAGAAGGAAATAAATATCATTTTCTGCAGCCATTCTCTTTCCTTTTAGTCATTCTTTTCCAAAATATGTGAACAAAAGTATTTAGACTTTTTCCAAAAAAATTAAGTGGTAAATAAACCTCTCTGATTCTTTAATCCAAAGGTAGGTGTTAAATTATCACTTACAACCTATAATTAGAGTTACATCATTTTTCTTCCTAGGGTGAGTCAAAATCTAATATCAAATATACAAAAAATATATACATTGTTTCTCAAAAATGATATGACAGAGCTCATGGTGATTATCCAATGAAACACAGTGCATATAAAAAAAGTAGATATTAAACTGTTTATTGGTTTCAGAATGGACGAAGAATGCCCCTTTTTGCCCCCACACTTGAGGAAACATACGATGGAGATTATCATCAACAAAAAGCATTGTTCATTCTATAAATAATGGCTAGATAAAAACATTTTAAAGAAAGATTTACATCCATAAAATCTCCACTAAAAGTGTCCTAACTTTTGGATTTAACTACTATACTCAAGACATATTTATGAGTACATTCTAGATGCAAAACACAGAGGTAATTGTTAAGGATATTAGGAAATTAAAATAGACCACCCACAAAGAGTTTATAGCCTATAGGAGATAAAAAGTAATACACACACACACACACACTCCACAGACAAAGATACACATACACCACCCACAGAGGTACCTCTGATAATTATAATTGTACTTTAACAGGGGGAAAAAGTGTCATTGAAGTTCATATAAAAACAGATTACTTCTGAATGGACAGGAAGAAAGAAAATCTACAAATATCAGACCTTTTTAGGCCATCTTCATATAAATTGGAAAATCAATTACTGTGTTTTATCTTAAGCAGAATTTTTTAAGAATCTACTCTGGTCTTTTGTTAATGATTACTTTCGGTTATAACTATTTGAAAAGTTCTTGGTAACATTACAGTGTTATTGATAAAGCATGTACCTCAGATAATGTATGTAAGCTTTGTAGGGAGAGAAAGCTATTATGGTGCAGTGAGTTACTTGGTATGGCTCTTCTAGTCATGGTCTTTGTGACTCCCACCAGATTGCTGGCTGGAACTATGCAAATGTAAGGTGTTTGTGGTCTACTAAGAGGATCAGATAAATTATGAGTAATGTAAATAAGGTACATGGTACTCGTGTGGGGGTTGGATCATGTAAATAAGGTTTATGGAACCCTAAAGTGAATATTGGTCAATTTTGCCATCTCATTAGCCTTAATATGAGACCTTCTACAAGCAGAAGAGGAGTTCTGGTAGCGTAGTACCAAAGGTACTCAACTGCTAACCAGAAAGCTGGAGATTCAAACCCACCAGCCACTCCTCGGAAGGAAGGTTGGTCAATCTACTTCCACAGTGATACTGCCTTGGAAACCCAAGGAGGGGTCACTATGAGTCGGTTCCGACTTGATGGCATAGAACAACAACAACACAAGCAGAGAGGGGATCTCACTGCCATCAAGAGAGATGAGCCACAGGTGGAGTGGAGCATGGCCTTAAACCTGAGATTCCTGCACTGGATGTCCTTGGCAGAGAAACCAGCAAAGAGCTGACAGAGACAACTGGCAGAAATGGCTGGTGGAGAGGACCAGAAGAGACAACCAGCAGAGATGACTAGCAGAGATGACTGGCTGAGACAATAGCAGAGAGAGTGACAACAGAACCAAGAGGCAGAAGACATACTGGCAGGCTTGCCAGCCCACTGAGTGAGAAAGCTGAGTGCCTTTGGACAGGAGCCTTGCTGGGGGAGTGCAATGCACCTAGGTGCACCTATCAGCAGAGCTAAAAGAGCTTTGTAACACTTGTCCATGCAGGGCAGAGGACAGGCTGAGAGGTCACAGGGCAAAGAGATGTGTGCCTTTGGGAATGGGTAAGGCAGCCTGTCCTGATCGAAGAATTGTATCCTGACTGTTCCTGAACCTAAATTATAGCCTATAACTTCCCTAATAAATCCCATAATCATGAGTTTTGTCTGTGAGTTCTGCATGGCCATTGCAATGAATTATCAAACCCAGAAGAGAAATGGAGTGCTGAGGGAGGTACAGTTGGTGTCAGAGTCGGTAAAAAAAAAAAAAAAAAAGTTGGAAGGTGGTAGCATGTCAGGTCTCACAGAATTAAGCCTTGGGCTGTTGATGGTGACTTTGTTTCCCCTTTCTGATGTTCAAAGAGGTCAGAGGATGCCACCCCCATATCTTTTCTGTAGCTATACATCTTTATTTTCATATGATTCACATTTTAGATGTCTGAGAGTTTGATATTTGAAAAACATCAATCATAAATTCAGAATTTCATGAAATTGTTTGCTATTAAATGTGCATATTATTTTATATTTTCTGCAATTGCTTCCAGGACTTCTAGTAGAGTAGTGCCTAAGGCATTGGACTGCTAACCAGAAGGCTGGTGGTTCAAACCCACCAGCCACTCCTCAGAAAGCAGATTGGGCAATCTACTCCTGTAGTGACACTGCCTCAGAAATACAAGGGGAGGTCACTATGAGTTTGATCCGATTTGATGGCAGTGAGTTTATAATTACTTCCAGTTCTGAGACCTAAATGCACCTTGAAGACAAATATATTATGTTCTTTATTTTCAAATGAAGAAACAACATGGAATTTGAATTGATAATAGCTATCTCATAGAATTGAAAATAATGTAGTAAATGACTTAAAAAGACTAAAATCAAGAATTCTAACTCCTTACACCCATGTGTTGGCTGGCCACCATACTACAGTCCCACCCCTTCTTTCTTCTCTTTGTCCCTCTGTCCCCATCTGATTCACAAGATAAAACCAAAAACCCATTGCCATCTAATTGATTCTGACTCATCACAACCCTATAGGTCTTGAAATTATTAATTATAAATTCTTGCCCTAGTAATTGGAAATGAATATAGTGAGTGATTGTGAAGAAAATGGAGGAATCTATTTTTAACATTTATTATACCAAATAAGTAATTTTTCCCCTAGAAAGGGAACAAGTAAGCTGTCACCTTGTTTCCACATGCTGGAGAGAGCAGGTAATTCACCAGGAGATAGTACTGGTTTGGGTAGAAACAAAGGCTGGATAGAATGCTCAAGTGAAAAAGAAAGAACTGAAAGTACAAGCAGTGTTCCAGAGCTTAGAAGAAATGACTTCCATAGAAAGCAATTGACAAAGACTGAGTGCTTGGAGATTCAATTTAAAATAAGAAGTAAAGACTACAAATATTTTTGTGATTACTAATAATGACTCTTAGATATGCTTAAAGAAAAGAGGATCAGCAAAACTTGGAAGAAGAGAAATAGAAATTGTACCAGATTACAGCCTAATCCATTAGTCATTCTGCTTAAGAATTAAAACAAGTACCTTTTGAATATGAACTGGAAGTTGATATCAAAATATCA
>NW_006921919.1:582120-585036 GCF_000298275.1 Orycteropus afer afer
TTACTAAGTACATTTATAACCACATTTGCTATAAAGTGGGTTTTCTTTAATATTTATTATCTTTAATATTTCAATGTTTGCATTGTTATGGAGCTCTGGTGGTATAGTGTCTAAGGCATTTGACTGCTAACTCAAAGCCTGGCCGTTCAAACCCACCAGCCACTCTGCAGAAGGAAGACTGAACAATCTACTTCTCTAAAGATTGACCACATCGGAAACCCAAAGGGGGGTCACTGTGAGTCAGAATCAAATTGATTGCAGTGAGTTTGGTTTTGGTATTGTTATACTAAACAGTCTTTCTAAAATACCACTTTCTTAAAGTCTCACTTAAAAAAAAACTCTATTTTTATTGTTTTATTTACCTTAAAGAACATATGTAAATTTATTCCTTGACTTATCCCCCAGAATGAAAATTAATATATGATTATACATAAAGTAATTTTGGGGAAAATATACAAAACACTGTTGGATTTGGACAATTATTTCCATTACAATATTAGTGCTTGGTGAAGTTAAAAGTGAGTAAAGAGTATCAATTTCTTAAAAAAACTAAGAAAACCAAGAATAGAAGAGATTAAGGATCTTTACAAAAGCCTACCAATAACATCATGCTTAATGGTGATTGCCTTAAGATCTGAAAAAGGTAAGCATGTCCACTATTAGCACTTCTACTCAGCCTTGTACTAGGCAATCTAGTCAAAAAAAAAGGCAAGAAAATGAAATAAAAGGTATATGTATTGGAAAATAAAAATATTTTACACTGAAACAACATATTTTTTCTATGTAGAGACTATTATGGAATGTATTGAAATGTTCATTGTTAATTCTGTGTGTGTGTGCATGTGTGTGTGTTGCATGTGTGTCTAACATCTCATATTCTTCTGTTTCTCTGGAGAACATCTGCTCCTCAAATTGATGAAGAGAACTCAGAGCAACACCATCTAAGATGTTGCTATAAATTAGACATGTTTATAGTTACCAGCATGTGAAGCTGCAGATATAGTCTTCAAAGTATTTGGTTATTGCTGTAATGAAAATACATTTATTGTATATTTATTTAAAAAGTAAAAATACTTCACATGAATATTTTAATTATGACCCACATTATCCATCTGAATTAGCTGTGGAAAAAACATATACAGACACTCATTTTATGCAGGAAAGGGTACCAGTGCATATTAAAATGGAAAAGTTGTCCAAGAATCCCAGGTCATTTGTAATTTCTAAATTTCAACTTTAAGTTTTTATTAAATTATGCTACATTACCCACATGATTAATTCAGTGCACAACTTTTCATAGTTTATTTCTTCTGAGAGCTACAATATGATTAATCATATATATAAAAGAATTTTGAAATCATAAGACATGATAGGAAAATTACATCATTAACCCAAACAAAACAGAACCCATTGCTAGTGAGTTGATTCTATCTCATAGCAGCTCTATAGGAAAAAGTAGAACTGTCCTATATGGTTTTCAAGGTTGTAGCTTTTAAAAAAGCAGCCTGCTACATCATTTCCCCTTAGAGCAGCTGGTGGGGTTGAACTGTGAACCTTACAGTTAGCAGTCCAGTGCTTTAACCACTGTGCCATCAGGGCTCCTTTCTATATTACTGACACCTAAATATAGAGCTTAATAGCCAGACACTGTGCCATTATTCGGAATTCCTAGGTTAACGTGCTTATTGGTAAACAGAAGGTTAGCATGCTCACTGGTAAGCAGAAGGTTGGCAGTGTGAGTCCACCCAGGAGTACTTCAAAAGTTTCTGAAATGTACTTCTGAATTATTAGCCATTAAAAACCCTATGGAGCACAGTTCTACTCTGACATGCACGGGATCTCCAGGAGTTGAATTGACTGTACAGAAAATGTTTATGACATTATGCTGATTTCCTACTTAGTGAAGTTAAGATTTGTTTGTTTATCTATATATCTATTTTTTTGAGCAATAAGATATTAATATTTTATGAGTCTACAAAATCCACCCAGAAAAATATAGCACGATTGTTCTGAGTTACTACTGTTCCAAATAAGAGAAATATAGCATCTATTTATAAAAGAAAAGATTAAAACACAAGTGAGTTTTTTGTTAAGATTCATCAATATTAATTTTCAAAGATTTCATATGGAAAACAATATACCTATGTTGGGAGGGTTTTTAAGAATAAAATGTGCTTACTAGAAAATACTCATCTTTAAATACAACATGATTATGGACGATTAAGCAGGTTGTAATAGAAGTATGTAGCATTTTTCTTAGGCATGTTAGCCAAAAATACTCATGTGCCCAGTGCTATCCCATGATATAGCACATTCTGATAATTAGTGGTTTCCAAGAACTATTTATTGGTATCTCAATAAAGTTATAAAATTGAAATCTAACACCTGACTCCAAGGCACATAACAACAACAACATATGCTAAAGCTTGTTTTTTCTGTTAAATACAGGATTTACGTTTTGTTCAGGAAAAAGATGAAAGAGAAAAATATTTTTGTGTGTGTTGGTTTCACTAAGCAAACAAATATTTTGTTGAATATTTAATAGTTTACACATGCTCTCTGCCACTGAATTTGCTTCTTTTAGTAGAAAAGATATAACCTCACCAGTCTTAAATTACTTGATTGGAAAGAGTTGACTGACCACTAGAGTTGTTTAACAATGTTTTGTTTTTCCCATCTCTATCATGTATAAACTGTGCCCACTAAAAAACAAAAAAAGAAGAAAACAAAGGGGAAGAAGTCTACAAACTTCCTCATATAATTCTAACTTTTGTGTTTTACGCCAGAAGTAGTTAACAGATATTTGATGAGAAATTTGAAAAATAGAAAATCACTCATAACAACGGTGGCTGGCACAGGTAAGCTGACTGCCAGCCTCATTAATACTAATTAATAATAGGACATTTTTCAGTATTT
>NW_006921919.1:585136-615881 GCF_000298275.1 Orycteropus afer afer
AATCAAGATTCTTCTTGGTGTCAGTTCTTATGAACTGCCTTGTCAGCAATTGGCTGTGCACAGGATTAAAGATAAGCTGAAGTGTTTCCTGGGGAAGAAATAGCATGCCATTTCTCAGCAGCGTATCAATCCTTGGAGACCTTATTCTCTGCCATCAGCCAGCCCAATATTGAGTAGCTCTTCAGACTATATGCATTCAGTTGTGAGACACACTTTAGTCCACAGAGGCAAAACAAGAATCTTGAAATTTAGGAGAGAATGAAATAAAGGAATGCAAAATGTTACAGGAACTTTAGGATTAAAATTAATTCACACCTAATATGTTCTATACTAGGTGTTGTTAGGTGCTGTGAGTTGGTCCCAAATCATAGAGACCCTACATACAACAGAGCCAAACCTTGCCTGAGCTTGTGCCATCCTCACAATCCCTGCAATGTTTGACTCCATTGTTGCAGCCACAGTATCAGTCCATCTCTTTTAGGGTCTTACTCTTTTTTTGTTTCTGTTGTTTAACATTTTATTGTGATTTGGGTGAAGGTTTACTGAATAAATCGGTTTTCCATTCAACAGTTCATACACATTTTGTTTCATGATATTGACTTCAATCCACACAATGTAGCAGCTCTTTTCCCACTTCCTCCCTGTGATTACCATTTCCCTTTGTCCTTCTTTCCTGTCCATTCTTGCCTTCTGAGTTTTATCTCTTGGTAAACTCTGCCCTTTTGATTTCCTATGTTTCATTGTTATAAGGATTGTGTACCTCCCTGGTGTTACTGTTCACTGGTCTTACTGTTTTTCCCTAACCCTCTACTTCAGCAAAAATGATGTCCTCCAGGGACTGGTCTCTCCTGATAACATGTCCAAAGTAAGTGAAACTAAGTCTCATCATCTTCACTTGTAAAGAATATCTCTTATCCACAATACCACAACCATTAACATTCCTCCAAATATAAGATCCATCAGATCAAGAAGGGGTTTTTGTCTATTTCCTAGTTACTGAGATGAAGATGTAGAGATCTTTGATTCCACTGCCACCCACTGTCATTGAGTTAATTCTGACTTATAGTGACCTACATAGGGTAGAGTAGAACTACTCTATAGAGTTTCTATGGCTGTAAATCTTTACGGAAACAGACTGTCTCATCATTTTCCCACCTAGCGGCTGGAGGGTTTGAACTGCCAAACTTTTGGTTAGCAACCAATACCAATTCAAAAATAATCACATGGTTTAATATCAATGACACTGTAAGTAAATTTATATGTAACTACAGCCATACCACAGAGATACTGTGAGTTTGATTCCAGATCACCACATTAAAGTGAATATCACAGTAGAGCAAGTCACATGAAATTTTTGGTTTCATAGTGCATAAAAAAGTTATATTTACACTATACTGTACTTTATTAGATGTACAATAGAATTGGAAGCTCATCCAAATTCTATTGTACATTTAATAAAGTACAGTATAGTGTAAATATAACTTTTATATGCACTAGGAAAAGTTTGAAGTATTGTGAAAATGTGACACAGAGATATAAAATGAGCATATCCTATTGAAAAAACGGAGTTGATAGACTTCCTTGATACAAGGTTGCCTCAGATCTTCAATTTGTAAGAGACACAATATCCATGAAGCACAATAATGTTAAGTTGTTAACTGCAATAAAACAAGGTACACCTGTATCCAGAAGTTTTATACGCACATACACACATACACACACACACACACATATATATATATGTATATATATATTGTTGTTGTTGTTATTTGCCATCGAGTCCGCCCCGACTCATAGCGACCTCTCCTTGGGTTTCCAAGGCAGTATCACTACGGAAGTAGGATTGCCCAACCTTCCTTCCGAGGAGTGGCTGGTGAGTTTGAACCACCAGCCTTCTGGTTAGCAGTCAAGTGCCTTAGGCACTATGCTACCAGAGCTCCTATATATATATATATATATATATATATATATATATATATGACATTAGACATTGACAGTGGGGGGTTTGAAGTGGCTGTGGGAGACCAGGAAGGAAACGAGCTGAGGGAGACCAGGACATGAGTGGAGCAGTCTGGAATAGTTAAGGGAGACGAACTTGTGTGGCAGTTTGTCATACTGAGGTGGCTTGTATGTTGCTGTGAGGCTATAGGCTATGCCATCAGTGTTTCAAATGCCAGGAGGTTTACCCATACTGGACAGGTATCAATGGAGTTTCCAGACCAAGACAGACTCAAAAGAAGGAAGAGGCCATTCATCTTTCAAAGAATTGGCCAGTAAAAACCTTACGAATAGCAGTGAAACTCTGTTTGGTATATTACTGAAAAGCTTTATGAATAGCCCTGAAACACTGTCTGATATAGTGCTGCAAGATGAGCCACTCAAGACAGAAGGCACTCAAAATAGGGTAAGGGAAGAGCTGCCTCTGCAGAGTAGAGACAACCTTGATGTGGATAGAGTAAAGCTTTTGGGACCTCCATTTGCTGATGTGCATGACTCAAAATGAGAAGAAACAGCTGCAAACATCCATTAATAATCAGAACATGTAATGTACGAAGTATGTTGTTGTTATGTTGTTAGGTGTAGTTGAGTTGTCTTCGATTCATAGTGACCCTATGTACAGCAGAACAAAACACCACCCAGTCTTTCACCAGCACTGAGATCCCTGCTATATTTGAGCAAATCATTGCAACCACTGTGTCAGTCTATCTCATTGAGGGCCTTCCCCTCTTTCATCTACCTTCCACCTTACCAAGCATGACATCCTTCTACAGGGAATGGTCCCTTCTGATAACATTACCAAAGTAAATGAAATAAAGTCTGGCCATTCTCACTTCCAAGGTGCTTTCTGACTACCCCTCTTCCAGGACAGATTTGTTAGTTCTTTTAGCAGTGTATGAAGTATGAATCTAAGAAAATTGGGAGTTGTCAAAAATGAAATGGAACACACATAGATTGATATCTTAGGCATTAGTGAGATGAGATGGACTGGTTTGGCCATTTAGAATCAGATAATCATATGATCTACTCTGCCGGGAATGACAAATTGAAGAGAAATGGTGTGGCATTCATTATTACAAAGAATGTTTCAAAATCTATCCTGAAGTACAATGCTGTCAGTGATAGGATAATATCTATACACCTAAAAGGAAGACCAGTTAATATTTCTGCTATTCAAACTTATGTACCAACCAAAGTTGAGGAAATTGAAGATTTTATGAACTTTTGCAGTCTGAAATTTATCAAACATACAACCAACATGTTTTGATTATCACTGGTGATTAGAATGCAAAAGTTGGAAACAAAGAAAAATCACCAGTAGTGAAAATAAGGCTTTGGTGATAGAAATAATACCGGAGATCTCATGACAGAATTTTACAAGATCAACAATTTATTCATTGTAAACACCTTTTCTTTTAACAGCACACAAAGTGGCTATACAAGTGATTTATCAGATGGAGTACATAGGAATCATAATGACTACATCTGTGGCAAGAGGTGATGGAAAAGCTCAATATCTTCATCCAAAGCAAGGCTAGGAGTTGATTGTGGAACAGACCATCAACTGTTAATATGCAAGTTTAAGTTGAAACTGAAGACAATTAAAACAACTCCACAGGAGCCAAAATTTTGATTTTATCCATCCTATATTTAGAAATCATCTAAAGAATAGATTTGATGTATTGAACACCACTGAGCAAAAACCAGAGGAATTGTGGGATGACATCAAGAACATCAAGCAAAAGTCATTCACAAAGACAGGAAAGGAAGGAAAAACAAAATGGATGTCAGAAGACACTCTGAAACTTGCCCTTGAATGGAGAGTAGCTAAAGAAAATGGAAAAAATGACAAGATAAAAGAGATGAACAAAAGACTTCAAAGAGCATCTAGAGAAGACAAACCAATTATTATAATGAAATGCGCAAAGACCTGGAGTTAGAAAACCAAAAGGGAAGAACATGATTGACATTTCTCAAGCTGAAAGAACTGAAGAAAAAATGTAAGCCTCAAGTTACAATATTGAAAGATTCTGTGGGCAATATATTGAATGATGCAGGAAACATGAAAAGAAGATGGAAGGAATACACAGAGTCACTGTACCAAAAACAATTGGTTGATATTCTTCCATTTCAGGAGGTGGCATATGATCAAGAACTAACAGTATAGAAAGAAGAAGTCAAAGCTGCACTGAAGGAATTGGCAAAAACAATGGTCCAGGAATTGACAGAATACCCATTAAGATGTCTCAACAAACCATGCCATGCTGGAGGCACTCACTCAGCTATGACAAGAGATTTGAAAGACACTTACCTGGCCAGCTGACGGGGAGAGATTAGTATTTGTAGCCATTCCAAAGAAAGATGATCCCACAGAATGTGAAAATTATCAAACAATATCAGTAATATCACACACAGGTAAAATCTTACTGAAGATAATTCAAAAATTGTAGTAGCAGTATATTGACAGAGAACTTCCAGAAATGAAAGCTGGATTCAGAAGAGGATATGGAACTAGAGATATTATTGCTGATATCAAATGGATCTTGTTTGAAAGCAAAGAACACCAAAAAGATATTTATTTGAGTTTTATTGACTATGCAAAAGCGTTTGATTGTGTAGATAATAACAAATTATGGGTAATATGAAGAAGAATGGGAATTCCAGAGCACTTCATTGTGCTCATCCAGAATCTTTACATAGAGCTGGAGGCTATCATTTGAATAGAATAAGGGAATACTGCATGGTTTAAAATCAGGAAGGGAGTACTTCACAGATATATCTTTTCACCGTACTTATTCAATATGTATGCTGAGCAAATAATCTGAGAAGGTGGACTATATGAAGAAGAACATGTCATCAGGATTGGAGGAAGAATCAACAAATTGTGATGTGCAAATGACACAGCTTTGCTTGCTGAAAGTGAGGATGACTTGAAGCACTTACTGATGAAGACCGAAAACTACAGCCTGCAGTATGGATTACACCAAGAAAACAAAAATCCTCACAAGTGGACCAATAAGCAGCATCACAATAAATGAAGAAAAGATTGAAGTTGCCTAAGACTTCGTATTACTTCATTTTACAATGAACACCTATGGAAGCAGCATTCAAGATGTCAAACGATGTATTGCACTGGGAAAATCTGCTGCGTAAGACCTCTTTCAGTGCTGAAGAACAAAAGATGTCTCTTTGAAGACTAAGGTGCACCTAACCCAATCCATGGTATTTTCAATTGTCTCATATGCATGTGAAAGCTGGACAATTAATAAGGAAGACCGAAAAAGAGATACTTTTGAGTTATAGTGTTGGCAAAGACTACTGAAAATACCATGGACTGCTTAAAGGAATAATCAATCTGTCTTGGAAGAAACACATCCCGAATTCTCCTTGGAAGCAAGAACGGCAGACTTTGTCTCACCTGCCTTGGTCATGTCAGAAGGAATGATTCGCTGGAGAAGGATATTATGCTCAGTGAAGTGGAGGGTCAATGAAAAGGGGGAAGGCCCTTAACAAGACAGGTTGACCCAGTGGCTGCAACGATGCTCTCAGGTGAGGCCGGCACAGGACCAGGCAGTGGTTAATTCCGTAGTACACAGCGTCCTTATGAGTCGGAGATGACTCCACGGCATCTAAAAACAGACATTGACTAATAGAATTAGATATTTTAAAATTAAAACACTATATAAATAATTTTTTGAGAAATTTATCAGGTGAAAAATGATAACTTATCTGCTTGGTTCTTGTTTTCAGAAGTAATTTTCCATGCTGGCAATCATTTGCATCTTTACAGATATGAGTCAGCTCTGTTTCTGCGTGTTCCTTGATTTCTGTGGTGAACAGTCAGGAATAATTGGAGTATGGCTGCATTCTCAGCAGAAGCAGTGCCCCCTTGAATTGCATAATAATACAGCAGCTCAAAAAGCATCTGGAATTGAGTTAGTTTACCTTTTATATGGTCTGCCTTACACTGTAAAAATGTTAGCAAAATTTGCAGCTGTTAAAACATATTTTTATAGCCTATTCATAGGAGCTCTGGTAGTGTAGCACCTAAGGTATTTGACTGCTAACCAGAAGGCTGGCGGTTCGAACTTGGTGCCACTCCTCAGAAGGAAGACTAGGCAATCTACTTCCTTAGAGGTAACACCTTCGAAATTCAAGGAGGGGTTGCTATGAGTCAGAATTAACTCGACAGCAGTGAGTTTGGTTTTGTTTTTTGGTATTACACTATATACTCCGCATTATTTCTGTGGAATAATGATTAAGTTATGTTTTCAGTGTGGGAATAAAGACAACCAAAATGAGAACAAACAGAAGCTATATTCATAGATTGCTATAGTCAGCCACCATCATTTGTATGGTAGACTGAACAATGGGTCTTATTATGGATTGAATTATGACCCCCAAAATATGCGTTTAAGTACTTATCCCTGTATTTGTAAATATTACCTTAATGGAAACAGAGTTTATTTTGCTGTGTTAATGAGGTCATGCCAGTGTAGGATGGATCTTAAATCTAATCACTAGCCCCAATTTTGAAAAGAAAACACCTGGTTATACTTTCTCTGAATGCCAAGATAGTGGCTTAATGGACAATTTCAAATGAGTATTTGTTAAATTTTTCTGTGAAACTACTCATCACAAATGCTTGCCTATAGAGCCATCAACTCAATAGTTGATTTAGCCATAGACTAAAGTACGAATTGGTCCTAAATTTTCCTTTTTTTTTTTCTTTTTTAATTTTTAAAATAATTTCACATCCCCGATTACCATCCCCAATGATAAAAAAACTCTCCTCCCTTCCTGTCTCTGTGATTAAACCCTCCCTATAGCCTTCTTAACTATGCATTGCTATCTGTCCAGGTTTCCCTCAATGTGAATGCTGCTCCTCTGTTGTCCCATGTTTGATTGATATAAGGGTTGCATCTCCCTAGAGTAGGTCGTTGCATCGCCCTAAGATAGGTGTTCTTCATATAAGTCTTCCGATGGTTGGGCTGAGAGCCAATTCATGAAAGTGAGTCCATTTCTAGGCCTGACGGGTAATCTGGATACGTAGTCTTGGGGGTTCTACCAGTCTCTATCTGACCAGTAGTTCATGTCATTTTTGTGTTTCTGAATTTTGTTCCACATATTTCCTCCCACTTTATCCAGGACCTCCAGTTTTGATCCCTTTCCCAGTGACTGGCATTGGTTGACAGAAACCATCTAGTTCTTCTTATCTCAGGGTCATGAAGGCTGAGGTACTCATGGTCTATCTTATCCTTGGACTAATTGTTTTCAGATACCTTCTATTTTCTTTACTCTTCTTTGCTTCAGATGAAAGGAGACCAATAGTTGCATCTTAGATGGCCACTCAAAACCTTTTAAGACACCAGTGACTATTCACCAAAGTAGATTCTAGAACAAAACTTTTACGTACTATGTTGTGTCATTGAGCATGATGTCCTCTGAGACTATGGTCCAAGTCCGCAGGCCCAGTGATTCTCTCTCTCAAGGTGTTTGCTTATCTCTGAGAAGTTCCTCTAACTCTATTGTTTCAATAATTTATGTGGTTAATTTTGTAGCACAAGTGCACATGTAAGTTTATCTTCATCAAAATCTATCCTTGGTCTAGGGTATATTCCTGTTTGCCTATCCCCACCTGATCTTCTCACCTGTCTATGCATTTATCCTTAACCTGGTGTTTGTGTTAATACAATATTATGCATATAATAGTATTTGCCTCTGTTGCCTATATATTATGTGCAATTTTAATGCCCTTCCTTTCTCCAGTGTCATCATGGTGGTCACAGACTCTTCCCATACCATCCCTACCCTCACCCAAATCAACATGTAACCTCCAACTAGTCCAAAATTTTCTTTCTCTTTCCCTCCTGTTCCTGGTAACCAACAAAGTGAATTGTTTTTTCTCTAAATAAAACTTCCCTTGACTTTTTACAGTAATGGGCTCATACAATATTTGTCCTTTTGTGATTGATTTATGGCACTTAGCATAATGTTCTCCAAATTCATCCCTGTTGTGAGATGATTTGTGAATTCTTCATTATTCTTTAATGTTGATAGTATGCCATTGTGTGAATGTACCATAAATTGGTTAGCCATTTCATCTTTTGATGGACATTTAGGTTATTTGCATCTCTTTGCTATAGTGAATTGTGCTGTGATGAACATCAGTGTGTACATGTCATTCATGTCTTATCTCTTGCCTCTTTAGGATATATTACTAGTAATGGAATTGCTGTATTTCTATTTTCAGTTGTTTAAGAAAATACCATACAATTTTCCACAATAGTTGTACCATTTTTCAGTCCCACCAGCAGTACATAAGTGTTCCACACTGTCTGCAACCTTGCCAGCATGTATTTTCTGTCTTGTTGAACTTTGCTATTATTACTGGGGTGAGATGATATGTCATTGTTGTTTTGATTTGTATCTCTCTAATGGCTAATGATCATTAGCATTTCCTCATGTGTCTGTTAGCCAAGAGTATATCTTCTTTAGTAAAGTGTCTGTTCATGTCTCTTGTCCATTTTTGAATTGGGTTGTTCACCTTTTTGGTATTGAGGTGTTGAAGTTTTCTATAAATTTTGGAGATAAGTCCCTTGTCAGAATTGTCATAGACAAATTTTTTTTTTTTCCCAATCTGTAGGTTCTCTTTTTACTCTTTTGGAGAATTCTTTCAATGAGCATAAGAATTTAATTTTTAAAAGGTCCCAGTCATCTAGCTTCTCTTCCACTGCCTGTGCATTTTGGGTTATACTTGATAATCTATTTATGCCATAACTAGACTTCCTAGATTTGGCCCTATTTTATCTTTGATGAGCTTTATATTTTGGGGTTTTACATTCAAGTCTTTGATCCAACTCGAGTTTGTTTTTGTATATGGGGTGAGGTACGGGTCTTGTTTCATATTTCCACAAGTAGATATCCAATTTTGGCAGCAAAATTTGTTAAAAGAGACTATCTCTCCCCCATTTAATGGGTTTTGGCCCTTTGTCAAAGATCAGCTGTCTATGAATGGATGAGTCTATTTCTAGATTTTTTATTCTGTTTCATTGGTCTATATGTCTATCATTTCAACAAAACCACACTGTTTTAACTACTGTGCTGTGTAGTAGGTTTTGAGATCTGGGAGTGTGAGACATCCTACTTTGTTTTTCTTCTTCAGTAGTGCTTTGCTTATCTGAATTCTCTTTCCCTTCCATATGAAATTAGTGATTGGTTTTTCCATGTTCTTAAAACATGTTGATGGAATCTGAATCAGGATTCCACTGAATGTTTAGATTGCTTTTTGTGTAGTATTGATATGTGTAGTATTGATATTTTCACAATATTCAGTCTTCCTGTCCATGAACAAGGCCTGTTCTTCCATTTATGTAGATCCTTTATAGTTTTTCGTAGTCTTGAAGTTTTCTTTGTATAGGTCTTTTGTGTCCCTGGTAAGATATATTCCTAAGTATTTTATCTTTTTCATTGTTGTAGTTGTTGTTAGGTGCTGTAGAGTCAGCTCCAACTCATAGCAACACTGTGTACAACAGAACAAAACACTGTCCGGTCTTATGCCAGCTTCATAATTCTTGCTATATCTGAGCCCATCACTGCAGCCACTGTGTCAATCCATCTCCTTGAGGGTGTTTCCATTTTTTGTTAACCCTCCACTTTGCCAGGCATGATATCCTTCTCTACAAAATGGTCCCTGCTTTCAATATGACCAAAGTAAGTGATACAAAGTCTGGCCATTCTTGCTTCCAAGGAGCATTCTAGTTGCATTTTATAGAGGACAGATTTGTTAGTTCTTTTGACAGTCCATTGTACTTTCAGTATTTTTTGCCAACATCATAACTCAAAAGCATCAACACTTCTTTGATCTTCCTTACTCATTGTCCAGCTTTCACATGGATATGAGGTGAATTACTATGGAATGGGTTAGCTGCACTTTAGTCTTCAAAGACATATCTTTGCTCTTCAGCACTTTAAACAGGTCTTTTGCAGCACATTTGGCCAACGGAATGTGTGATCTGGTGTCTTGACTGCTGCCTCCATTTGTGTTGATAGTGGAACCGAAGAATATGAAATCTTCGACAACTTCAAACTTTTCTCCATTGATTGTGATGCTGCTTATTGGTCCAGTTGTTAGGATTTTCATTTTCTTTATGTTGAGATATAATCCAGATTGTAGACTGTAGTCTTTAATATTCCTCAATAAGTGCTTCAAGTCATCCTCATTTTGAGCAAGGAAAGTTATGACATCTGCATATCTCAGGTTGTTAATGAGTCTTCCTACAACCCCTGGTGCCACATTCTTCTTCATTTAGTCCAGCTTCTCAGATTGTTTGCTCACTATACACAACCCTGAAATACCGCTTCCTGATTTTAAACCATGCAGTATCCTCTTGTTGTGTTCAAACAACAGCCTCCTGGTCTATGTAAAGGTTCCTTGTGAGCACAATGAAGTGTTCTGGAATTCCCATTCTTCTCCATATTATCCATAATTTGTTATGATCACACAAAGTAAAACTCAAGTAAACATTTTTGTGGTATTCTTTGCTTTCAGCCAAGATCCATCTGACATCAGCAATGCTATCACTTGTTCCATATCCTCTTCTGAATCCAGCTTGCATTTCTGGAAGTTTTCTCTCAATATTCTGCTATGACAATTTTTGAATTATCTTAAGTAAGATTTTACTTGCATGTGATCTTAATGATATAGTTTGATAATTTCTACATTCTGTGCGGTCACCTTTTTTTGGAATGGCTGCAAATATGAATCTCTTCCAGTCAGTTGGCCAGGTAGTTTTCTTTTCAATCTCTTGTCATAGGCAAATGAATTCCTCCAGCACAGCATCCATTTGTTGAAATACCTCAAGGCATATTATGTCCATTCCTGGATCCTTGTTTTTTGGTAATTCCTTCAGGACAGCTTCAACTTATTCCTTCTATACCATTGGTGCTTGATCATATGCCACCTCCTGAAATGGATAAACATCAACCAATTCCTTTTGCTATAGTGACTGTGTTTTCTTTCCATCTTCTTTTGATGTTTCCTGCATCATTCAATAGTTTGCCCATAGAATCTTTCAGTATTGCAACCTGAGCCTTGAATTTTTTCTTCAGTTCTTTCAGCTTGAGAAATGTCAAGCATGTTCTTCCCTTTTGGTTTTCTCACTCCAGGTCTTTGCACATTTCATAATAATGATTGGCTGCTTTCGGGAGCTGCTCTTCGAAATCTTCTGTTCAGCTCTTTTATTTTGTCATTTCTTCCATTTGCTTTAGCTACTTTCCATTCAAGGAAAAGTGTCCGAGTCTCTTCTGACATCCATTTTGGTCTTTTCTTCCTTTTTTGTCTTTTTAATAACATTTTGCTTTCTTCATGGAGGATGATCTTGATGCCATCCCACAATTCCTTTGGGTTTCAGTCACTGGTGTTCAATGTATCAAATCTATTCTTTAGGTGGTCTCTAAATTCAAGAGGGATATAATCAAGGTCACATTTTGCCTCTCGTGGACTTGTTTTAATTTTCTTCACCTTCAACTTAAACTTGTGTATGAGCAATTGATGATCTGTTCCGTAGTCAGCTCTTGGCCTTGTTTTGGCTGAAGATATCAATCTTTTTCATCACCTCTTGCCACAGACGTAGTCATTCTGATTTCTGTGTACCCATCTGACGAAGTCCATGGAAATAGTCACTGCTTATGTTGTTGAAAAAAAAAAGTATTTGCAATGAATAAGTTATTGGTTTTGTAAAACTCTATCATGTGATCTCCAGGATTATTTCCATCACCAAGGCCATATTTTCCAACTACCAGTGATTCTTCTTTGTTTCCAAGTTTTGCATTAAAATTACCAATGACAATCAACACATCTTGACTGGACATTTGGTGAATTTCATACTGCAGAAGTTGGTAAAACTCTTCAATTACCTCATCTTTGGCTTTGGTGGTTGGTGCATAAATTTGAACAACAGTAATATTACTTGGTCTTCCATGTGAGCATATGGATATTATCCTATCATTGGCAGCATTGTATTTCAGGATAGATCTTGAAATATTCTTTGTGATGATGAATGCCATGCCAATCCTTTTCAATTTGTCACTCCTGGAATAGTAGATCATATGGTTGTCTGATTCAAAATGGCCAGAACCAGTGCATTTCAACTCCTTAATGCAGAGGATATCAATCTATGTATTCCATTTTATTTTTGACAACTTCCAATTTTCCTAGATTCATACTTCATACATTCCTTGTTCCAAGTATTAATGGATGTTTGCAGCTGTTTCTTCTCATTTTGAGTCATGCCATGTCAGCAAATGGAGGTCCCAAAAGTTTTACTCCATCCGCATCATTAAGGTTGAATCTACTTTCATGAGGCACCTCTTCTCCAGTAGTGTTTTGAGTGCTTTTTGACCTGAGGGGCTCCTCTTCTGGCACTATATTGGACATTGTTTCAGGGCTATTTGTAAAGTTTTCCAGTAATATATCAGACAGTGTTTCACTGCTATTCATAAGTTTTCCACTGACCATTTCTTTGAGAAATGGATGGCCCCTTCTTTCTTTTAGTCTGTCTTAGTCTAGAAGCTCCACTGACACTTATTCACTGTGGGTGACCCTGCTGGTATTTGAAATACCAGTGACATAGCTTCCATCCTCACTGTAACATGCAAATCACTACAATATTATAAACTGAAAGACAAGTGGTGGATCTTTTTGGTAGCTATTGTAAATTGTATTGTTTTCCTTGTTTCCTTTTTAGAGACCTCTGTTGATGTAGAGGAATCCAACTGATTTTTGTTGAGTTTGTGTCCTGACATTTTGCTGAAGCTTTCTATTAGATCCAGTAATTTTTTTAATTTTATTTATTTATTTATTTATTTTGCTGAGTTCCTTGTGTTTTCTATGTATAGAATCATGTCATCTGCAAATAGAGATAGCTTCACTCACTCTTTGCAAATTTGAATGCCTTTTATTTCTCTTCTTGCCTTTTTGTCCTGGCTAGGACTTCTAATACAATGATAAATAGCAATGGTGATAGAGGACACCCTTGTCTTGTTCCCATTCACCAGGGGAATGCTTTGAGTCTTTCTCCGTTAACAGTAATGTTTTGTGTCTGTGGTATTTCCATTATTCTCCAACATAATTCAAAGGCAACAACTTTTCTGTGTCTTTCTTATTAGTTGTCCAGTTTTCACATGCATGAGGCAATTGAAAATACCATGGCTTCGGTTAGTCATACCTTACTCTTCAAAGTGACATCTTTACTTTTTAACACTTTAAAGAGGTCCCTTGCAGCAGATTTGCCCAGTGCAATATGGCGTTTCATTTCGTGATTGCTCCTGCCATGTGTGTTGATTGTGGATCCAAGTAAAATGAAATCCTTGATAACTTCAATCTTTTCTCCATTTATCTTACTGTTGCTCATTGGTCCAGTTGTGAGAATTTTTGTTTTCTTTATGTTGATTTGCAATCCATTCTGAAGACTGCAGTCTTTGCTCTTTTTCAGTAAGTGCTTCAAGTCTTCTTCACTTTCAGTAAACAAGGTTGTATCTTCTGTATATTATTAATGAGTCTTCCTCCAATACTGATGCCACAATCTTCTTCATAGAGTTCACCTTCTCTGATTATTTGCTCAGGATGCAGTTTGAATAAGCATGGTGAAAGGATACAACCCTGACATTTACCCTTCCTGATTTTTAAATATTGTTTGATTTGAACAGTTGCCTCTTGGCCAATGTACATGTTCCTCATGAGCACAATTAAGTGCTCTGGACTTCCCACTCTGCAATGTTATCCATAATTTGTTATGATCTACACAGTCAAATGTCTTTACATAGTCGATAAAACACAGGTAAACATCTTTCTGGTATTCTTTGCTTTCAAGCAAGATCCAGCTGACATCAATGATGATATCTTTCATTCCAGTTTTACTTCTCAGTCCAGCTTGAATTTATGGAAGTTGCCTGTCAATATACTATTGCAATCATTTTTTTAATTATCTTCAGCAAAATTTTACTTGTTTGTTAAATTAGTGATATTGCTCAATAATTGTCACATTTTGTTGGATCACCTTTCTTGGAATTGGCACAAATATCGATATCTTCCAGTATATTGGCCAGGTAGCTCTCTTCCACAGTTCTTGGCCTAAATGAATAAGTGACCACAGCATTGCATCCATTTTGTTGAAATGTCTCAATGGGCATTCTATCAATTCCTGAAGCCTTGTTTTTTGCCAATTCCTTCAGTGCAGCTTGGACTTCTTCCTTCAACACTGTCAGTTCTTGATCATATTTCCTTCTGAAAAGCTGGCCATGTAGTAATTTTTTGGGGGGGCGGGGTGTACACTGACTCTGTATATTCCTTATATCTTCTTAAGATGCTTCTTGAATCATTTAATATTTTGCCCATAGAATCCTTCAATATTGCAACTCATGGCTTGAATTTTTTTCTTCAGTTCCTCAACTTGAGAAATGCCAAGTATGGCCTTCCCCTTTGGTCTTATAATTCCAATTCTTTGCACACTTCATTATAACACTTTACTTTGTCTTCTCAATTCACCCTCTGAAATCTTCTATTCAGTGCTTTTATGTCATCATTTCTTCCATTCACTTTAACTACTATCCACTGAGAGCAAGTTTGAGTCTCTTCTGTTATTCCATTTAGGCCTTTTCTTCCTATTCCATCTTTTTAATGATAGCTTGTTTTTATCATTATGATGTTCTTGACATAATCCCACAACTCATCTGGTATTTAGTCATTGATGTTCAATGTGTCAAATCTACTATTCAGAAGATGTCTAAGTTCAGACAGGATATAACCAAGGTCATATATTTCCTCTTGTGCAATTGTTTTAATTTTTGTCTGCTTCAACCTGAACTTGCATATAAGCAATTGATGATTTGTTCTACAGTCGCTCCTGGCCTAATATTGAGCTTCTCCATCACATTCTGTGCAATCATCCGATTTTTTTTTCTTCATTTTTTTCAGTAGTGGACAGCCATCCTTCTTTTGCTGTTTGTATTAGTCTGGAAGCTCTGCTGAAACGTGATCACTATGGTTGCTGGCATTTCAAATATGGATGATTTAGCCTCCGGCAACATGCAAGCCACACAGTATTGATGGGTGGGACTATATCTTACTCTAGCATTATTCTTGCAATTATCACTATTGCATCATAAACTTTTCCATCTCTACTAGATAACACAAACAAAAGAAATTTTTTTTTTTCTCTTAACTTCAAGTCCCTCTTTAGTAACTGCCCTATTTCTGTATTTAGGTTTATAGTTCCCTTGGTGGCCTCATTCATTATCATGACTTTAAATTCACCTATACCTTGATGACTCACAAATTTACACATTCAATTCTGATCTGTCTTCTAAATTTAAAGCATTATATTCATCTCTATGTCTTTCAGTATATCTTGTAAGCATCATCTCAAATTTAATGAAACTTCTATGATCCCCAGGGGGGAAAAAAAACAAAACTGCTCTGTTAATAAATAGAAACTATGTATATCCAATTGCTCCAAAGAAAGCCTTTAAATCATTCTTGATTCCTCACTCACAGCTTAAAGCTATTTGTACCAGTAAAAACAAACAAATAAAAAAGGTAGAAATAAAATTCAACCTTGAATGTGATCTATACACATAGAGTAAGATCACTTCTTCTACTTTTAAAGTTTCCATTATTTTTATCTCCTCTACTTCTATCTCTTCCTAACGATAAACACTTTTATAGTGTGTTGTCCAGCCACTCCTCAAAAGGAAGATTGGGCAATCTACTTCCACAGAGATACCGCCTTGGAAAAGCAAGGAAGGGTTGCTATGAGTCAGAACTGACTCAACAACAGTGAATTTGTTTTTTTTTTTTTTTTTTTGGTTTATAGTCTTAAGCTTAAATAAGATGTTGTCACCCTTCAAACTGTCCAACTGTTTCTCATTGCTTCAAAATAAAGGCCAAAGTCTTTAAAATTTCTCACAAGTCTCTAATTATCTGGTTCCCACTTCTCTGACTTTGTCTCCTTTTACTCCCCTTTAAGTCCTTTCAGATCTTCAAGAATTTCATTATATAAATCTTAATTTCAGAAAATACAATATTATGAAGTAAACACAAGGACAAAAGAAAGGAAAAGTAATCAGGAACTTTGGCTATGTCAGTTTCCACTACTCTTTTAAAAAAAAAGAAATGAGGTTATTTTCTTGCTAACCTATATTTAGTCTTCACTGACAAGATTAAAATAATATAAGACGAATTGGCTCTACATTAATTACTATATCTCTAAACACATCAGTGACATGATGAATATAAAATCATTTCTGACAGTGATGTTTGCATCTTTAAGTGGACATTGAAATCTTTTTGCAATTATCTGAAGTTCTTTATAGTATACTATTTTAAAAGGACAAGTAATACTCATATGACATCTATATTTTGTTTTTACCAATATATGTGTGCAGAATTCATAAAGTGTTTCACTGATATGAACTTGCCCCTAAAAAATAAACATTTTAGTAATAGCATTATTTATAGTATTTCTTCTAAGAATAACTTATGCAAACGTGTACCATCTCTCAATGTACTCTGTGAGATGTTGGCAACAGACTGCTAGTCATATTATTTAAAATAATATCAAGTGATTACAAAATTTTAGTACTGTAATTGAGATCATTCTTTTGTTTATTCAACCATTTAATGGAGCAAACACTGTAAGCCATTTTACACAATTAACTCTGCATCTATAGTGGCTGCAAAACAAACATGGAAAGTGTCCTCTTGTAGTTTATGGTATACAGTATAGAGTAATTTGGTTGTTATTAGTTGCCACAGAATCTCCTCTGATTCATAGTGACTATACGTACATCAGAGCAAAATGTTACCTTGTCCTGCACCATCTTCATGGATCCTTTGCATGCTTGAGTCCATTGCTGAAGAGTATTTTCAGTGCCTTCCAATTTTGGAGATGGATCTTCTAGCACTATATTGGGTACTATTCTGCTGTAATGAGATAGAGTTTTCATTGGCTAATATTTGAAGTAGATTGTCAGGGCTTTCTTCCTAGCCTGTCTTAGTCAGGAAGCTGTCCTGCAACTTTTCCACCATGGATGACCCTGTTGTTATTCGAAATGTGGGTGGCATAGTTTCCAGTACCAAAGCAGCATGCAAGCTACCACAGTATAACAAACTGACAGATGTGTACTGCAAAGTAATCATACCCTTTGTAAGGTCACTTTGCTGAGCCATCCAACAGAAACACAGGAAAATTATGCTAATGAAGTTTCAGCTGGTTAGAAAGCACATACCACATCTTATGCATTTCTGTGTGCACCATGATTATCACAGTACATAAACCAAAAAACCAAACTCACTGCGGTCAAGTCGATCCTGGCTCATAGCGACCCCTCCTTGGTTTTCCCAGGTGGTATCTCTATGGAAGTAGATTGCCCAACCTTCCTTCTGAGGAGTGGCTGGTAGGTCTGAACCACCAGCCTTCTGGTTAGCTGTCAGATGCCTTCCATACTAACATGTATTAAACCCTTAATAAACATGAGCTAAATGAATTATATTTCTTAAGAAGAGGTATCTTGTCTTGCTTGTTTTCTATCTCAACCATTTATCAATTTATTTATTTATTTTAATGTTAACTTGTCTAACACATAAAACACATACTGCTACTACTCCAAATTACTGTCAATTAACTTTACTATTCCTGAGTAAATTTTATTACTAGTTTACCACGTTTTACAAATAGTATTACTAATAATTACAAGATTTAAATCAGTTAAAATAAACAGTCATATACCTAATAGGTTAGTAAAACCTATGCAGAAAAATAAAATCTGGACCAAAGTGAAAAAAAATGCAAATAGGATCAGAAAAATCATCAAAATATTTTCTGTATTTGTATGTGCTAACTATTGCTGCTGGGACTAATTACCACAAATTTAGCAACTTAATACAACACAAACTAATTATCATCCTGAAGAATAGAAGCCTGACACAGACATCACTAAGTTACAGGGGTCAGCAGTGTCCAATACTTTCTGAAGAATCCATGGAAAATCTGTTTCTTTGCTTTTTCCGCTTTTTAGAGGCTGCCTGCTTTCTAATTCATGACCACTTCCTCCAATCTCAGGCCAGCAATATCAGCAAGTCTTTCTATGCTGTCATCTCTCTGGTCCTCTCCTCCAATTTCCTCTTCTTCTTTTAAGGACCCTTATGATTACATGGGAGCCCCTGGGTAGTGCAAACAGTAACATGTTCATCTGTTAACCAAAATGTTGGAGGTCTGCATCAATTCAGAGAAGCTTTGGAAGAAATAACTAGAGATCTACTTCTGAAGAATCAGCCATTAAAAACCATGGGAACCAAGTTCTACTTCATCACATATGGGGTCACCATGATTCAGAATCCACTAGACAATAACTGGAGCTCTGGTGGCATGGTACCTAAGGCACTTGACTGCTAACTAGAAGGTTGGTGGTTCAAATGCACCAGCCACTGGGCAGAAGGAAGATTGGACAACCTACTTCCATAAAGATTGACTGCCTCAGAAACCCAAAGGGGTTCACTATGAGTAGGAATAGACTCGATGGCAGCGAGTTTGGTATTTGGTTTGGTTTAGACAATAACTACTTTTATGATTACACAAGTCACACCTAGAGAATTCAGGATAAACTTCCTGTTTAAGGTCAG
Organism: Orycteropus afer afer; assembly: GCF_000298275.1. NCBI lineage: Eukaryota > Metazoa > Chordata > Mammalia > Tubulidentata > Orycteropodidae > Orycteropus > Orycteropus afer. The sequence goes on from NW_006921919.1 coordinate 603,816, forward strand.
TTGATTAGCAAGTGAATTTCATCTGCAAATTTAATTCTCCTTTACCACATAATATCATATTCACAAATTCCAGGGATTAAGATATAGGCATCTTTGGGGGATCATTAGCCTGACTACCGTAGTAGTTAATCTTCAAATTTAATATGTAATTTCTTGATAATCAAGGCAAAAATGGTAGCAAGATAAATTCTACAGCTCCATTTTCAAAAATAAAGACACACACAAGTTCCCTAGGAGAGATATCATTTTTCCAAACAATATTTGCTGAAAAATATGTATCAGAGGATTCTTTAATTTAAGTCAATGAATATTGTAATTAACCATGGCATAATTGTACTCCATTTTGCACAAATGAATAGTCATATTTTATATGACTTTTTTTTCCTTTTTTTTTTTTTTTTGCTGGCAAGGGACCTTGCAAAGTTATGTAATTAAATAGCATTTAGATTTCTCTCTCTCTCTCTTTCTCTCTCTCTCCTTCTTAATTGTTTATTATGTTGAGTCCTTGCTTCATGGAAGAAAATCCTGATGAATTGATTCGATCTCCAGTGATAAACACCTTGAAACAATCAATCCAAACAAAGCCTCATTTTTAAAAATTCTTCATCTGCAGGAAATTTAAGGAGATCCAATGGTTATTGATCATTTCCTTTTTTATATTCTGTGACAGTGGTAGATCATTAGTTAGCTCATTTCATTTAAGAATAACAGCCTGAATGCTTCTTGATTAGATAATAAATTTCACAAATGAGAAAGAGATGTAAATATTCATACAAAATATTACTTTAATTCAAAAACTTCATGAAATGGTGCCTTTTCCCCGATATGGTACCTAAAGATAGTGTGAAAATTAAAATTGTCTTCAAACCATAAACTTTATTTCTTTAGTGAATGCTACTTAGTACTAGCTCTGAGCTATAAACAAAAATGAAGCAAACAACAAGCCACAAAAAGAGGTTAGATCAACATGTAAAGTCATCATTATCTATTAAGAAGCCTATTGTTGTTGTTGTTGTTGTTATGTGCCGTCGAGTTGGCCCCGACTCATAGCGACCCCTCCTTGGGTTTCCGAGACAGTATCACTACGGAAGTAGGATTGCCCAACCTTCCTTCCGAAAGAAGCCTATAGGGAATGTAAATATCAAGAGGAATTAGGAAACGAGTTTGTGATGCACTTGGATCAATAAAATTGCATTTTAATGATGTCTAGCCATAATCCAGAAAGATAAATCTTGCTACTTACTCTATTGAGAGATTGTGTTTAGGGATTATTTTTTCTCAAAGTGAAACAAAGCAATTTTTGTTCAAGTTTTTTGTTTTTTGTTTTTTTTTTTGCTTAGGCATTTCTTTTTTTTTTTTTTTTTTTTCACTTAGGGATTTCTTTTTCCCAGAAAAATGAAACAAAAACAATTTTTATTCAAAAAGAAATTTTTGAGAGTACTGTTACAGTTAAAAGTTTAGGGGTTTCTTTTACAAATAAAAGATTTCTGATTACAGACAAAAGACTACAGATAAAAGTTTTTAGTGTTTCCTTCAAGTACAAATATTATATCTATATTTATATACAGTGAAACCTGAGAGAGATGGAAATCAATGGGACTGCCTTGTTTTTGCAAGTCTCACAAGTTTTTTGCCTTTCACGGGGTACATACAGCCTTATCACTTTTCTATCACTATCTATTAGTGAAAACATTTTAGTTTTCCTTCTCTGACAGATGTCTGCTTTGTATATGTTCTAGCTTTCACAGGTCTTATTGAAATAGAATTTTGTGAGGTATTATTATTTAGTTATATTTTGAGTTTACATAAATTGTGCTATACAACTAACGATAATTTTGCAGTTAAAGATAAGCATTGCTTCTGAGTCATATTATACAAGATTCTGCACCATTCATTATTTATGGATACCTATAACTTGAAAAAAATTATAAAAGATAACTGATTAAAGTTAAAATACAGTCATTTGGGCATTGAGAAGATTTATAGATCTCACCTTTGCCCCCCAAAAAAAGTAAATTTTCTCCTGTACAATCTGAGAAATATTCTGGAATGTTTTGCAAGGCCACAGAAAGACTGAAATAATTGTTTCATTCATTAAATAAACATAGGAAGCATGAGCAAAACAAATGGGTATCCAGTCCTAGAGAGATAAGACATACAATGAAATATTAAGCACCTATAATGTGTACAACCATTCTAATTATTGAGAGGGATATAAAGAAAGAGAAGCATGACTCTGCACAATAAAAAGCATTGGATAAGTTTTAAGAAGCTAAGCAAACACTCAGTAATAATTATAACATGATGCAATATATTATACTAATTTTTTAACCTACCAGTCAGTTTGTCAGACTGTGGTGGCTTGACTGTTGCTGTGATACTGGAAGCTACGCCACTGGTATTTCAAATACCAGCAGAGTCACCCATGGTTAACAGTTTTCAGCAGCATTTCCAGATGAAGACAGACTAGAAAAAGGAAACTGTTGATTTACTTATTAAAAACTTGACCAGTGAAAACTTTAAGGATAGGAGAAAAACATTGTCTGACCTAGTGCTGGAAGAAGAGCCCCTCAAGTTGAAATGCACTCAAAATATGAGGGAAAAGCTGCCCCTCAACTAGAGTCAAAACTAATGACATGGACAAATAAAGCTTTCAGGACCTTCACTTGTTCATGTGGCATAATATAAAATAAGAAGAAACAACTGCAACATCAATTAGTAATCAGAACATGGAATGTATGAAGTATTAATCTAGGAATCTTGGAAATGGTCAAAATTGAAAGGGAATGCATAAAGATAGATATCATAGACATTGCTAAGCTGAGATGGACTAGTATTAGCCATTTTGAATCAAATAATGATATAGTCTACTATGGCAAGAATGACAAATTCAAGAGGAATGGAGTCATATTCCTTATCAAAAAGAATACTTAAAAATCTATCTTGAACTACAATGTTGTCATCAATAAGATAATATCCATACACCTATAAGGAAGACCTGTTAATGCAGCAGTTATTCAAATTTATGCAAAAACCACTAATTCCAAAGATGAAGATATTGAAGATTAATACCAACTTCTACAGTCAGAAAATGATCAAACATGCAATCAATATGCATTGATAATTACTGGTGATTAGAATAAGAAAGCCGAAAACAAAGAAGACGCATCAGTAGTTTGAAAACAATGCTTCAGTGCTTGAAATAACATCAAAGATCACATAAAAGAATTTTGCAAGACCAACAACATCTTCTTTGCAAATTCCATTTTTCAACAAGTGAACAGCAGCTATATGGTAGAATTCATGGATGAATTACACAGGAATCATGATGACTACATCTGTGGAAAGAGATGATCCGGGTCATTATCATTAGTCAGAACAAGGTCAGTGCCCAACAACAAAAGAGAGGAGCAATTGTTCATATGCAAGTTCAAGTTGAAGTTGGAGAAAACTAAAACAAGTCAACAAGAGCCAAAAGGTGATCTTGAATATACACCATCTGAATTTAGAGACCAGCTAAAAAATGGATTTGGTGCATTGAACATTAATGAATGAAGATAAGGTAAACTATGGGATGATATCAAGGACATAATAAATAAAGAAAGCAAAAGGTCCTTAAAAAGAAAGAAAAGAAAAGGGATGTCAGAAGGAACTCTGAAATAACCCTTGAACACTGAGTAGCTAAAATAAAAGGAAGAGATAATGCAGTAAAACAGCTGAACAAAAGATTTCAAAGGGAATCTTAAGTATTATAATACATAGTATTACAATGAAATGTGCAAAGACCTGGAGTTAGAAAAACGAAAGAGTAGAACATGCACAGCATTTCTCAAGCTGAAAGAACTGAAGGAAAAATTCAAGCTTTCAGTTGGAATATTGAAGGATTCTATGGGCAAATTTGAATGACATAGATAGCATAAAAGGAAAATAAAAGGAATATACAGAGTCACTGTATCAAAAGGAATTGGTCAATGTTCAATCATTTCAGGATGTAACATAAGATCAAAAAACAATCAGTGATACTGAAGGAAGAAGTCCAAGGTTTACTGAAAGCATTTGCCAAAAGCAATGCTCCTGGAATTGAAAGAATACTAATTGAAATGCTTCAACAAACACATGCCACATTGGAAATGCTTACTCATCTATTCCAAGAAATTTGGAAGACAGCTACCAAATCAACCATTTGGAAGAGATCCATACTTGTGCCCATTCCAAAGAAAGCTGATCCAACAGCATGTGGAAATTATTGAACAATAATCATTTTGTCACAGGCAAGTAAAATTATGTTGAAGCTAATTCAAAAATGATTTCAGCAGTACATTGATGAGAAATTGCAGGAAATTCAAGCTGGACTCAGAAAAGGACATAGAATGAAGGATAGCATTACTAATGTCAGATGGATCTTGGCTGAAAGCAGTGAATACTAGAAAAATATTTACCTGTGCTTCATTGATCAAGCAAAGGCATTTGACTTTGTGTATCATAAGAAATTACAGATAACTTTATGAAACAAATGAATAAATAAATAATGAATAAATTATGGAATGAGAATTCCAGAACTCTTAATCTTGTGAATGTGAAATTTGAACATAAATCAAGAGGCAATCATTCAAACAAAATAAAGCAATATTGCTTGGTTTAAAATGAGAAAAGTATGTGTCAGAGTTATATTCTTTCACCATATTCATTCAATACGTATGTTGAGCTAATAATCCAAGAAGCTGGAATATATGAAGAAGAATGTAGCATCAGGATGGGAGGAAGATTCATTGACAGCCTGTGATACGCAGATGACACAACCTTTCTTGCTTGCTGAAACTGAAGATGACTTAAAGCACTTACTAATTAAATCCAAGACTACATTCTTCAGTATGGATTACACCTTAACATAAAGAAAACAAAAATCTTCACTATCGTATCAATAACATCATGGTACATAGAGAAAATATTGAAGTTGTCATGGATTTCATTTTACTTGGATCTACAATCAGCAACTGTGAAAGATTTGTCAAGAAATCATATGACATATTCCTTTGGGCAAATCTGCTGCAAAAGACCTCTTTAAAGTGTCTGTTAACACTTCACTTTGAGGACTAAGCTGCACCTGATCACGCCCATTGTTGTTGCTGTTGTTGTTATGTGCCGTCGAGTCGGCCCCGACTCATAGCGACCCCTCCTTGGGTTTCCGAGGCAGTATCACTACGGACGTAGGATTGCCCAACCTTCCTTCCGAGGAGTGGCTGGTGGGTTTGAACCACCAGCCTTCTGGTTAGCAGTCAAGTGCTTTAGCCACTATGCTACCAGAGCTCCCATAGTCTCTCTGATTACCTCATATGCTTGTGAAAGCTGGACAATGAATAAAGAAGACTGAAAAAAAATTGATGCCTTTGAATCAAGAAGGATACTGAATATGCCATGGATGGTCAGGTGAATAAACAAATCTTGGAACAGTTATGCCAAAATGATCCTTGGCAGAAAGAATAGTGAGACTTATTTCACTTACTTTGGACATGTGATCAGAAGGAATTGGTCAGTGGAGAAGACATCATGATTATTAGTAAACAGTTGGCCAGTGAAAAAGGGTAAGACCTTCAAGGAGATGGATAGGCAAAGTGGCTATAACAGTGGGCTTAAACCATTACAAAAATGGCAATGTTTTGTTCTGTTTGTGTGGGGTTGTTGCAAGTCAGAACTGGGACAAGAGTGAATGCCAACAGCAAAACTTTTAAACAGAATGCAAACAACAACAAAAAAATTGTCATGGAGTCAATTCTGAACCTTGGTGGCTCCACATGTATCAGAGTAGAACTGCACTCTGTAGGGATGGAGATTTCAAAAGCTGTAATCTTATGGAAGTAGATTCCTGGATTTCTTCACTGGTGCTGCTGAATGGACTCAAGGTGCCAACATTTTGCTTAGTACCTGAACACAAATCATTTGCACCACCCAAGCCACTAACAGATTAAGTGCTGTAAAATTTTAGGCAAGGGGGAAAAATAAAGAAAGCTTCAATGTGGAGATTTTCCCTGATTTGCACAGTAGATGAGGCATGGAATTTATTTAAATGTAATTACTTTTGTTTTATTTATTTATTTGTTTTTTGGTCTATTTGGAAAATATTTTTTGAAAATGAGAATCAGAATAAAATAAAAGATGAAACAAATGGCATAGTTTTATTTTCTACTTATACAAAAAAACTTAGCACTCATTTCTCATACCTACTTTCCATGCAGGAGCTCTGGGGGTGTAGTGCCTAAGGCACTTGACTGCTAACTAGAAGGTTGGCAGTTCAAACCCACTGGCCACTCCTTGGAAGGAAGATTGGACAATCTAGTTCCATAGTGATACTGCCTCAGAAACCCAAGGAGGGGTCGCTATAAGTCAGAGATGACTCAATGGCACGTAGCAACAACTAACAACTTTCTATAAACAAAAGATATTAGGATAAAGAATAACAGAAATAGCAATAAGAAAATATAATTAAAGAAATAATACATGTAGAACATAATCAATATAAAGAATGAAATATCAATGAATATTTAAAATATACAAAAAAGAAGAAATGTTTAGTATCTTTATAAAGAAATAATGCTAAATATATTAAGGAACAAAAATTCAAGACAAAAAATGGGAAGGAGAAAGGAAGGAATATCTCACTTTTGAATATGAAATGATTCAGCATGACAAAGACTTTAATTCTAGGTCAATCTCTAAATAAAATTATGTTCCAAAATAAATGGCAGTAGAATTGTTCTTTGACGAAATAAAAACACCAAACTCAGGCCACGGAGTCCTTTCTGACTCACAGCAACCACCACTGGATTGCCAAGGCTGCAAATCTTTACAGAAAAGGATTGCCCTGTCTTCCTTCCATGGAGCAGTTGGTGAGTTCGAATTGCTGACCTTCCAGTTAGCAGTCAAGTGCCTTATCCACTAGGCTATGATTGGGACACAAAAATTAATTCTAAGATTCATATGGAAAATTAAACAAGATCAATAGGAAACAGAAAAAGAAAATGAAAAGATGAAGGATTAATCCTACCTCATATTAAAATATACTAAAAGGTATTCCATCAGCCTCTGTAATGGATGCATGCTGACATTTTCCCTCATCCAGATGATGTCTTTTTCTTTCATTTTGTCTTTGTCCCCCTTTAAAGCTTAATAAAATGTATCTAAGGAATAGGTTTGAATTGAGGGTCTTTTTTCCTCTAGCACAAATGATGATGAGGATGAAATCTAAAGTTGTCTTTCCCATTGGGAGCCTTGGAGGACTGAGGACAAGAACAGATGCTACAGAAGGAGATTCTTATACCCCACCATCTCCACAGACCCAAGGGATCATAAGAAGTGCTTGTGGATTTTGAGTCCCATAATTTGGTGTGGCTCTCTGAGATCTTTTATAAAATGTTACTGTGTGTTGTTCCATCTGAAAACTCTTATTTTATTATTATTTTTTAAGAGTCACTTAGCACGTTAATTTGGTTTATATAAAGTTTGGCTCAAAAACCTAGAGCACCTAAAGCATTTCAAATTTCCTGAATTAAAACTTGATTCCTGAGCACATGCCCATACCTAGACTGAAAATGTTCCAAGTTTTAGTTTCACATCAAATAAACAAATAAATGACAATTGAAAAAGAAAAACCTCACATTGGTTGTATTTGGAGCAATTTGCCAAAGTATTCTTCTATCCTTTTTTCTTACTAGGCAGACAGTGGCATTTTGTTGATTAGATTTTTTTTTTTTTTAATTGTGATTTGGTTGAAAGTTTACAGAGCAAATTCACTTTCCATATGGCAGCTCACATACACTTTGTCTCATGACATTGACAACAGCTCCCTCCCACTTCCTCCCCACAGTTACCTCCTCCCTGTGTCCTTCCCTCCATGCACTCCTGCCCCCTGAGCTGTCTCCTTGTGCATACACAGCCCTTCTATTCTCCCATGATTTTTCTCTCCAAGGAGTGTATCCATCTAGTGCAAATGTTGACCTCTTATACCTGTCTTTTGTTTGCCTGCAAGCCACAGGACTGGGTTCCATTCCAGACCTGAAGGTCATCTAGGGGCCATAGCCTCAGGGGTTCCATCAGGCTCTATTAGACCAGAAAACCTGGTCCTTTTTTTATTGTAAATGATTTTGAGTTATGTTCTGTATTGGTCTCCCACTCTATCCAGGACCTCCTGTATAGATCCCCCTCTTGAGTGGTTGGCAGTGGTAGCCGGGCACCATTTAGTTCTTCTAGTCTCAGAGTTGTATAGGTTGAGGATCGCATGGTGTACCAGTCCTTTGGACTAATTGTTTCCATGAATCTTTAGTTTTCTTCATTCTTCTTTGCTCTGGATGAGGAGAAACACATTGTTGCATCTAGATGGCAGCCTGCAAACTTTTAAGATCCCATTCGCTATTTGCTAAAGTAGGAAGTGGAACAATGTTTTGTGTAGTATGTTATGCTAATTGAGCTTGATATCCCCTGCAACTACCATCCCTAGGCCACAGGTCCAACTATACTTGCTCCCTCTGGGTAGGTGGCTGTGGCCAAGAAGTGACTACAACCTTGTCCCTTGTCAGCTCTACTTTGTACCTGGGAATTCTAACAGAACATACAAATACACTTGTAGAAACATTGTCTGCCAACCCTATACATGGTCTTGGCACACTACCCTCTGCATAAACATACCTAAGAGTTCAGTCTATCCACCGATCTACCCACCCATGTATCAATGTTTGCCTTCACTGACAATGCAGTACTGTATGTGCAAAATGGTTTGTCTTTGTTGTCTGCACCTCCTGTGTACCTCTCTAAGTCTTCTTCTTCCTCAGTGCCACCATGTTGATCACTCATATTTAGTACATTGCCCTCTCTTCATCCAAATCAATACCTATCTCTAACTATCTAACAGTGTTCTCTCTCCTCCCCTCTCATCTGTGGTAACCAACAAAGAAAATTCCCTTATATATATAAACCTTTCCTTGTCTTTTCACAATAACAGATTAATACAATATCTCTCCTTCTGTGATTGACTAATTGCACTCAGCATAATGTCCTCCACACTCATCCACATTATGCAGTGTTTCTACATTATTCTTTACTGTTGCATAGTATCCCAATGTGTGTATGTACCATAGTTCGGTTATCCATTCTTCGGTTGATGGACACCTATGTTGTTTCCACATTTTGGCTATTGTAAATAGTGTTGCAATGAGCACAGGTGTGTATATATCTGTTCTTGTCCTGGCTCTCACTTTTTTAGGCTATAAACCTAATAATGGAATGGTTGGGTCAAATGATATTTCTAATTCCAACTTTTTAAGGAATCGCCATACTGCTTTCCACAGTGATTGTACCATTTGACAGTCTCACCAGCAGTGTATGAGAGCCCCAATCTCTCCGCATCTTCTCCATCATTTCTTATTTTCTGTCTTGTTGAACTTTGCTACAGTTGCTGGGGCAAGATTGTATCTCGTTGTTTTGATTTGTATCTCTCTAATGGATAATAAGGGAGTTCTGGTAGCATAGTGCCTAAGGCACTTGACTGCTAACCAGAAGGCTGGCGGTTCAAACCCACCAGCCATTCCTCGGAAGGAAGATGGGGGAAATCTACTTCCATAGTGATACTGCCTCAGAAACCCAAGGAGGGGTTGCTATGAGTCGGGTCCGACTCGATGGCACATAACAACAACAACAACAACTTAATTTAATTTTACTGAGTGGTAAGAATTTTCCATTCTTTGCTTTTGTCTTACAGGTCTTTAGGGTTTATACAGTAGTAGCTTTACCTTGTTGTTATTGTTACGGGCCTATAGGCCAGTTCCTACTCATAGCAACCCTATGTACATGACAGAATGAAACACTACCCAGTTGTATACCATCATCACAATCCTTGCTATACTAAAGCCCATTGTTGTAGCCATTGTGTCAATCCATCTTCTTGAGGATTTTCCCTTTTTTGTTTACCCTGTACTTTGCCAAGCATGATACCCTTCTCCAGGGAATGCTCTCTTCTGACAACATGCTAAAATTTCCCTTGTTGTTGCTGTTGTTGTTTGCCATCGAGAGCTCCTTAACTTTCCCTTAGTGAATGACTATTATTGAAATAATTGCTTTGGGCCAAACCCTCATTGTTTTGGAAGTAGTTTTGTTCTATAATATGTCATTATTGTTGTTGTTAGGTGTTGTTGAGTCATGTTTGACTCATAGATAACCCTATGCACAGCAGAATAAAACACTGCCCAGTCTTGTGCCAGCCTCACAATACTTGCAATACTTGAGCTTATTGCTACAGCCACTGTGTCTCTGCATCTTGTTGAGGGCCTTCCCCTTCTCCAATGATTCTCCAGTTCATCAAGTGTGATATCCTTCTCTGGGAACGGTTCCTTCTGACGACATGACCAAAGTAGGTGAGACAGAGTCTGGCCATTTTCACTTCCAATGTATTCCAGCTGCACTTCTTCCAGGACAGATTTGTTAGTCCTTTTAATAGACCATGGTACTCTTAGCATTCTTCTCCAACACGACAACTCAAAAGCATCAATTCTTCTTCTGTCTTCCTTATTCATTGTCCAGCTCTCACATGCATAACAGGTGATTGAAAATACCATGGCTTAGGTTAGGCACACTTTAGTCTTCAAGAAGACATCTTTGCTTTTAATCACTTGAAAGAGTTCTTTTGCAACAGATTTGCCCAATGCAATACATCATCTGATGTCTTGACTGCTGCTTCCATTGGTGATGATTGTGGAACCAAGTAATATGAAATCCTCGAAAACTTCAATCTGTTCTCCAACCACCATGAAGCTATTTATTGGACCAGTTGTGAGAATTTTTATTTTCTTAAAATTAAGGTATAATCCATACTGCAGACTGTAGTATTTAATCTTCATCAGTAAGTGCTTCAAGTCAACCTCACTTTCAGCAAGCAAAGTTGTTTCATCTGTGTATCACAGGTTATAAGGAGTTTTCCTCCAATCCTGATGCCACATTCTTCTTCATATAATCCAGTTTTCAGATTATTTGCTCAGCATACAAGTTGACTAAGTATGGTGAAAGGATAACCTTGACTCGCTCCCTTCTTGATTCTGAACCATCCCCTTGTTCTGTTTGAACAACAGCCTCCTGGTCTATGTACAGGTTCATTATGAGTACAATCAAGTGTTCTGGAATTCTCATTCTTCCCAATGTTATCCATAGTTTGTTATGATCCACAAAACCCAATGCTTTTGCATAGTCAAAAATATAAGTAAACATCTTTCTGGTATCCTTTGCTTTCAGCTAAGATTCATCTGACATCAGCAATGATATCCCTCATTACACATCCTCTTCTGAATCCAGCTTGCATTTCTGGAAACTCTCTGTCAATATACTGCTGCAACCATTTTTGAATTATGTTCAGTAAGATTTTACTTGCATGTGATAGTAATGATATTTTTCAGTAATTTCCACATTCTGTGGGATCACCTTTCTTCTGAATGGGTACAAATATGGATCTCTTCCAGTCAGTTGGCCAGGTAGTTCTCTTCAAAATCTCTTTGCATAACCTAGGGAGTGCCTTCAGAGTGGCATCCATTTGTTGAAACATCTCAATGAGAATTCCATCAATTCCTGGAGTCTTGTTTTTCTCCAATTCCTTCAGTGGATCCTTGACTTCTTTCAACACCATTGGTTCTTGATCATATGCCACCTCCTGAAAAGGATAAACAGCAACCAATTCTTTTTGGTACAGTGACTCTGTGTATTCCTTTCATCTTCTTTTGATGTTTCCTGCATCATTCAATATTTTTCCCATAGAACCTTTCAATATTTCAACTCGAGGCTTAATTTTTTTTCCTCAGTTCTTTCACCTTGAGAAATGCTGAGCATAGTCTTCCCTTTTGTTTTTCTACTTCCAGGTCTTTGCACATTTTGTTATGGTGATTGGATTTGCTCAAGCTGCTCTATGAAATCTGTTCAGTTCTTTTGTCATTTCTTTCATTTGCTTTAGCTACTCTCCACTCAAAGGCAAGTTTCATAGTCTCTTCTGACATCCATTTGGTCTTTTCTTCCTTTCTCATCTTTTTAAAGACCTCT
>NW_006921919.1:619273-623804 GCF_000298275.1 Orycteropus afer afer
CACATCAGCAAATGAAGGTCTTGAAAGCTTTCTCTTTTCCATATGAGTAAGGCTGGGTTTACTCAGATGTTGCAACTCTTTCCCAGTCCTATTTTGAGAGCCTTTTAGCCTAAACGGACTATTCCTAAAGGTGTATGGTAATGTACCAAACTGTGTTTCCTTGCTATTCATAAGGTTTTCCCTGGCCAATTATTTGAGAAGTTGATGGCCTCTTCCTTCTTCCTAGTCTGTCTCAGTCTATAAGCTGGGCTGTTACCTGTGTACCAGGTGCATCTCTCTGGGTTTTAAACACCAGAGGCTCAGCCTCAAAACTCACGTCTATATGTCACCACAGTAGGACAAACCGACAGACAAGTTTGTCCTGCTGTTGGAGACCTCTCGTATCACCCCCACCTGGGGTGTTCAACATATCAAATCTATTCTTTAAATGGTCTCTAAATTCAGGAGGGATCTTATGAAGCTCATATTTTGGCTCTCATGGACTTGGCTTAATTGTCTTCGACTTCAAGTTGAACTTGCATATGAGCAATTCATGGATGGTCTGTTCCATAATCAGCTCCTGGTGTTGTTTTGGCTGAAGATATTGAACTTCTCCATCTCCTGTTGCCACAGATGTAGTCTTTCTGATTCCTGTATATTCCATCTAGTGAAGTCCACATATATAGTCATCACTTATATTGCTGAAAAAAGGTATTTGCTGTGAATAAGTCTTTGGTCTTGCAAAATTTTATCATGTGATCTCCAATATTATTTCTATCACCAAGGCTATATTTTGCAACTACTGGTCATTCTGACGATATCTTTGTGTTTGCTTTTTTCTTTGTCCTGTTTAAAGCTTAATAAAAGAATCTCTATAGAAAATAAGTAAAATTGACCAAAATACCACAATCGGTAAACTTGGCAGTGTCTTTGAAATGTTAATATATTATGAATCTCCAAATGTTTAGGAAACTGTAGTCTATGTTTCTGAATTAAAAAATTTATAGTACTTTGACATTATCATGAATAAAATTTTTAAGCAATTAATTCTGAAATTAGCCAATCATAGCTGCCTAGTTTATATCATCTAGATATGATACATTGAAGATTATATTTTAAAAATGTATGGAAAGTATTATCAGTATATCAGTGGAAATTTAAAAAGGTACAGCAAGATACTAGATGGTAAATGAATGATGATCTAAACCCATCACAAATGTAAATGTTGATGTTTGAAATCTTAATCTCATATTCTGTTAGTAAAGTATGAATTGCTACAAAGTTTCTAAAAAGCAATTTGGTAATAAAGATCAAACAATTTTAACAGGTACATTTCCACAGTCCTGCTTCCATCTACAATAGGGCAATAGATACATGCTTCTTCTCTGTTACGAAATAAGTAAAATGAAACAAACAAATTAAAACATGGAACAAATTATTTGAGGGAGATATGGCCAAGAAAAGCACTATGATCAGCACAAAACAGTGATCTTTGAGAGAAGGAAGCACACAAGTTGAGCTTACAATTTATCACAGCTTTTTACCTAGGAAACTTGCTAGAACAGAGCTCAGAGAAGTGGAAGCCTAGCAATGTATGATGTGTGACTGAGTTTAAAATGCAGAGACACAGTCCAGAGGCTGGAATTTGTGGGGTGAGGTGTTATAGGAGAGGCAGCTGTGCAGTGAAGAATCAGTCTGGGTATTGGCCACAGGTCTTTGGCCAAGGTCAGAGGTATACAGAAACAGGATGAGATTCCTTGAGACCTAAGAGAGAAAGGGTTAAGCAAGGCTGAGATTGTACTGAGAAGACATCTGAATACTACAGGGCACAGATATTCCATTCTAGGCCTAATGAACTCAAATAACTCAAATTCTGAGGCATTTAGTCAAGACCCCAAGAAACTCTCCACCTTGAAAGGAAAGGAAAGGCCTTGAAATAAATGGTGCTGGAACAATTGAGTTGGGACCAATGAAATGGCATCTACCAACAAAAGTTATCTCTATATTATAAATAATTTTTATACTATATAGGTTTATATATTTATATGTTCATATATCATGAACATATATCCCTGAATATATGCATAAATAAAATAACTATATTGATATCTAATATATATCACATATTTGTTTACCAGTAAGTATTCCTAGGTTATGGACTAATACACGATTTTTATTTGATTAATGGTCCCCCAAACTCACTGTCTTTGAGTCAATTCGACTCTTAGTGACCCCTTCTTGGGTTTCTGAGGCAGTGTCTCTACAGAAGTAGAAAGCCAAATCTTCCTTCCTAGTTTTTCTTTTTTTTTTTCCCCCTATATTGTAAGGTACTTTTTGTTTCATTTTGTTTCTTTTTTGTCTTAGAAGGAACATACATTCATGTTCCTAATAATGAAAAAAAAAATTCAAAAATATAAATATAAATGTTTTGTAAAATTTTACATGTATAAGAGTGAAATAATAGTCCACCACAAAATTGACAGAAATGTCTAAATTTAAAAAAAAAAGAAGAAGAAGAAGAAGTTTGGTCGATAGTGAAGGATTAAAGGGTTGAAGTGTTCTAAACAAAATACTTTTTATGTAAATCTCTAATTCTTTCAAAATCTGGATACAGCCATGAATTAATTGTAATAATTTCTAAGTCCTATTATATTGAAATTATTACACACATACAGAAATTGTAAAAAAAATATAAATTAACTACTTGATGTTTTTCCTACATGTTTGTGAATATGGGAAAAATAAGGAAAGCACAAGAAAAAAAAAGTATTTTGTTTCATGTATACTTAAATACCATTGTACTTGTAACTCTTCAAAGATCAGAAAAATCTATCTTGACTTGAGTAGTTATAATGGATCATTCCACAGCAGGAAGTCATTCAGACTATATGATCCATTCAGCCAACTTTACAAAAAGTATTAAGCTGTAACTCTTCGGTTCTTTATTAACTTAATATGATGAACCTAATGCAGTGGCAATGTTCAATAAAATGCAATAACAATTCAAGACATTATGATACAAATTTTCATGAGCTGCACTAAGTTATTTTTAAGAGTTTGATAATAATGCCAACATTTGGAAAGTGATTCCATGCTTAATAAAAGATACCACTTTATTCTTACAAAGCAATGGCTCAGTAATGAGCCCTATGAACAAAAAAAAAAAAAAAATTCATCTATTTGAAAATCTTCTCTGTGGTTTTGTTTGCTTTGTTGGCAAGAGTGTGTATGTGCTTAGGAAATTATTAATACAATAGTTAGTCATTATACTGAAAAATTTATTTAGAAACAAAAACTATTCCCTGAAAATGTGCATATGTCTAGTTGATAGTGAAAAATCAATAGACACATTTAAATAAAATTTGCACAGAAGTATTTATATACTAGCTCTAGAAAATGCTAGCTACTTGCAGTTTAAATCACATATGAAAATGTAGTTGTAACTTCAAAAACTATTGTAACTCACAGCAGACATTTTACGTTTCACAAATCAGAACCTCTTTTATCCCTCAAACATTTTTCTTGCTTTATTAGGCAAGAAATGTTATTTATTACATAACAGGGTGAAAAAGTACATATAAACTGTTAAACTCTGTTAACAATCCATGACACACACTAATTTAAGCTCAATGAGGCTCCTGTAATTCTTTTTTTCAAGCTCTATGATATTTTGCACATTGCAAACCATAATTAATTTAAAAAAGCATGTTCATGAAACATCTGTCTGCTTATATTCAGACTGCCCTTTAGGCATACAGCATTTTCTTGGAGTCCTCCTACTCCTAATGGGTGCCAAAAGATGGATAGTATACTCTCCAAGGTTGTGGGAATTTACTAAATACATCTGACAGTGTTATGGTACAGGAAAAAAATCTTTCCATTTCTGTAGACAACTTTAATTTCACAAAATATTTGTTTACACTGAAAGGAATAGAGACAAATGCCAAGGGAACATGGTTAGAAATGGTCACAGGCACTTCTCAGCTATTGTGGCCTCTGTGTCATATGGAGGCCAGAATACAAATCAGGTAAATCCATCCCCTAGGGCATTGAGCAGAAGTCAAATCTTGTGGTCAGGCCAAGCAGGATGGATTTAATTAGGAAGACTGCAGCATGACAGTCACACAACCTCCTAAAATTTCATTTTATCCACTTAAGTAATAGTTATTTCCAAAACCTATTCACCAATAGGGAATAGCTCTCAAAAGATTATAAAACCTTGTCTCATTAGTAATTCAACCTCAATGCAAGGCTAAGAGTATACATGTCTAAGGCTGACAATGAACAAGATTGTAATAACTAAAGTTGATCTTACTGACGTAGGGAAAAAAAAAAAATCCCCAATCATCTGTCCTCCTTAAGAAATATCACAGGAAATACCATTTGATCCAGCCATCCCATTACTAGGTATATACCCTAAAGAAGTGAAAGCCATGAAAAGAACAGATATATGCACACCCATGTTCATCACAACACTGTTTACAATAGCCAAAACATGGAAACAACTTAGATGTCCATCAACTGAGGAATGGATAACCAAACTATGGTACAT
>NW_006921919.1:625247-633564 GCF_000298275.1 Orycteropus afer afer
TATGAATGCAACTTCCTGTGGCTAGCAGATAGCCTTTGAGTATAGAAATGATTTTTTTTTTCCACTAAATATCGTCCTCTCATTGGTCCTTATCATGACAAACTTATTTAAAATTAAAATTCTGATGCCTCATAACCTGAGTTTATTCCATTAACTTGTTGTCTCACACATGTTGTTGTTGTTGTTAGGTGCCATCAAGACAGCTCCGACTCATAGCAACTCCATGTATAACAGAACGAAACACTGCGCAGTCCTGTGCCAGCCTCACAATCCTTACTATTCCTGAGCCAATAATTGCGGCCACTGTGTCAATCCATCTCATTGAGGGACTTTGTCTTTTTCCTTGACCTTCCACTTTACCAAGCATAATATCCTTCTGTAGGGAACAGTTACCTCTGACAACATGACCAAATTAAGTCAGATGAAGTCTGGCCTTTCTCGTTTCCAAGGAGCATTCCTGTTGCCCTTATTCCAGGACAGATTTGTTTGTTCTTTTGCCGGTCCATGGTATTTTCAGTATTCTTTACCAATGCCACAACTCAAAAGCATGAACTCTTTTTAGTCTGCTTGTTCATTGTCCAGCTTTCACTTGCATAAAATGTGATTGAAAATACCATGGCTTGGGTTAGGTGCACCTTAGTCTTCAAGGAGACACCTCTACTCTTCAACACTTTAAAGAGGTCTTTTGCAGCAGATTTTCCTAGTGCAATAGGTCATTTGATGTCTTGACTGCTGCTTCCACAGGGGTTGATAGTGGATCCAAGTAATATGAAATCTTTGACAACTTTAATCTCTTCTCCATTCATCATGATGTTGCTTATTGGTCCAGTTGTGAAGATTTTTGTTTTCTTTATGTTGAGATGTAATCCATACTACAGACTTTAGTATTTAATCTTCATCAATAAGTGATTCCAGCATCTTCACTTTCAGCAAGGAAAGTTGTGTCGTCTGCGTATTACAGGTTGTTAATTACTCTTCCTCCAATCCTGATGCTGTGTTCTTCTTCATATAGTCCAGCTTCTCGGATTATTTGTTCAACATACAAATTGAATAAGTGTGGTGTAAGGATACAACCCTGATGTCCTCCTTTCCTGATTTTAAACCATGCAGTATCCCCTGTTGTTGTTGTTGTTATTTGCCGTCGAGTCAGCCCCGACTCATAGCGACCCCTCCTTGGGTTTCCGAGGCAGTATCACTACGGAAGTAGGTTTGCCCAACCTCCCTTCTGAGGAGTGGCTGGTGGGTTTGAACCGCCAGTCTTCTGGTTAGCAGTCAAGTGCCTTAGCCACTATGCTACCAGAGCTCCCTATGCTACCAGAGCTCCCCCAGTATCCCCTAGTCCTGTTCAAATGAGAGTCTCTTAGTCTACATACAGGTTCCTGATGAGCACAATCAAGTGTTCCAGAATTCCCATTCTTCTCAATGTTATCCATACTTTGTTGTGTTCTACACAATCTAATGCTTTTGCATAGTCAATAAAACACAAGCAAACATCTTTCTGGTATTCTTTGCTTTCAGCCAAGATCCATCTGAAATTAGCAATGATATCCCTTGTTCCACATCCTCTTCTGAGCCCAGCTTGCATTTCTGGAAGTTCTCTGTCAATATACTACTGCAATCATTTTTAAATTATGTTTCTTTCTTTCCCTAGATTTGAGAAATTTTGTATTTATTTCATTCATTAATGAATGAATTCTCCAGTGCCTAAAACAGTACTTGATAGAAGCAAGAGGCTCAATCATTATTTTATCAGGATAAAAATTTTAATTTCCATAATTTCCTTTGAGATTTCTCCATTAGGAAGGGTTCTGTATTGATACAAGTTCTCAAGATTTATGAAATCCAAACTAAATATATGCCCTGGTAGTGCATACTGGAATCCCTGTTCTCATCAAGTAAGGAAACTGCAAGTCAATAGCTCACCACCTCACCCTAAGGAATGCTATAACTTGACGGAGTATGGTGTCTAGAAAAGAAATAGTGTTGGAATGCAATAATTGAGTTTCAGCACCTCTTACTTGTGTAAGTTTAGGGAAGTTTCTTATTGTAACTTAGTCTCAGTTTTCTCAAAATAGAAGTGTTACTTATACAATTGATTTGTAGTGAAAATTAAATGAAATTATATATGTAAAGAGGACTGAGATGTAAGTGGTTTGTGATTGGCTGCTAATCTAAAGTTGGCTGTTTAAAAAAACCTGGTAAACTGCTTCTGAAAAGATTACAGTCAAGAAAACTCTATGGAACACTTCAATGCCGTCAAACATGAGTTGCCATAAGTGAAGGGCCTATTCAATGGCTGCTAACAAAAACAATGACAACATATGTGAAGCATTTAGTGAAGTTCTAGGCACATTTAGAGAATTATCAATCACTTGACCTGAATTTCCAGTTCAAGAAGAAAAAGAAAAAAAAAGAGTTCCTGTCCTTTTCTTTTTAAACAAGAACCCCTTGGTATCTCAATGTCCAGAACTGAACACTTAACTTTGTGACTTGGCTCAGATACTAATCCTCTAACCTCTTACTAGAGACTACCTACCTGTCTGGACTTTTTCCCACTACCTATTTTACAGATCTATATTAATTGCCAGCTTGCTCTTGCTCACATAGACATGCCTCTTATTTCTTTGACTGCTTGTAGAATTTTACCCTCAACTTCTTAAGTGCCCTATCCCTTCTCTGAGAGCTCATTACTCAGCTCACTAATGCTTGATGTGGTTTCATGTTTCCATACAATATATATTTAATGAGAGAATGACTCCTCATTTTCTGCCAGTGCTCCAAGTTCCTTGTCTTCCTCAGCTCGGTTAATCTTGACAGCATCTGAACTCAGGTTCCAAAAAGGATCTCACTTAAACAAAATGCCTAGAGCATTTTGAAGGGGGAAAAAAAAGTTTTGGTTTAAGTACTTATATTGGCAGCTACTGAAACTGGTATTTCTTTAAAAAGTTAAATTTAGGAGGAAAGGATAGTCAACAATCCTTAAGAGCCATTTTAATGGCACTGGTTCCATGATAGTTTTATTTCCTGTTTCTCAAACCCATCTCATTTTTCCTTACTAGATCCACTGCCTCAGTTTAAATTCTAATCATCATTTCCCTGGACTAGCATCACTGACTCATAATTGAGCTCATTGTATCCAGTCTTATCATCTAATTATTCTCCACAGAGGTACTAATATCCAAAATGCTAACCTGAAGATCGCACTGGAGTGTGTTTAACTACTGTGCATTGTCTCTCTCCAGAGATGTAGTGGTTAAACCAAAACAAACAAACCTACCGCATCAGATTGATTCTGACTCATGTTGTGGTTGCTGTGGGTGCCACGGAGTCGGTTCAGCTTATATCAACCCAATGTGTAACAAGATATCATGCTTGGTAAACTGGAGGGTCAACGAAGGAAGGGAAGGCCCTCAATAAGATGGATTGACCAGTGGTTGCAACAATGGGCTCAGGTATAGGAAGTATCGTGAGGCTGGCACAGAACCAGGCAGTGTTTTGTTCTGCCGTGCATTGGGTCACTATGAGTTGGAGGCAACTCTATGGCACCTAACAACAACAACAACAAAATGTATAACAGAATGCAACAATACCCAGTTTTGCACCATCCTCACGAGCATTACCATGCTTGAGGTCATCATCACAGCCACTGTGTCAATCCATCTCATTGAGAGTCTTCCCCTTTTACATTGATACTGATATCCTTCTCCAGGGATAGGTCCCTTGTGATAACATGACCAAAGTATGAAAGACGTCTAGCCATTGTCTCTTCTAGGGAGTATTCTGGCTGTACTTCCACCAAGGCAAATTTGTTCATTCTTCTAATAGCCCATGGCACATTCAATATTCTTTACCAGCACCACAATTCAAATGCAGCAATTTTTCTATAATCTTCCTTTTTCATTATCCAGCTTTCACATGCATATGAGGCTTGAAAATACCAAGGCTTAGGTTAGGAACAGTTTAGTCTTCCAAGTGACATCTTTGCTCCTTAACACTTCAAAGAAATCTTTTGCAGCGGATTTCCCCAAAGCAGTATGCTATTTGAACTCTTGACTGCTACTTTCATGGACTTTATGGATTGAAGTAAAATGAACTTCTTGGAAATTTCCGTCTTTTCTCCATTTATCATGATGTTGCCTATTGGGCCAATTGTGAAGATATTTGCTTCTTTATCTTGAGATGTAATTAACACTGAAGGCTGTAGTCTTTCATCTTCATCAGTAAGTATTTCAAGTCTTCTTCAATTTCAGGAAGTCAGAATGTGTTATCTGTGTATTATAGGTTGTTAATGAATCTTCCTCCAATCCTTATGCTACATTCTTCTTCCTATATTCCAGCTTCTCCCATTATTTCCTCAGTATACAGATTAAGTATGGTGAAAGGATACAATACTGACACACACATTTCCTGATTTAAAATCATATAGTATCTCCTGTTCTTTTCAAATGACTGCTCCTTGGACTATGTATAAGTTCCTTATGAGCACAATTAAATGTTCTAGAATTCCTATTCTTTGCAAAGTCATCTTTAATTTGTTATAATACACACAGTTGAATATTTTGCACAGTCAATAATTCACAAGGAAACATCTTTCTTGTATTCTGTGCTTTCAGTCAAGATCTAAGTGACATCATCAATGGCATCTCCCATTCTATGTCCTTTTCTGCAATAGGCTGGAATTTCTGGCTGTTTCCTGTCAATATACTGCTACAACCATTTTTTAATTCCTTTCAGAAAAAATTTTACTTGTATATGATATTAATGATATTGTTATATATTTTCCACATTCTGTTGGATCACTTGTCTTTGGAATGGGCACAAATATGGATTTCTTCCAGTCAGTTGGCCAGCTAGCTTTCTTTTAATTACTTGACATAAATAAGTGAGCTCCCCCAGTGCAGCATCTATTTGTTGAAATATCTCAATGGGTATTCCATCAATTCCTGGAGCCTTATTTTTTCATCAATTCCTCCCATGCAGCTTGGACTTCTTCCTTCAGTACCATTAGTTTTTGATCATATGCTACTTCTTGAATGAGCATCAACCAGTTCTTTTTGGTACAGAGACTCAATGTCTTCCTTCTATCTTCTTTTGATGCTTCCTTTATTGTTCTGGGAGGTCTGGTGGCATAGTGTCTAAGGCATTTGACTGTTAACCAGAAAGCTGGAAGTTCAAACACGCCAGCCATTCCTCAGAAGGAAGATTGGGTAATCTACTTCTGTAGAGATATAGCCTCAGAAACCCAAGGATGGGTCGCTATGAATCACAATTGACTCGAAGGCAGTGAATTTGGTTGTTTTTTTGTTTTGCTTTGTTTTTTCTTTTGTTTTGTTTTAATTATTATTATTGTTCTATTTTGCCCAGAGAATCTTTCAATATTCCAACTTGAGGGTTAATTTTTTTCTTCAGTTCTTTCAGGTTGAGAAATGCAGAATGTGTGCTTCACTTTTGGTTTTCTAACTCCAGGTCTTTGCACATTTCATTATAATACTTACCTTTGTCTTCTCAAGCTCCCCTTTGAAATCTTCTGTTCAGCTCTTTTATTTAATTATTTCTTCCATTTGCTTTAGCTACTCTCCATTCAAGAGTATGTTTTAGATTGTGTTTTGACATACCTTTTGGTTTTTCTTCCTTTACTAATTTTTAATGAATTTTTGCTTTCTTCATATATGATGTCCTTGATGTTACCCCACAGCTTGTCTGGTCTTCTGTCTTTTGTGTTTAACACATCAAATGTATTCTTCAAATTGTCTCCAAATTCAGGTGGGATATACTCTAGGTTGTGTGTTAGCTCTTAAGAACTTGTTTTAATTTTCTTCAGTTTCAACTTAAACTTCTGTGGATTTACAATTAATGATCTATTTCAAGGTAATGCCCTGGCCTTGTTTTGACTGATAATACTGGGCTTCTCCATTGTCTCTTTCCAGAGAAGTAGTCAATTTGATTGCTGTGTAGTCCATCCAGTAAGGTCCACAATGTATAGTCACCATTTGTGTTGTTGAAAAGGTATTTCCAATGAATAAGTTGTTGGTCTTGCAAGATTCTATCATGCTATCTCTGGTGTTATCTCTATCACCAAGGCCAAGTTTTCCAACTATCAATGCTTCTTTTTCATTTTTATCTTTCACATGTGAACTACCAGTGATTATCAATTCACCTTGAGTGCATATTTGATCAATTTCAGACTGTAGAAGTTGGTAAAAGTCTTCAATTTCTTCATCTTTGGATTTAGTGGTTGGTGCGTAAATTTGAATAATAGTAATAATAACTGGTTTTCCTTGTAGGCTTATGGATGTTACCCTATCACTGACAACAATATACTTCAGGAAAAGTCTTGAAATGTTCTTTTTGATGATTCATGTGACACCATTACTCTTCAATTTGTCATTCAGGCATAGTAGACCTTATTATTGTACAATTCAAAATGGCCAATACCAGTTTGCTTCAGCTCACTAACGCATATGATACCAATCTTTATGTGTTGATTTCATTGCTGACAACTTCTAATTTTCCTAGAATCACATTTTGTACATTTCATGTTGTTCTGGTTACCTAGTGCCACTCTGACAGGAATATACCACTAATGGGATGGTCGCAACCAACAGGAGTGTATTCTTACAATTTGGAGGCTTTAAGTCCAAGTTCAAAGTGCCAGGCTCTAGGGGCTGGGTGAAAGACCCTCAGTCTTGGGGTCCAGCTCTGCCTCTTGCTCCTGGCCCACTGGAGCTAGAGGCATGTCTTCACTCAGACAGCTGCTGGCTGCTGAGGCTAATAAGTCCCAGGGTTGACAAGTACAAAGGCACAGTCCCAATGTTACCAAACCACACAGCAAGCCATTAATTTAAGTCCATTGTAAGTCCCAAGGTCAGCAGAACATAGCAGGCTGCTGAGCAAGAACATGGCTACATGCAGGGTTCAAGCGTGCCATAGACTTCTCCTTATGTACAGGAAACAGACCACATCACAAAGGCAGCTAGTCAGCAGCTTGTGGTAGATCCCACCATGGCATTGATTGCCAGTCTCATCATGGGGAATAACTACCACCAGCTGCCCAGCCACTCAACCAGGCCTAGCCAAGTTGGCACACAAACATAACTACCACACATGTTCTGATTATTAATGAATTATTAATGTTTGCAGTTGTTTCTTCTTATTTTGAGTTCTGTCACATCAACAAATGAAGATCCCAAAAGCTTCAATCCATCCAGGTCAATAGGTTTGACTCTACTTTGAGGAGACAACTCTTATTTTTGAGTCGTATTTTGAGTGCCTTCCAAACTGAGGGGCTCATCTTCCAGCACTATATCAGACAGTGTTTCCCTGCTATTCATAAGGTTTTCAGTAGCCAATTTTTTCAGGAGTGGATCTGACCACATCTTTCCTCCTACTCTGTAAACACTGCTGAAATCTGTCCACAATGGGTGACCCTGCTGGTATTTGAAATTCCAGTGGCATAACATTTAGCATCACAGGCTAATGACTGTGTAGAACTTCCCCATACAGTTTCTAAGCCTGTAAATCTTTATGGAAGCACACTGACACATGTTTCTCACACAGTGCTTCAAACCACTAACCTTTTGGTTAGCAGCTAAACATTTAACTATGCATAACTAGGGATCCTTTTGAGTGATTTGAACCCTTAATTACATCACAAATATACAATAAAAAGTTTAAACCAATGAACATCAAAGTGCTCATTTATGAATAGTTACATAATTATGATCAGGAAGGTAAAGAAATTTAGTATTGAGAGGATTTTATAGCAATTTAGCATTGCCTTGATACACAAATATGTTGCTTTATATTTTATAACCATATGATCCACAAAATAATGGAAATTTGATGGATGTTTACAGCTGTTTCTTCACATTTTGGGTCTTGCACCATCAGCAAATTAAGGGCCAAAAACTTTACTCCATCCATGTCATTAAGGTCAACTCTACTTTCAGAGGCCAGCTCTTCCTCAGTTGTATTTAGAGTGCCTTCTGACCTGAAGAGCTCATTAGACAAAGTTTCATGGCTATTCATGAAGTTTTCTAGTAGTTTATCAGGCAGTATTTCACTGCTATTTGTAAGGTTTTCACTGGCCAGTTTTTTCAGAAGTGAATGGCCCTGTCCTTCATGCCAGTCTAACTTAGTCTGGAAGCTGTGTTTAATCCTTCCTGTCCACTATGGGTGACCCTGCTGGTATTTGAAATGCCAGTGGCATAGCCTCCAGCCTCACAGCAACATGCAACCCACCGCAGTATGACACACTGACAGATGAGTGGTGGATTAGAAATTTAGAAAATTTAAAAACTACAAAAATAAAGTAAAA
>NW_006921919.1:633804-640258 GCF_000298275.1 Orycteropus afer afer
GGAGTGGCTGGTGGGTTTGAACCGCCAGCCGTCTGGTTAGCAGGCAAGTGTCTTAGCCACTATGCTACCAGAGCTCCCTGAGAAGCACTATACTCTCTAATAAAACATACGAAGTCAATATCTGCCACCTTTCAGTCTCTCCCGCTGTATCTTCTGTCTCCTGCTAGAATTTTTCTCCAGGAAGTTCAATTCAGTTATAGTTTACTACACCCCTCAGTAAACTATAGCAAGAGACAGCATTATATAGTGGATAATAATGGACTCTGCAGACAGATGACATGGGTCCAAATCTTTGCTGTCACTTTCTATCTGTATTATATTCTGTACCTCATGTTCCTCACACATAGAAGAAGGTTACTAATAACCCATTACCATGCAGTTGATTCTGCCTTCTACTGACTGCATAGGACAGTAGAACTGTCCCTTAAGGTTTCTAGGGCTGTAATCATTATGGAAACTGACTGCCATGTCTTTCTCCTGCAGAGCAGCTGATGAGTTCAAACCACTGAACTTTCAGATCAAACCGGTATGTTTAACTACTTACTGTACAAGCTTGTCTTAAGGATATTAATACTACTTCATATGTTAATTGAAAAGATTAAATGGTTTCATGCATCACTTAAAGCAATGCCTCACATGTAGTAAACATAAAATGTGAGGATTATTAATTTTATTATAATTTTAGCCTTCAATCTTTGCTGGTATGATCCTTTTGCCTTAAATACTTTTGTCTAATCTTTCATCTGGACAATTTTTAACCAATCTTAAAGACAAATAAGATTTTGTCTTCTCCAAGAAAACTTCTTGATTCTCCTAGGTTGACTGACATGCCTTTTTGTGCTATCTATCACCCTGAGACGATCCCTCTATCATGGCATTTAACCCCTCAAACAATGCCTTTATCATGGTATTTACCACATGGTATAAACATAATATGAAGTCCCTGTGTGGCATAGATGTTTAAGCACTGGACTACTAGCCAAAAGGTTGGCAGTTCACACCCCCTAGAGGTGCCTCTGAAGACAGGCCTGATAATCCTCTTTCAAAAGATCATAGCCTTGAAAACCCTACAGAGCATCTGTACTCTGTACATATGAGGTCATCATGAGTTATAATTAACCCAGAAACTAACACAACAAAATAATAATGATCCCTTTATGTGTCTGCTTCCTCTGTCATGATGAGCACATAATACATGTAAAATGCTTAATTCATATCAACAGATCCCATAAACATGCACACTTAATGGACCCTATCCTGAGCCTTAGAAAGATTCAGGTTCACTTTATCATAGCATTGCAATTAAGCATTACTTCCTAGGAAAAAAATAATAATAATAATTAAAATAAATAAATAAATAAACCTGTATAAGATGGGGCTCTAATGCTCTGAGTAAGAGAACTTGGATTGTCCTCTCTGCACTTAGTATTGTCCATAAGAATTGAGACAGAAGAGATACCAATCCTGAAGACACTTGGCTGAGTAATGGCTATGTACTGCTTGACTCCTGACATGAAAACATGTCCTTCTCTTCATTTGATTCTTCTATGATGTCAATAATATAAACAGTTACAAGAATGAGATTCATATGTTTGTTCACAATTAATCCATTTTCTATTTCCTATTATGCTTCTGATCATAAGTACAATTATTATAGAAGCACAAAAAAGCTTTAGATTTTAATTTAAACTAAAAACTGCATTATGCATTAAAATTGATTATATCATTTGTAAATAATTAGACTCAAAGGTGACAGTGTTTTCAAAAACTTATGTTCTCATTATAAAACAGCTAAAGCCCTAATTACCAATAACTGTGAAAAAACTGGCATTCAAATGCCATTAATGGTCATAATGAAATCTCAAATGACAGTGCTATTTATCATTTGAAATTTGCATATATTCAGTTGTGCAAGCCTCCTCACAATCTTCATTACACACAGCCTAAAAGAAAAACAAAGATTAGTCAGGGTACAAATTTCTCAAAACAAGCTAAAGACCATGTAAACCATAGCAGATTGACAAGTTCAAGTCCATAAAGAAATTAGACCTCTCAGGAAAAAACTAAACAAAATGAAAAATACAATCAGCTGAATAATAGAAGAGCTTTAATTATCCAAGATAAAGTGAAAGGATGGTTGTGTGAGCAAGTTAAAATTACAGATAATTGAAAATATACTAGCAATTTATTCCAAGCTTTCTTATGCCGTTAATCTACTATGAAAAATACAATAACTCCCTATATGAGTTTAAGTTTGTTTTCTTTTCTTCCTGTGAGTCCTTCTCAGTGTACTATTAAGTACCTAGGAGCTGTGAGATGACCAAATGTGTAGGAAGAAAGAAATATGAAGAAACCTAGAGGCTTGGCTGAGCCACACTGTGAATGCTCATATCCTCAGGCCATATGTGCAATGATATACTATACAAAAAAAGCCAAACTTACTGTCATTGAGTCTGTTCTGACTCATAGCCACGCCTCCTTGGGTTTCTGAGGCAGTATCTCTACTGAAGTATATTGCCCAGTCTTCCTTCCAAGGAGTGGCTAGACACTTCAAAGCAAAGAAAAATATTGGAATCTTGAGAAATCACAGCTAAAAGAGTATTAATATTATGCATAATGGAAAGCAGGCTCCTTTAATTGCTACATAATTTGAAAAATTTTCATAAATGATTTAATGATGTTAATTTAAAGATCTAAACAACAAAAACAGAAAGTAAGATAATACTAGCTTCTAATTCTGTAATATGTGGTAATAAAAAAATAAAAGCAGTCAAAAGAAAAGACAGCAGAATAATAGGGAAATCTTACAGCTAGTACTTAAGTCAGATTATTCTTTTCTATCTATATTTAGGAATATTTAATAAACTCCTTCCATGGCAGCAACACTAATAAAGCATTTTACATCAGGCATCTTTTGTACAAGTCTAATACAAATGTCAATATGTTCTTCAGGATAATCATATCCCCAGGGTTTTAGCATTGTGTGATCTGTGCAGATGCAAATAATATATCATCTAGAGAAACGGGAAAGTGGTAGCTAGAATTTGATGAAATTAAAAAAGAAAAGGTGTACTTTAAAAACTAAATGCAAAGAAATTTCAGGTGAAGAGACCATGATTTTTCTAAAATTAGTGAGTTGTTTTTTAGGTGCCATTCAGTCACCCTTGACTCAGAGCAACCTTATGTACAACAAAACAAAACACTGCCTGGTCCTATGCCATCTTCACAATCCTTGTGCCCATCATGGCAGCCCTTGTGTCAATAGATCTCATTGAGGGTCTTACCCATTTTTCACTTCCTCTCTTCTTTACCAAGTATGATACCCTTCTCCAGGGACCGTTCAGGCTGCACTTTGTCCAAGACATATTTGTTTACTCTTTGGGCAGTCCACAGTATTTTCTGTATGCTTTGCCAACACCACAATTTCAAGGCATCATCTCTTCTGCAGTAGACTTCCTTCTTTGTTGTCCAGCTTTCACATGCATATGAAGCTATTGAAAATAGCATGGCTTGGGTCAGATGCACCTTAGTCTTCAAAGTGATTTCTTGGCTATTTAGCAATTTAAAGAGATCTTCTGCAGCAGATTTGCCCAGTGCAATTCGTCTGATTTCTTTTCTTTTCCTTGTGTGTGTGTGTGCCCATGCATGTGTGTGTGCATGCTTTGGGTGCAAAATTACAAAGCAAATTTGTTTTATATTCAACAGTTCATGCACATTTGATTACAAGGCCCTGATTACCATCCCCAAACATAAATAACTGTCCTCCCCTCCCCTCCCTGTGACTACTCCCTCCCTGTGCCCTTCTTGACTGTGCATTTCTGTCTGTCCAGCTTTTCCTTTATGTGATAACTGCCCTTCTGGTGTCTCATGTCTGATTGATCTAAGGGGTGTGTCCCCCTAGAGTAGGTGGGTGCATCACCCTGAGGTAGGTTTTCTGGAGGTAAACCTTTCTACTGCTGGGCTGAGAGCCAATCCATGGCAGTGAGTCCATTTCTAGGCCCAAAGGGTAACCTGGTGCCTAGAGGTTCCATCGGTCTCTATCAGACCAGTAATTCTGATTTCTTGACTGTTGCCTTCCATGGATTATGGACCTAAGTAAAATGAAATCCCCAACAACTTCAATCTTTCTCAATTTATTGTGATGTTCCTTATTGGACCAATTGTAAGGAATTATATTTTCTTTATTTTGAAGTGTAATCCATATTGAAGATCATAGTCTTTGATCTTCATCAGTAAAAACGCAAACACAACCACTGCCGTGGAGTCGGATCTGACTCATAGTGACCCCACCTTGGTTTTCTGAAGCAGTAGCACTACAGAAGTAGATTGCCCAACCATCCTTCTGGGGAGTGGCTGGTGGCAGTCAAATGCCTTAGGTACTATGCCACCAGAGCTCCCTCTTCATTAGTAAGTGCTTCAAATCATCTTCACTTTCAGCAAGCAAGGTTGTGCCATCTGCATGTTGCAGGTTGTTCTTGGATCTTCCCCCAATCTTAATGTCACATTCTGCTCCATATAGTCCAGATTCTCAGAGTATTTACTCAGCACACATATGGGATAAGTATGGTGAAAGGATACACTTTTGACACACACCTTTCCTGACTCAAATCATTCAGTATCCTCTTGTTCTAGTCAAATGGCTGCTTATTGATCTATGTACAGGTTCTTTGTGAGCACAATTAAGTATTCTGGAATTCCCATTCTTCTCAATGTTATCCATAATTTGTTATGATTTACACAGTCTAATAATGCCTTTGCATAGTCAATAAAACACAGGTAAACATCATTCTGGTATTCTTTGGTTTCAGACAAGAACCATCTGACATCAGCAATGATAGCCCTCATTCCATATCCTCTCTTGAATCCAGTTTGAATTTCTGGAAGATCCCTGTGAATATGTCACTGCAGCAACTGCTTTTGTATTATCTTTAGCAAAATTTTAATTGAATGTGATATTAATGATATTGTTCAATAATTTCCACACTCCTTCAGATCATCTTTCTTTAGATGAGCATAAATCTGGATATCTTCCAGTTGGTTGGCCAAGTAACTGTCTTCTAAATTTCTTGGCATAAACAAGTGTGGGCCTCCAGGGTTGCATCTGTTTATTGAAGCATCTCATTGGGTATTTCATCAATTCCCAGAGCCCTGTTTTTGGCCAATTCCTTCAGTATAGCTTGAATTTTTTCCTTCAGTGCCATTGGTTGTTGATAATATGTACCTCCTAAAATCGTTGGACATCAAGCAATTATTTTGGTAAAGTGATACTGTGTCTTCCTTTGTCTTCTTTTAATGCTTCCTGCATCATCCAATATTTTACCCTTAGAGTCCTTCAGGATCGCAACTCTCAAAACTAAAAAAAAAAAAAACTCACTGCCAAAGAGTCAATTCCTACTCATAGTGACCCTCATTGGGTTTATGAGGTGGTAAATCTTTATGAAAGTCAATTGCCCATCTTCCTTCTGCAGAGCAGCTAGTAGGTTTGAAACACCATCCTATTGACCTTTTTATTATCATATGCCCTTCCACATCCATTATGCTGAATTTTGCCTTGAAGTCTATTTTATCAGAAATTAATATTACCACTCCTGCTCTGTCTTGGTTGCCATTAGTTTGATTTTTTTTTTTTCCATCTCCTGATTTTTAATTTGTTTTTACCTTTGTATGTAAAGTGAATCTCTGATAGGCAGCATATTGATTGGTGTGGCAGTTAAGTTGTGTGTCAACTTGGCTGGGGCTGGTTTTGAGTGCCAGGGCAGCTGGATATAGTTATTCTTCATGATGAGGCTGGTAATCAGCTCCATGTTGCAATCTATTGGAACAGCTGAGTAGCTGTCTTAAGAATGTGGTCTTTTCCAGTATACAAGAAGTCAGCTTTGAGAAAGTCCCTGAGCTTTCTGGCATGCTTGGGCCCTGCATGTAGACTAATATTCATATGCAGGCTGCCATGCTTCCTGAGAATCTTGGGACTGTCTCTGGACTTGAACTTGTGGCCTGCTTTATTATGTGGTAATCTTGGGATCATGTCATTTTATTTGTCAACTTTGGGTTTACCAGCCTTAGCAGCCAGCAGCTGCCTGAATTAGGAGAAGCCTACAGTGTCAGTGGGCCAGGAGCAAATGGCAGAGCTGAAGCCCAAGTTCAAGAGGCTTTCACCAAGCCCACAGAGCTGGCACTTTTAACTCAGACTTCTAGCCTCCTAAACTGAAGAGAATAAACCTCTCTTTGTTCAAGCCATCTATTTGTAGCATTTTCTGTTAGAACACTATTAGAGGATTGTGGGAAGATGGCGGACTAGATAGAAGGACTGCACAGACACTCTTCAACAAAGAAAAGGGAAACCAATTGACATAGCCACAGAAGTTAATCTTGGACCCCTGAGCCTTGAAAAGAAGGATACCAAAGTAGACTAAACCCCAACTAGCAAAAGAATTTGTGTGAAAATACCAAAAAA
>NW_006921919.1:647823-652314 GCF_000298275.1 Orycteropus afer afer
GCCTGGTGGAACCACTGAGACTATGGCCCCTAGCTACCCTGCAGGTCTGGAATTGAACCCACACCTGTGGTTTCCAGCCAAACAAAGCACAGGCATGTGAGTTGAACATTTACCTCAAGTAGACACACACCCTCGAGAGAACAGTCATAGGAGGAGGAAGGGCTGCTTATACACAAGGAGACAGCTCAGGTGGCAGGAGAGTATGGAGGGATGGACACTGGGAAGTGGTACTATGGGGAGGAAGTTGGAGGGGAGCTGTTGCATTGTGGTAAATTGTGGTCAATGACAAGAGACAAAGTATATGTGAACTGCTGTATCGAGAGTGAATTTGCTCTGTAAATCTTCACCCAAATCACAATAAAAAAAATTTAAAAAAAATTAAAAAAAAAAAAAAAAGAACACTATTAGAGGACCAAAGCAATGCAATGTTTTCTTTTCCAACCTGCCTCTTCTTGACTGGTGCATTTAATCTATTCACATTTAGTACAATTAATGATAAGCATGAATTTACTGCTGTCATTCATTTGTGTTTGTTGTTGTGATGCTAATGGTTTCCTTTTTCCAAATATTTTGATGAGTTCATTTGTTATTAGGTTGTCTCTCCCTTTTCTTCATTATTGTTTTTGTGTTACTAAGTCCTTGTGATTTCCTCCTTTCTTATTTTGGTTAGAAACCCACCCATTGCCATCAAGTTGATTCTGACTCATAATGACCCCCATTGAGTTTCCGAGGTGGTAGATCTTTATGGAAGTAGATGGCCCAGTCTTCCTTCCAGAGTTGCTGATGGGTTTGAACCACCACCATTCTAGTTACCAGTCAAATGTCTTAGGCCCTATGCCACCAGAGCTCTTTGGTTGGAAGTTTTGTTGAATTAGAAAGTTTGTTAATTTTCTTTGTGGTTGCCCTGTAGTCAATTCTTATCTCCTTAACTTTGGAACAAACTGTTCTATGTTGACATTATCCTGATTTTCTCTCCCTATGGAAGTTTTGTAATTATACATTTATTCCCTTATAATTGGTGTTGTTTACAGATTTCCACCTCTAGTTCTCTATTTTCTGCTCTTCAAGCTTATTTCAGGTTTGAGAATTATTTTCCTGGGTTAGTTTCTAGGTGGTGGTGTCACATGCCTTAACTGTAAGTTGTCTTCCATTGTTGGTTTTCTGCTGCAAGTATTCACTTTAGCGTTTCTTGTAGGGTTGGTCTAGTTTTTACAAATTCCCTTAATTTCTGCTTGTCTGGAAATGTCCTAATTTCACCATCATATTTGAGAGACTTTGTTGCTGGAGATAAAATTCTTCATTGGCAATTTTTTTTCCTTCAAGATTATGTACATGTCATGCCATTGCCTTCTTGCCTGCATTATTTCTACTGAGAAATCAGAGCTTAGTCTTATTGGTTGTCCTTTGTAGGTAACACTGTTTTTCCCAGACTGCTCTAAAGATACTTTCTTTGCCTTGGACTTTGAAAAGGTTGATTATGATATGTCTTGGAGACTTTCTTTTAGGATCTATCCTGTATGGGGTTCATTGAGTTTCATGTATGGATATGTTTTCATCTTTCATAATATTAGGAAAATGTCCTGTTAGCAAGTCTTCAACAATTTTCTGCTTATCTATCTATCTATCTATCTATCTGTCTATCTATCTATCTATCTATCTATTTATTATTGCCTCCTCTTGCTCTGGATTTCCTTCCAAGCATATGTAATGTCTATTGATATCATCCCATATAACTCAGATTTTCTTCATTTCTCTTCATTCTCTTTTCTGATCCCTCCTCACACAAGCTGGTGTCAAGGAATTTGTCTGTGTCTGTGATATATGTTCTTCAGCCAGTTTGATTCTACTCTTTTGTCCTTCCAATGTGTTATCTATCTCCATAATTTTAGTGTCCATTATCTGCATATCTAACTTCTGTTTTGGGTATGATTTCTAATTTTCTATTTGTTTTTCCTCATATGATTTTTCTGAATTCTTAAAGTATGTTGTCTGTCTTTCCTTGCTTCTGTTTATAGTTCCCTTGAACTCTTGGAAGGCCTATATTTTGAATTTCTGATCAGGTGGCTCTATTATCAATTTTTCCTTTGGAAGGTTTTCTAGTTCTTCATTTTGCTCACTTGCTTCATCTATTTTATCTTACTTCTTTGTTTGAATTGAAATTGTCTGTTTTCCCCAAGATGTATTAAAGTTGTTGTTTTGATTTGTTGTTTGTTTTTTTGTTTTGTTTTGTTTTTAACCTGGTTTTATATTTTGTTTTGTTTCAATATATCCAAATGAGTGGGGCAGTTGCACTCTCCTACTATCTCCAGATTGGTGGAACAACAGGTTGGAATGTGGATGCAGGAATCTGTTTGACATGAAGAAGAGCTGCTTTTGGGATGAACAAGTGTTGTTCACCATCTCATTGATGCAGTTGTGTAGGAGTTGATAGCAGTGCTAGTCCATTGGGTGATGTGGTTGATGCAGTAGATATGGCTGACTAGTGGAGAGTTAATGTCCTCCCCCTTGAAGTCCCCTTATCTGTGTACACTGTGTCGCTATTGTCAACTGGATTCTAAGAAGTTGTTGTTGTTTTTCTTTCCTCATCAGCATCTGATTCAAGATGCCCCCACTTTAGCTGGTTCCACCCTTTACTCAGTCAGTAATGTCTCTCCATTTCCCTTTCCAATCAGTGCTCAGTCTAATTCTTCATCTTATCATTTAAGGTTCAAAACTTTCAGGATCATTGTTTGTATCTGTTTTACATGGTCTTTCAGGTCTCTGTTGTAGAGAGATTTGGCAGAGTGCATCTGTAGGATGCTATCTTGTCTTCACCTTGTTTGAGGGTCTGATTTGATGTAATCCCACAACTCACCTAGTGTTTGGTCACTGGTGTTGACTGCATCAAATTTATTTTTCAGATGGTCTCTAAATTAAAATGGGATATAATCAAGGTTGTATTTCAGCTCTTGTAGACTTAATTTTCTTCAGCTCTAATTTGAACTTGTGTATAAGCAATTGATGATTTGTTCCACTGTCAGCTCCTGGCCTTGTTTTGATGATATTGGGCTTCTGCATCACCTCTTTCCACAGAAATAATCAATTTTATTCATGTGCATTCCATCTTGCAAGTCTTATGTGTATAGCTGCTGTTTATGTTGTTTAAAATAGGTATTTGCAATGAATAAGTCATTAGTCTTGCAAAATTCTATTATGCGGTCTCCGGCTTCACTTCTATCACCAAGGTTGTATTTTCCAACTACCAATGCATCTTTGTTTCCAATTGTCACATTCCCCTCACCAGTAATTATCAATACATCTTGATTGCATGTTTGGTAAATTTCAGCCAGCAGAAATAATTCCCAGTATAGTAAACCATATGATTGTCCACTCCAAAATGGCTAATACCGGTCCATGTTAGCTCACAAATGACTAGAATATTAATCTTTATGTGTTCTATTTCATTTTTTACAACTTCCAATTTTCCTAGAGTCATACTTCGTACATTCCTTGTTCTGATTATTAATGAATATTTGCAGCTGTTTCTTCTCATTTTGAGGTCAAGGAAGCTTTATAATATCCATATCATCAAGATTGACTCTAGTTTGAGGAGGCAGCTCCTCCTCAGTCATATTTTGAATGGTTTCCAACCTGGGGGACCCATCTTTTGGCACTATATTGTTAGGCCGGAACATTTCAGTTGGCAACTTCCTCCAGGTGTCAGGCCCTGATGAGACAACCTGATAAGACAACCGAGATGGCAGAACCTGCCCAGGCTGGAAAGTCCCATGTGATGACAAACTTCCTCCTGTGAAGCCCCCTCATGCTAATTAGGTGCAGACCCATGCCAACAGCTAATTGGACCTCGCCGTTTCCTTAGTGTCCCCACTTAGGTCCTCTACAAGACTATAAACCCTACCCTCCCCAACCAGGCAACGTGACTTCTCGGGCCCCTCTCAGGGACCCGTGAACCTCACCCAGGCCCCTCTGGGGGACCCGTAAACCTCGCCTGGAAGTGCAAAATAAAAAACTTCTCTTTAACCTCACTTTTGTATGTCCTCTTCTCCTTACCGTGACCTTACATATATCAGCCAATGTTTCATTGATATTCATAATGTGTTCCAGTAATATACAAGTCCGTTTCTTACTGCTATTCATAAGGTTTTCAGTGGCCAATTGTTTAAAAAGTGGATGGCCTGTCTATCTTAATGTGGAAGCAACATTGCAACCTGTTCACTCTGGATTACCTTGCTGGTATCTGAAATACTGGTGGCATAGCTTCTAGCATCACTGAAACACACAAGCCATTTTAGGAATAGCAGTGAAACACTGTTTGATATATAATTGGAAAGTTTTGTGAATAGCAGACAAACATTATCTGATGTAAGGGTCAGGAGATAAACCTCTCAAGTTGTAAGACACTCAAAATACTACTAGAGAAAAGCTACTTCCTCAAAGTCAAGCTGGCCTTAATGACATAGGTGAAGTAATGCTTTCAGGATTTGCATTTGT
>NW_006921919.1:654084-654609 GCF_000298275.1 Orycteropus afer afer
GAAGGGTGTGTGTCAGGATTGTATCATTTCACCATACTCAAATCTGTGTGCCAAGAAAATAATGTGAGAAGCTGGACTATCTGAAGAAGAATATGGCACCAGAATTGGTGGAAAACTTATTAATAACTTGCAATGTATAGATGACACAACCTTGCTTGCAGAAAGTGAAGATTACTTGAAGCACTTACTGATGAAGATAAAAGTCTTTAGTATGGATTACACCTCAATATAAAGATAACTGAAATCCTCACACCAGCCATAGGGGTTGGCCAAAGGCCTAAGGCAGTCACCTACCAAGTGCAAGGCTGGCGATTCAAATCCACCAGCTGCTCCCCACCACATAGACCGGGACATCTCTTTCCAGGACCTTTGGTAGCATAGTACCTAAGACACTTGACTGCTAACCAGAAGGCTGGTGGTTCAAACCCACCAGCCACTCCTCGGAAGGAAGGTTGGGCAAACTACTTCCAGAGTGACACGACCTCAGAAACCCAAGGAGGGGTCGCTATGAGTGGGGTATGACTC
>NW_006921919.1:668912-671790 GCF_000298275.1 Orycteropus afer afer
TGACAGCAGCTATGATATCCCTTGTTCCACGTCCTCTTCTGAATCCAGCTTGCACCTCTAGAAGTTCTCTGTCAATATACTGCTGCAACCATTTTTTAAATATTTTCAGTAAGATCTTACTGGCATGTGATATTAATGATATTGTTCTATAATTTCCACATTCTGTGGGATCCCCTTTCTTTAGAATGGGTACAAATATGGATCTCTTCCAATCAGTTGGCGAGGTAGCTGTCTTCCAAATCTCGTGTCATAACCTAGTGAGTGCCTGGAGTGTGGTATCCATTTGTTGAAATATCTCAATGGGTATTCCATCAGTTTCTGGACCCTTGTTCTTTGCCAATTCCTTCATTGCAGCTTCAACTTCCTCCTTCAGTACCATTGGTTCTAGATCATATGCCTCGTCCTGAAATGGATGAAGATCGACCAGGTCTTTTTGGTACTGTGACTCTGTGTATTCCTTCCATCTTCTTTTGTTGTTCCCTGCATCATTCAATTTTTTGCCCATAGAATCTTTCAATATTGCTACTCAAGGCTTAAATTTTTCTTCAATTCTTTCAGCTTGAGAAATGCCGAGAGTGTTCTTCCCTTTTGGTTTTCTAACTCCAGGTCGTTGCACATTTCATTATAGTAATTTACTTTGTCTTCTCAAGCTGCTCTTTGAAATTTTCAGTTCAATTCTTTTATCTTTTCATTTCTTCCATTTGCTTTAGCTACTCTCTGCTCAAGGGCAAGTTTCAGAGTCTTTTCTGTCATCCATATTGGTCTTCTCTTCTTTTGTTGTCTTCATCGATGATGTTCTTGATATCATCCCACAATTCATCTGTTTTTTGGTCATTGGTGTTCAATGCATCAAATCTATTCTTTAGATGGTCTCTAAATTCAGGATGGATATATTCTCGATCATATTTTGACTCTCGTGCACTTGTTTTAATTGCCTTTAACTTCCAGTTGAACTTGCATATGAGCAGTTGATAGTCTGTTCCACAATCAGCTCCTGGCCTGGTTTTGGCTGAAGATATTGAGATTTTTCATAGCCTCTTGCCATAGATGTAGCCCGTCTGATTCCTGTGTGTTCCATCTGGTGAAGTCCATGTGTAGAGCAATTGTTTGTGTTGTTGAAAAAAGGTGTTCACAATGAATAAGTCATTGGTCTTGCAAAATTTTACCATGCGAGTTCCAGCATCATTTCTGTCACCAAGGCCAAATTTTCCAACTACTGGTAATTCTTCTTTGTTTCCAACTTTTGCATTCCAGTACCAGTGATAATTGACACATCTTGCTTGCAAATTCGGTCAATTTCAGACTTCAGAAGTTGATGAAAATCTTCGATTTCCTCACCTTTGGCTTTGGTGGTTGGTGCATAAATTTGAGTAATAGTCGTATTAATAGGTCTTCCTTGTAGGCGTATGGATATTATCCTATCACTGACAGCATTATACTTCAGGACAGATCTTGAAACATCCTTTGTGATGATGAGTGCAAAACCATTCCTCTTTAAACTGTCATTCCCAGCATAGTAGATAATATGGTTGTCTGATTCAAAATGGCCAAAACCAGTCCATTTCAGCTCACTAATTCCTAGGATATCAATCTTTATGCATTCCATTTCATTTTTGAAAACTTCCAATTTTCCTAGATTCATACTTCGTACATTCCATGTTCTGATTATTAATGGATTTTTGCCACTGTTTCTCGTCAATTTGAGTGGTGCCATGTCAGCAAATGGAGATCTCAATAGCTTTACCTTATCCATATGAATAAGGCTGATTTTATTCTGATAATGCAGCTTTTTTCCAGTCCTACTTTGAGAGGTTTCTAAGCCAAGTGACTCATTTTCCTCCTCTGTATTAGACAGTGTTTCTGGACTATTCATTATGTTGCACAGTAATGTATCAGACAGTGTTTCTCTGCTATTCATAAGGTTTTCCCTGGTCAATTCTTTAAGAAGTGGATGGCCACCTCCTTCTTCCTACTCTGTCTCAGTCTGCGAGCTGGGTTCATACTGTGCAACAGGTGCACCCCACTTGGTTTGAAACACCAGTGGCACAGCCTCAAGACTCATAGCAACATGTCACCACAGTAGGACAAACCAACAGACAAGTTTGTCTCCCTTAGCTGTTGTAAACTCTCCAACCACCCTTACCTGGATCCCTGTGGCTAACTCCTCAATCTGTTCCAGTCCCCTTTGCCTTTTCTGTTCATTCCCTTCATTCCTCCCTCACTGCTTGTGAGGTGTGACGTGGGTTCCCTCTCCTTACCTGGGTCCCTGCTGCTGACTCCTCAATCTGTTCTGGTTCCCTTTGCCTTTTCTGTCCTCTCCCTGCTGCCTGCCTCACTGCTTGTGGAGGGTGGCCTGGGTTCCCTCTCCTCACCTGGCTCCCTGTGGTTGAGTCCTCAATCTGTTCCATTCTCCTTTGCCTTTTCTGTCCTCTTCCTGCCTTCCCTCCTTTCTCCTTGGGAGGGGGTGGTCTGGGTTCCCTCTCCTTACCTGGATCCCTGCGGCTAACTCCTCTATCTGTTCCGGTCCCCTTTGTCTTTTCTGTCCTCTCCCTGCTTCCTGCCTCACAGCCTGTTCTTAGGTCCCTGGAATCCGAATGAGCATGCTATCACTTTAAAATCTAAAATGGTTGCCACTTATAAATATTCAAAATGGCTGCACCCTTGGTCATTTTAAATATCCAAAATGGCTGTCACTTGTAAACATTCAAAATGGCTGCACCCTCCAGACAGCAGAAAGTCCACAGCTCAGGTTGTCTCCCTCCTTGCTGTTTCCCTTCTTAGTCACAGGCCATCAGAGTAGTTGTTCCTGCAGCCCTTGGTGACTGGGACTGATATTTAAGTCATTTTCCAGGTCCCAACACCACTTGGAAATATTCAG
>NW_006921919.1:672126-692098 GCF_000298275.1 Orycteropus afer afer
CAGCCACTCCTCAGAAGGAAGGTTGGGCAATCTACTTCAGTAATGATACTGCCTTGGAAGCCCAAGGAGGGGTCGCTACGAGTCTGGGCCAACTTGACGGCACATAACAACAACAACAAAATCCTCACATATGGGCAAATAAGCACTATCATGACAAATGGAGAAAATATTGAATTAGTCAGGGATTTCATTTTACTTGGATCCATAATCAACTCCCATGGAAAGAAATCAGAAGTCAAGAAAGAAATCAGAAGTTGTATCGTCCTGGGCAAATATGTTACAAAAGACCTCTTTACCATAGTAAGAAGCAAAGATTTCATGTTGAAGACTAAGGTGTGCCTAACCCAAGCTATGGTATTTTTCAGTGGCCTCATATACCTGTGAAAGCTGGGTAATGTATAAGGAAAACCAAAGAAAAGTCGATGCCTTTGAATTGTGGTATTGGCAAAGAACATGGAAGATGTTATGGACTGCCAAAAGAACTAAGAAATCTGTCCTGGAGAAGATGCAGCCAGGATGCTCCTTGAAAGTGAGAATGGCCAGAATTTTACTCACTGACTTTGGTCATGTGGTCAGAAGGGACCATTCACTGGAGAAGATACCATACTTAGTAAAGTAGAGGATGAGCAAAAAAGTGGAAGACCCTCAATGAGATGGATTGACACAGTTACTGCAATGATTGGCTCAAATATAGCAAAGATTGTCAGGATGGCACATATCCGTGCAGTGTTTCATTCTGTTGTACATAGGGTTGCTATGAGTCAGAGCCAGTTTGACAGCATCTAACAACAATTACAACAATGTTGTTTTTAATCATTGCATAATAGTCCATAATAATCCATAGAACATCTATATGACGTTTATTTAACCATTCTGCTACTGATAGGCATTTTTTTTGACACCGCTGTCAACAGGACAATTATCATCCTTGTATATGAGTACTTAAATCTTTTTTACTTTTGTTTACGTTAAGCTGACTCCCAAATATGGTTCAAAACATGAGAGGTTGTTTTTTGGTTTATTTTGCTGTGTTTTTATTATGAATTTAGTGAAATGCCCTTTTTACCCTGAACTTTTGTGTATAAGGGAAGAAGATAAAGAGGAAGAATAAAAAAAAAAATCAAATAAATTATGACTTTTTAGTGATTAGTACCAGTAATTTCAAGGAATTATTATTGTTAGTAGCCACCAGTAGATTTGGACTCCTGGAACTAGACATTCAGATAAACATTTAATTCAGCAACTCCATTTGCATAGTGGCCTCTCCTTGTTTAATTGATGAGGGTGATTTCACCATAAAGAAAATAATGTTTCTCAGATTACTGTCCAAGTGTAACAGTTATAATCTGGCACATAAAATTTAGGATGTGTGTTAAGGGAAAAGAGACCCCGGACTGAAATTGTTCTATAACCAAAAAAAAAAAAACAACTCACTGATCTTTACAGAAGTAGATTGTCCCATCTTCCTTCCATGCAGCAGCTGGTGGGTTATGAACCACTAACCTTCTAGTTAGCAGCCAACTGCCTTATCCGCTATACCACCAGAGCTCCTCAGATAGGACAAAGACAAACAGATAGTCATCCAGGATGTGGGAAACCATCAGCATGTACAAAGTACAGAAAGCTGAATGGAGTTCACTGAATCATTGTGATCATGTTCATTACATTTGATAGAGTACAATAGAAACCACCACAAAATCATGAATGGTGGTGAGTTAACTCATCACTGTTGAATGTGGGACTACTGAAGCAGGGAAAGGATCATGATTAGGATATGTACAGAATTGAAGATGGGTTACAGGATTGAGTTCTGAGGCTTGACCACCTGGCTATGTGGTGACCAGAGTATGACTCAAGATCAAGCAACCTAAATCATAGTCATAAGGTGACTACCACAATACCAGGACCCCAATCATAAATTTAAATTAGATAAGGACACACCTAGGCAAGTTCCCTAGTTCTCAAGAAGATGTGTGAGCATCTTCTACTTTCAACCACACTCTTCCTGAGGGCAAACTGCCCCTCCCTAGGTTTGCCCGACTGGTCTATACATAGCCACATTACTGGATTAACGATCACAAAGAACTTGAATGGCATCTGAATTTATGTCAAGATTCAAAATGGAGTTAAAGCTCCCACAATAGCCTGCTGTTGTTGTTATGTGCCATAGAGTCGAACCCAACTTATAGCGACCCCTCCTTGGGTTTCCGAGGCAGTATCACTACGGAAGTAGATTGCCCCATTTTCCTTCTGAGAAGTGGATGGTAGGTTTGAACCACCAGCCTTCTGGTTAGTAGTCAAGTGCCTTAGCCACTATGCTACCAGAGCTCCTTCATTCTTCCATGAACCAAAAACTTTAGAATTTAAGCTCTAATACAGATGTCATATAAGGATTTTATTGAACCAGCCCCTTTTAACTCTCTCTTTTCATCCGTCTTCTTTTCTCTAGATTATCCTATGTTCCAATCATTATTAATCCATTATTTTCCAGGAGGTAACACAATTTTTTACAAAATAACTTAGCTTTTTTGAATAAAGTGTTTCCTCTTCCAGAAATATTCAATTCCCACCTCCCTGGTGCATATCTACCTGGTTAACTTTTCATCATGCTTGCAATTCTCTTTTAAGAGTGGCCTATAATACAGGGGGAATAAAGCCCTCTTCATAGGTATCCATACCTAGGTATAGCTTAATCTCCTGGATAGTACCTATCACATTATGTGTTGATGTTTTTGTCTGTGTCCCTCACTGGATTATGACTCCTTGAAAGCAGGGCCATGTCTTTTGTCTCTGATTTAAAAAAAAATAAATAAACATCCAGAAAATAAAAATTAAAAAAACATTGTCATCCTGTTAACTTAGATTCATATAGGTCAGAGTAGAAGTGTACATCACAGTTCTACAAATCAACACATTTGATGTTGATTTTTCAGATGTTGATAGCCAGACCTTTTCTATGAGTTATCTTCTGGGTTGGACTTGAAACTTCAATCTTTCAGATAGCAGCTGAATGAATTAAACATTTGCACAAGTCAGGGACTCCTATGTCTGATGACGTTTTTTTAAAAACTTAATTGGATGAGAGAGTAAAGAGATTACAAAAAAAAAAAAAAAAAAGGCACCAAGGATAGTAACTATTTTAAGACCTACAGTTAAAGGACATATACGGAAAAATAAAATCCCTTCTAAATTCTCTGAAAAGGAGTCTGTGAAGAAGAAAATAAAGAACCAGGAAAGAATAGAACTGAGGGATAATAGAGTTTGAAGACAGGAGTAGTAAACATTGTCAAATGCTACAGAAAGAAGGCAATAGAAACAGAATGAAACATGAGAAATGCTAAAAAGAACAGAAAATGGGGACATTGAGTGCATTAATAATGTTGATTGGCTGTGAAAGCCAAAGAGAATATGTGTTAGCAGCTATTGTATCATGGGACAGGATGACCAATTAGAAGAATTTTCAGAGTGGGCACTTAAGGTCCAAGGATAGAACTATTGATCTCAAGAAGAGAGAAGAGACACTGAAATAGAGTCTTATAAACAACTAGAAGAGGTGCAAAATACATGCAAGAAAGAAATGAAAAGCAAAGGCTTGACAGGATTTTCTAGTCACCCCTCTTTTTTCTCCTTATATTAGGCATTCTGACAGGTTTTTCTTCAATCTAATTAACGCATTCCTAGACATATTCCATATAAATAGAAATTTGTATCCCAACAAAATATTATTCCTTATCACTATTATTCATTCATCATTACTATTGTTTAAGTCCAGATTCATTTTTTTATAAATAATAATAATAAAGTACTGTCTGTCAATGAAAGAGGCTCTGGTGATGCAGTGGGTAAGGCATTTGGCTGCTAGCCAGGAGGCAGCGGTTCAAACCCACCAACTTCTCTGTGGGAGGAAGATGAGGCAGTCTACTTCTGTGAAGATTTACAGCCTTGGAAACTTAATGAGGGTTGCTATGAATCTGAATAGACTTGATGGCAGTGGGTTTGGTTTGGGTTTTGGTCTGTCAATGAAAGGAGCCCTGGTGGTGCAACAATTTAAAGCACTTAGCTGCTAACTGAAAGACTGGCTGATTCAAACCCACCAGAAGCTCCATGGGAGAAAGATGTGCAGTCTGATTCCATAAAGATTTACAGCCTTGGAAACCCTACAGGACAGCTCTACTCTTTCCAATAGGTTCACTATTAATTGGAATCAACTCGATGACACTGGGTTGGTTTGTCTGTTTGTTTTTTCATTTGGTCTGTCAGTGCAGCTCTACCCAATATGCTTTGCTTAGTAAAATAAATTATGAATAGCTAATTGTAAGACACATTTAGGTAAAGGATTTTTATTCATTATCAAAAAATTATACATATCACTACAACAATCTTTTTGAGATGAAACTACACCAACCAATAGAAGACTTTTCTTTAAATCTGACTGCATTATAATCTCCCTGAAGGTGATAAGTAGAACAACTACAACACAAGGGAAGAATTCCTGGAAACAATCCTATTATCAGGAATATCAGTTCTCC
This sequence comes from Orycteropus afer afer, assembly GCF_000298275.1. Taxonomy (NCBI): domain Eukaryota; kingdom Metazoa; phylum Chordata; class Mammalia; order Tubulidentata; family Orycteropodidae; genus Orycteropus; species Orycteropus afer. The sequence goes on from NW_006921919.1 coordinate 676,656, forward strand.
TAGACAAAGTGTAAAATTACTGTCTTTAATTCTTACATTTCATATTTTTTAGAAATGAATATCTTATACAGAAATACAGGTAAATAAAAACAGATGTACCTTGATGTACAATGTAATAACAAGCTTTCATACTAAAGACCATTGCATTATTATTAATGTAATTGTAACTGTTACAATATAGAATTTATTTTTATAATGTGAATAATTATAAAATATGCTTCTCACTTTTATTTGCCTTTTTAATAAATTATAAAATTGGTTGTGAATAAAAATATCAGCAAGTCAAATGCAGGATCCTTTCCATATATAATGAAAGCAGGCCACACCCCTAAGATAACTCCCTTTCAACTAATGAACTGCTCACAGCAGATTCCACCGTGAAAGTGATTATGTCACAGCCAATCTCACCATAGGGAATAAGTACATTACAGTTGCCAAGTCACTCAAACTCACAGCCCAGCCAAGCTGACACACAATCTTAACTACCACACATGGTAAGAAGTTTTAAACATAAAATGCATTTTACATTTAGTATCTATCAGAAAATCTTGCTGGAAACATACAATACAATGGAAAATTTGGATTCAATACCTTAATAGTGCACCAAGGAAAAAATATGGTTGTTAACATAAAGTAATTTCTCTGAATTTATCATATCATATAAACAAATTATAAAGAAATTCAGATACAAAAGTTTGATGTTATGAGATTATTTTAAATTTGTTTTATAGCCCTTACATCTCTCAATTTGCTAATCAGGAGAGAAGTGAGAGAATACATTTAAGGAAAACATTTTTTTTTCTATTATTATATATAGGCATTTCTATTATATATAGGAGCTCTGGTAGCATAGTGCCTAAGGCACTTAACTTCTAACCAGAAGGCTGCCGGTTCAAACCCACCAGCCACTCCTTGGAAGGAAGGTTGGGCAATCTACTTCCGTAGTGATACTGCCTCGGAAACCCAAGGAGGGGTCGCTATGAGTCGGGGCCGACTCGACGGCACATAACAACAACATCATAGGCATTTTTAAAGTTGACTAGGAATCCAATTATTTCATTCAGAGAAATCAAGCTTATTTGCCAGTTATAGAACCAATTTTGTGATATTTCATGACCTGTATCTTCTCTTTCTATCTTGGGAGAGTTTTAGAATTTAAATCTACTGAAATGAAATGAGAAAGGATCCATTCTCGTCTTTTTTTTAATCCCCAGATCCTGCTTGAAATGGTCAATTTTCTCATTGCCAACATATTATCTGTTAGAGAGCTTCTTGGAACAAAGGAACCAGAAAATCTTAGAATGAATTATCATGAATGTTTCCACTATATTTTATCTGACAGAGCCCAGGTGAAAATGCATAGAGAACAATAACTCTTTTCCTTTAGAGAATTTGGATGCTATTGTACAATTGAAGAATAGAAATGCCAAATCCTCATGAAGTTTTACTGAAATAACTTGCATCATAGTACCAATGAAAATAAAAATATGCTAACATCTCTCTATTCCTGGCCTGTTCACAAAATAAGGGGTAGCTGAAGAAAGGGGAAGCAGCTAGTGAAATAAAAATGTAAAGATAGATAAAAACATACAGAGTTGGGACATACAAAGCAAGGACAAAAAGAGTTTCAGTGAAAGAAATAATGTGTTATGGATTGAATTGGATTCCCAAGAAAATATGTGATACAATCCTAATCATTATAACTGTGGCTGTAATTCTGTTACTAATAAGGCTTTCTCTGTTATGTTAATGAGATAATAACAATGTAGGGTGTGCCCCAAACCTACTCACTTCTAGTTGTAAGAAGAACAAATAAGACACTGAGACAAGCAAATACTGGAAATACTGGGTGTGTTAGACTGGGTTCTCTAGAGAAACAAAACCAATAAAGCTTATATATATAGACAGAGAAATTTATCTTAGGAAAATGGCTCACACACTTACAGAAGCTGGCAAGTCCAAAGTTCATCGATCAAAAATAAAGCTGGAGGTTTTTCCCAACTCTTGCCGCTGCAGGGGTTAAGGAGCTCAAGGTTGGCAGGCAGCAGACTGGCTGTTGACTCCATCGAATGATGAATCCAAGATCTCCAGGCCGAATGGTGGATTGTTAGCTCATGGACAGGTATAGGCAGCACAACAGAATCCCAATCCACAGAAGAATATCTCTTTTCCCACAATGTCCATAAATATACTGGAAGCAGGCCACACCCCTAGAGAAACTCCTTTTCAATGGATTGGCTATTTAAAACATATTCATCTGATCCCATCATGGCAATAACCACATCACAACTGCTTAAACCACACAGAATTGTGGTCCAGCCAAGTTGACACACAGCTCCAACTATCACACTGGAGAACATGGAGGCCATGTGAGGATCATCTACAAGAAAAGGAACCAAAGAAAGAAGCATTGCTCAGGATGACCGACAAGTGAGGAATGGATAATTGGAGCTTTAGCCTCCAGGGCTGTGACAACATAAACTTCTCCCCTTTAAAGCCACTCATTTGTGATATTTTTATTACAGTAGCAGTAAGAAACAAAAACAGAAAGTTTAGTTGAGTAACGTTAAATCAACTAGAATTATGCTTAAACAGATCATTAGCTTTGTCTTCAATAACTTCCATGTGGAATAGTGAAGAATGAAGTGAGAAACTAAGGTGAAAAGTAAAAAAAACAACACTGACTATAAATGTGGAGAACTGAATGTCATTGATTTTCTCTACTCCTAAAAAAAAAAAAATTCCAAACTCACTGCTATTGATTCAGATCCAACTCATAGCTACCCCTCCTTGGGTTTCCAAGGCAGTATCTCTACAGAAGTAGATTGCTCAGGTCCTTCTAAATGACTTAAAGAATTTTTTTAAGAAATGAATAAACTCATAAACATAGAGAAAATGATTCTGGTGAGGATTCTCAACAAAGTTTTGGACAAAAAATAAAAAAAGCAGATACGTGAAGAGTAAATGACTATAGCACTGAAATAGCTGAGAGTTAATAGCCTGTAAAGGAGAGTGACCAAAGGAAGCAAGCTATCTATGCTGCAGAGACCACCACTGAAAGGCTCAAAATATGAGGCACCAGGAACCTCAGTGACACAGTGGGTATGCCTTTGTTAAAAGTCTACAAAAGGAGCAATGTGGTTGCCCAGGTCCCTTTTATGACCCCACACAGACAACTTACTATCCCTGCCAACCAGGCAAGAGAAGAGTTGTTTGTTCCTAGTAAAAAAGAGCAGAAAGTTCCAAGTCTCAGGAACTTCAGGAATAGATGAAAGTATAAGTGAGACATGTTCACAATAGCAATGAATTATATAAAAGATCTATACACTACATCATATGATCCCATCTCTTTTTCCCATTTTGAAATCATAATGATGGTACTAGTCTATCATTTCAGATAGGAAATTTGAGGATTCAATTCTGAAAAACTGATCAAGCTGAGAGGAAAAATAAACTATTAATAAAGACAGACATATGATGGAATTACCTAAACATTGAAAAATAGGCATTGTGATAAAGTCAAAGAAATAAGCAGAATATAATCTCAAATACATATAACTAATATACATTCAAACACATAAGATAAAATGTATTTATAAAACAAAAATACAATCATATAAAACAGTATCAATAGAAAAAAAAAAGAAAATAGTGTTGTAAAATAAAAAATATCTTGGCCAAACTCAAGAATAAAATAAATGAATTGGACAATAATTTTGAGACCATTTCCAATAAAGTAGAACAAAAAGACTGAGAGGGATAATAGAAAAGAAAAAAAAAAAAAAGAGTAATTGTGTAGAAGTTTTAACATCTATTTGCACAAACAGTGGAAATTAGCATTTGATTTTCAAAGAAGACACATAGGAACAAAATGACGGCACTTATAACCTCAAGTTTTATTTCAGAGAAAGAATACAACATAGAAAGAGCATTAAAGTAAGGATATAAAACCACAAAAACCCACTGCCATGGAGTTGATTCTGACTCATAACATCCCAATAGGATGTCCATGGCTTTCTCCTGTGGAGCAGCTGACGGGTTTGAACCATTGACATTTTGGTTAGTATCCCAATGCCTTAACCACAGAGAATCAGCCAAATGCTGCCTCACAGCAAGAAGTCCAGAGAGTTAGAGTGTGACTGCAATTATCTTGCTGAGGGAAAGCTTTACAGATGTTCTTTCTCAGAAATCATGAGCCATTGGCATATGCATGTTGTTGTTGTTGTTGTTGTTGTTTGCCGTCTAGTCGGCCCCGACTCATAGCGACCCCTCCTTGGGTTTCCGAGGCAGTATCACTACAGAAGTAGGATTGCCCAACCTTCCTTCTGAGGAGTGGCTGCTGGGTTTGAACCACCAGCCTTCTGGTGAGCAGTCAAGTGCCTTAGGCACTATGCTACCAGAGCTCCTATGCATAGCACATATGCATAGCACACTCAAAATAAGAGAGCCTAAAATGGAGTCTTCACTTGGGTTTCTTATACCCTGCTGGTCATGTAGGCATATTCCTTACAATATAACAGGTTAAGGCAGAGTTGTCCAAGGATCTCACCAAGACCATGTGCAAATCATCAATGAACAAACAATGCAGTCAAGAGAATATAAACTGCCCCAAAACTCACCTGGAATCCATGGGTACAAAACAACTAGTAAATGTTATGCATTGACCATAGATAGGTCAGTGCCATGAAGATATTTCTCAGGATAATTCCAGGGCTATGGTAATTAACTCTCATAGCACATCATTTGATAGACATGGAAGAAAGAAGGAAGGAAACAAAAGAGAGAAAACTATCAAATAAATATGAGAAGATATTTCCAGAAATAAATGATACTTTTTTCCAGATTTCAAGAGCCTACCAGTTCTTCAAGAGTGTAAATCAAAAGGATATCCATCATAGCATTTCAGAACACGAGATAAAGAGAAATCCCTACGTCCTTTCATATATAAAAAGAAGATCATATTCAAAGAAACTGGAATGGAATGGCATTAGGCTCTTCAGCATTAACTCTAGAATCTGGACTATAATGATTCATTGCTTTCAAAATGCTGAATATAAAAGATTTACAAACAAACTCTACACTAAAATCAACTTTACAGTTATAATAAAGACACATTAAGAAATATAAGTCTTTAAAAAAACTAATAAAAAAAAATTCTAAAAAACCTGTGGAGAATATGCTTCTTTCCCTAACACAGGATGCATAAATTAAGAAAGAAAAAGACATAAGATCAAAGAAACTGGGATATCCATCATAGATGAGTAGTGAAGGACAGAAGCATGATCATGGGGAAAGAGATTCTTAGAACTATGGCTGTGCACCAGGCTAAAGTTCAAAAACTGAAATAGGAGGCTTAGAAGATGGTGATATGCCATGATATCTCAAAAGAGACTCTGAACAAGGGGAAATTCTTCTCTCACTAAATTTCGTCAGAGATCAGATAGGGTGAAGATGAGATAAACTTTTGGAGAACCTGACCAGATCAGATAGACATCTGCAGAAGACCTGAATGGCTCATACCTCAGTATTGTAGGACTAATTGCTATCAACTGTTATGAACTCATAAAATGATTGGGAGGGGGAGATTAATCCTTTAAGTAAGAAAGGGCCTGTGGCTAGAAGAGCCAGGGATGGCCTAAGGTGTATTTTTGTGTTGTATTGTAAATCCTAGCCTAGCCTCTCTGCCTGTGGTTATGCTACCATTTTGGAGTAAGTATTCTATTATGTTAATGAAGCAGAATTAGGGTGGAATGTATCTTTAATAACTACCTTCCTAGACTCAAGTCATTCATTACCTTTAGTTTGCTTGAATGTATGATCTTCATCCAATATATATGTATGTTCTAGCAGAATTCTCTCTTGCTCTGGATCCTGCATCTGGTTCATCATCATGTGACCTCTGGTTCTGGAGACTTGAGACAGTAGCTTGTTTGACTTCATTCACCACCTTCCACAGCTTTTTGAGAGAACAGTCTGTCATTTGACTTACTGATTTGAATTAATCAGCCCCTGCATCCATACGAGTGAGGAGAATCCTCCACACTGATGCATGAGCCATAGATTTGGGACTTGTCAGCCTCCACAACTGCATGAGCCATTTCCTTGGTGATTTGTGAGTTCTGTGAGACATTACAGTGAATTAGGGAAACCTAAGGTGGGTGGGAGAGTACTTACGGGAGGAATAGTTGATGTTAGAGTTGGTGGAATAGCACAGCAGTTTAGAATAGTTGCACATTTGGGACACTTTTAACTTCCACCTCATAGGGACCAACTTTGAGTTGATCCTTCTGAAAAAAAATTATTAGAACTAATTAGAAAATAAAATTTTTAGTTGTTATTTATAATAGTATTTTAAACAAGAATGCTTCTGAGATAAATTTCATATAATATGTTCAACACTGTACACTGAAAACCAAATGATACTGCTGAGAAAAAATTAGGGATACCAATATAAATTGGGAGGGCTCCAAGTGAACATATAAGGAGTCTTCCAATTATTAAGATGTCATATCTCCCAAAGTTGTTGTTGTTAGGTGTGGACGAGTCATCTCTGATTCATAGAGACCCTGTGTACAGCACAATGAAACACTGACTGATCCTGTGCCAGCCTCATGATCTTTTCTACACCTGAGCCCATCATTGCAGCCACTGTGTCAACAACCCACCTTGTTTGAGGGCCTTCCCCTTTTTCATTGACCCTCCACTTTACCAAACATAGTATCCTTCTCCAGAGAATTGTCTCTTCTGATGACAATATGACCAAAGTAAGTGAGATGAAGTCTGGTTTTTCTTGCTCCAAGGAGCATTCTGGCTGCACTTCCTCCAGGACAGATTTGTTAGTTCTTTCAGCAGTCTAGGATACTTTAAATATTTTTCACCAACACCACAACTCAAAAGAATTGACTCTTCTTCGGTCTTCCTTGTTCATCATCCAGCTGTCACATACATATGAGGCAATTGAAAATACCATGGCTTGGGTTAGGACTACTTTAGTCTTCAAGGAGAAATCTTCACTCTTCCGCACTTGAAAGAGTTCTTTTGCAGAATATTTTCTCAATCCGTAATGTTACCCCAATAAAAATCCCAGCAGAGCTTTTTGAAAAATGCAGAAGTTGATAATAAAACATATATGGAAATGAGAAATAGCATAATCAAAAACAATTTGGAAAAAGATGTACAAATTTGGGTAATTTTTACTGCCTGGTTCCAAGTAATTAACAATCAAGACAGTGCAGTATTGATATTGAGATAGATATAGGTACACTGATGTAGATTAATGGAATTTTGTTGATAGTACAAAAGTATAAATAAATATATATATATATATATATATATATATGTAAATATAAACTTATTTATCATATAAATACATGCACTACAAAGATGCCAAGTTTATCTAATAGGGAAAAGATAGTACTTTCCAAAAATGCTGCAAGGGGAACTGAATTTGTATTGGAAAAAACTGGTTCTTGACATTTACTGATGCCATACACAAAATTTGACTTTAAAATGATGATAAATCTAAACGTAAAAGCTAAAAGTATATAATTTCTAAAAGAAAACATAAGTTAAAACCTTCAGAACTTTAAGTAGCAAATGTTTTTAGGTGATACAAAAACAAAACACAACATTAAGAACAAATCTTTATACAAAAAAGAAAAAATTATTAAACCAGACTTCATTAAAGTTACACACTTACGATCTTCAAAAGAAAACAAGAAAGCTAGCCACAGAGTTGAAGAAATACTTGTAATACATATATGTGACAAAGGACTTGTATCCAGAATAAACACAAAACTCCTATAATTCTGTAAGATGAAACATAATCCAAAAATTGACAAAATATGAAAACAGCCAATTAGCCATTCAAAAACAAGTCAACAATATGAGTTAACAGAAAAATGTAAATTGAAGCCTCAAGGTGTTGACAGTATGTGTCGATTAAACAGTTAAAATTAAAAAGACTGACATCACCATGAGTTGGTGAAGAAAACAGAAAATTCATACATTGATAGGAATGTGAATGTTATAAAAACTTTGGAAAACATATTGACAGCTTCTTTAAAAGATAAATATATACTTATCTTACATTGCAGCAATTTTACTGCTGTCTAAGAGAAATGAAAATATATGCCACAAGGACACTTATAAAGAATATTCATAGCAGCTTTATTCACAATATCTCTAGACTGGGAATAAACCAAATATTCAATAACAGTTAATTGGATAAATAAACCAAAATGTGACATTATGAACCTTATGAATAGTATGAAGTTGTGATATAAAAATTGAATGAAATAGTGCTCAGTAGTAAAAGGGAACAGACTAATTATACATGCAACAACATAAATGAATTTCAAAATTATCATGCTAAAAGAAAGAAGACAGACACAAAGTTATACATGTTATGTGGTTCCATTTTCATGAAAATCTAGTTAAGGCAAAATGAATCCATAAGACAAAAAGCAGATAAGTGGTTGTCTTTGATAGAGATTGGAATGCACATTGGCTTCAGAGGGACATGAAGGATATTAAGGTGATTATTTAATGTTTTATAGTTTGACTGTGGCAGTAGTTACACAGTGCAGTGTAGTAAATTACCTGGTATGGCTTTTCTAGCCATAAGTCTTCGTAAGCTCTGAGGTGGAATTTGCCATGAGCAACTGAGAAGCTCCTGATTGGTAAAGTTACCCACCTGGGCTATTTCTGTTGTGCAGTGGCACAAAGCAATGTTCTGGGAAGTTCACACTCTCTCAGGTGCTTAGAATTCTGATGTTATGATTGGCTGGTTTGGCCACTCTGCCAGCCTCAAAAGGCAGCCTCCTAGAGGTAGAACTCTCTCTGACTGCTGGCTGAGGAAGGATGTGTTACTGAGAAAAACATGCTCCTGAGAGACACATGTTGTGAGAAAGAGACATGCATTGCTGAGAGAGACACCGAGAGACCCTCACTGCTGGGAGAGAGACTGTGAGAGACTGTTGGCTGAGAGATGGTGAGCTGAGAGAGACTGAACATTGTTCCTGAACATGAATTGTGGCCTGGTGCTTCCCTATTAAAGCCCATAATCTGTGAGTTCTGTGTGGCCACTGCAGCAAATTATCAAACTCAGCAGAAAGGTAGTGGATGCTGCGGGAGGACCGGTTGGTGTCAAGGTTGATGAAAGGGCTGGAGGGAGGCAGCATGTCTGGCCTCACAAGAATAAGCCTTGGGCTATTGATGGTGATTCTTCCATCTTCTTCTTGTGCTGTTAGAGGAGGTCAGGATATGTGGCCTCTCTGCCCTTTTGGCACACAGGAATATACATTAATTGTTTGTTAAAATACAGAGTCATCAAAATTGATGAAAGCCCTCAATGAGATGGATTAACACAATAGCCACAATAGACTCATGGAGATAGCACAGGACCAAGTAAAATTCCATTCTGTTATACACAAGGTTGCCATGAGTCAGAGCCCACTTATCACAACACCATGTATAAAAGAAAAAAATGTTCTCAAAAGCAGCTAACATTTTCTACAAAACACTGAGCTGTACTTAAAATGATTATGTTTTATTATATATAAAGTATACTTTAATAATGTTGATTACCTATGAAGATTTCCTATGAAGAAGCATTGGTAGTTGGAAAATATGTCCTTGGAGATGAAAATGATGCTGGAGATTGCATGATAGAATTTTATGAGACCAACAACTTAGTCAATGTAAATACCTTTTTTCAAAAACATAAACAGTGACTATGTGTATGTGGACCTTGCCAGATTAGTACACAGAAATCAAATCAACCACATCTATGGAAAAGGCAATGAAGAAACTTAATATAATCAGTTAAAACTAGGCCAGGAGTAGGCTGCAGAACAGACCATCAGTTGCTCACATGCTAGTTCAAAGTGAAGCTAATGAAAATTAAAACAAGTCCATGAGAGCCAAAATACAACCTAGATTACATATGCAGAATTTAGAGACCATCTAAACAGTAGATTAGAAACACTGAACACCAATGACTGAAGACAAGACAAGCTGTGGGATGACATCAAGAACATCATACATGAAGAGGGCAAATGGTCACTAAAAACACAGGAAAAGACCAAAATGGCTGTCAGAAGAGACTCTGAAACTTGCTCTTGGAAGGAGGGCAGCTAAAGTGAATGGAAGAAATAATGAAATAAAAGAACTGAATAGAAGATTTCAAAGGGTGGTTCGAAAAGACAAATTAAAGTATTACAAAGACCTGGAATTAGAAAAACAAAGGGAAGAACATGCTTGACATTTCTCAAACTAAGAGAACTGAAGAAAAAATTCAAGGCTTGAATTGAAGTAATGAAGGATTTAAGGGCAAAATATTGAACAGAACAGGAAGCATCAAAGACAATGGAAGGAACACACAAAGTCACTGTATCAAAAAACCTTGGTCAAAAACTGGTTTCCTGAAACAAAACCAAAAAATCAAACTCACTGCTGTCACGTGGGTTCTGACTCATACCAACCCCTCCTTGGGTTTCCAAGACGGTATTTCTACTGACGTGGATTGCCCAATCTACCTTAAAGTCATCTTTAAATCAAAAATTAGTTTTACTTAATGAATAAAGATGTTTGCCTTGGACATTGTGCTTTTTTTTTTTTTTTTCGTAAAAAGTTATCAATCTGCAGTCAGTCAACAACAATTCCAAAGATTAGAAGCTATGTTCTTTTGTTTGTTTTGAAAGGCATTTATTTATTATTATTATTAACTTTGTATTCTAATTTGAGTACAAAACTAAAGCAAATGGAAGAAATGACGAGATGTAACAGCTGAACAGAAGATTTCAAAGAGCAGCTCAAGAAGACTAGGCCAAATATTATAATGATATGTGCAAAGACCTGGAATTAGAAAACCAAAAGGGAAGAAATTGGCATTTCTCAAGCTGAAAGAATTGAGGGGAAAAAACTAAGCTTTGAGTTGCAATATTGAAAGATTCTATAGGCAAAATATTAAACCATACAGGAAACATCAAAACAAGATGGAAGGAATACAGAGTCACTGTACCAAAAAGAAGCAGTCAGCATTCATGCACTTCAGGAAATGGCAAATGATTAAGAACCAATGGTATTGAAAGAAGAAGTCGAACCTGCAATAAAGGAATTGGCACAGAACAAGGATCCAGGAATTGATGGAATACCAAATGATATGTTTCAACAAATAGATGCCCTGCTGGAGGCACTCACTTGGCTATGCCAAGAGATTTGGGAGACAGCTACCTGGCCAACTGACTGGAAGAGATCCATATTTGTACTCATTCCAAAGAAAGGTGATCCCACAGAATGTGGAAATTATTGAACAATATCATTAGTATCACAAGCAAGTAAAATCTTACTGAAGATAACTCAAAATCAGTTGCAGCAGTATATTGGCAGACAACTTCTAAAATGCATCCTGAAGAGGACTTGGGACGAGGGATATCAGTGCTGGTGTCAGATGGATCTTAGCCAAAAGAGAAGAATATCAGAAAAATGTTTACTTATGTAAAAGTAAAACCTGTACATACACCAGATGCTGTCATTTGAATAGAACAAAGGGATGATGCATGATTCAAAATCAAGAAGGGAGGACTTAAGTTGCAGAATAGGCACACAAACTACACAGACCCTCTTCAACAAAGAAAAGAAGAACCAATTAATACAGATATAGAAGATAATCCTGGAGCTCTGAGCTTTGAAAGGAAGGATGCAGAAATGGACTAAACGCTCTAACTAGTAGAAGAACCTGCATGAAAACACCAAAAAAAGAGACATATGGAGCTGTGGTCTATCAGTGATCCTGATAACATAGACAGCTTGGTTATTGCCAAGTGTTTTAAGGACCTAAAGGACTAACCTAAAAATCAGCCCTGCTAGCCAGGAGCTGCACGGAGGGCTGCACTGGTGGCTGGTGAATAAAAGAAGAAGCAGCAAAGAGAGAGATGGGGTGAGCTATGGACTTGCCTGTCCAGAGGGCACAGCCATTTTGAATGTTTTCAAATGGTTCGACCAATTTGGATATTTAAAGCGACATCATTCTCTGACATTCCAGGGACCTAAGAATAAGTTCCACTTGCCAGGAACTGCAAGAATATTCCAGACATGAACACTGGAAAGATACGATATTCCCCTTGTTACTCTTATACCCCATATCCTTTTGGCAAATTGACATGCAACCATGCCTCACTCCCACCCATATTCTGATATAGCAGGAATTCCAAGGGAGTCTGTGTGTTCTGACGGAGCCTGGGTGCCCTGCCCAAATTATTTTATCCTTTTTTGCTTCTTTTTAAGTCTGTATGCTTTTGTCTATTTTTAATTATTACTATTATTCTTATTCTTTTTTGTTGTTGTTCTTCTTACTATTATTCTTTATTCTTCCCTTCCCAAGTTCTAGTTGTTTTCTCTCTTCCCTGTTCCTGATCCCCATTTTTTTCTTGTGGTTAACCCAAATCCTTGTTTTTCTTTTTGCATTTTTCCCATTTTTTTTTCTTCATTATTCTCCTACTCTTCAGCTTCTCCCTTATTGCCCCCTACCAAGATATTACAGAGTGTTTTTCCCCTCCTTTTCTTTTCTTTTTTTTCTTTTGGTGATTGTACCAATGTGTTTCTGTGGTATGTCTTTTTTCCACTTGTGGTTAATTATTTGATGGTTTTTTGATTGTTGTTCTTGTCTAACTGAGTGGGAGACAGCAACCATGCACATATGAAACAACTACACTTGCACCACCACATACTCAATGAAAGCCAACACGTCCTTCTCCACCAACTGGCCAATTATAAATGACCTGATAAATGACCACCAAGAAGAACCTGACAACTTTAACTGTTCTTCATGAAAACTTAACAGTGATCTAAATACAACAATGTCACAATGTCTCGGAGAGGACAGACTATCACAGTCCAAACAAAGAAGCAAGATAAAGAGGTAAAAACAAGGGAGCAGGATACAACCCCAGAACAAATCCCTGAGGGAGAAGCAGCACTGGAACTGCTTGATATGGATTTCAAAAGAAAACACTTACAAAATTAAGGAAAACACAGACAAAACCCTAGAAATTTTTTGGAAGAAAATATAAGAACAAAATGACAAAATAAACAAAAAATAAGAAATAATACAAAAATCTACAGATAGAAATCCAGAAGACTAATATGAAATTTTCAGAAACAGATGACTCATTGAAAGGGCAAAGAAGTAATAATCATTCAATGAAGACAGAATCAATGAGATTGAAGACAAATACCTGAATACTTCTTTGGAAAGGGATAAATCAGAAAAAAGATCAAAACAAAATGAAGAAAGCATAAGATTCATGTGGGACGCAATCAAAACGAAAAACCTACATGTAATCAGAATTACAGAACAAGAAGAGAAAAATAAAACCACTGAGAAAATTATCCAAGATTAGTTGAAAGAGAACTTCCTTGATATGATGAAAGATGATGACAATATATCAATTCAGGAAGTCTAAATAACCCCAAACAGGATAGACCCCAAAAGAAAATCACCAAGACGTATCATCATCAAACTCACCAAAACCAAAGATAAAGAAAGAATCCTGAAAGCAGCATGGGAAAAACAAAGTTACCTACAAAGGACAACTAATAAGAATAAGCTCTGATTTCTTAACAGAAACCATGAAAGTGAGAAGGCAAAGGGGTGGTATATATAAAACCCTGAAAGACAAAAATTTCCAACCAAGAATTATATACCTGGCAAAATTGTCCCTCAAATATGATGGTAAAATTAGATTTCCAGATAAGCAGAAATTAGGGGAATTTTTTAACACTAGACCAACCTTATCAGAAATACTAACTGGAGTCCTTTGAACAGAGAACCATTAATAGCAAACAATGGCCAACCATATATACACAAGATGACATAACCCTGAAATCAACATAGATACAGAAGGATCCAAAGTAAAATCAGTTTACAAGATTGTGGATGGGGAATGAAAGACATTGATTTGCCAATGAGGACAATTGCAAACCAAAAAGATGGAAAAAAATAGTGTAGTTACAGAACTTCTAAATGGTGAGGAAGTCAAGAGAGTTGCAAAGTAGAATGGACTGTTCTAAACTTGGGGAAAAAAATGATAAACATAGGGTAACCTCAAAGAAAAATGATGAACCTTCATGTCACAATAAAAAAGAAGATAAACACAAATATTTAGCAAATACTAAAACAACAGCAACAAAGGAAATGATAACACAAGTCAAAACATAATGAGCTCAGCACAGAAAATTATACAGAATAAGGAAAATGTAAGCACTATGAAAAAACACATAACAAAATAACAGCAACCAATTCATACTTGTTGATAATTACACTAAATGTCAATGGATTAAATGAACCACTCAAGATCAGAAAACATAACTCATCAATATGTTGTCTACAAGAGACACACCTTAGAGACAAAGACAAAAATAGACTAAAAATCAAAGGTTGGAAAAAGATATATATCAAACAAATGGCAATCAAAAAAGAGCAGGAGTGGCAATATTAATTTTTGATCATATTGACTTTAAGACCAAATTGCCACTACAACACAAAGGATATTATGTAATGACTAAAGTATCAATTGAACAAGAAGATATAACCATAATAAATATCTATGAACCCAATGAAAGAGCCTCAATATACATAAACCAGACTTTAACAGAATTGAAAATGCAAATTGATGACTCCACAGTCACAGTGTTGTTGTTGTTATGTGCCGTTGAGTCAGACCTGACTCATAGTGACCCCTCCTTGGGTTTCCAAGGCAGTATCACTATGGAACTAGATTGCCCAACCTTCCTTCTGAGGAGTGTCTAGTGGGTTTGAACCTCCAGCCTACTGGTTAGCAGTCAAGTGCCTTAAGCACTATGCTACCAGAGCTCCTACAGTCACAGCAGGAGACTTTAATACACCACTTTCAATGAAAGTGGAAAGAAACTCAACAAAGACACAGAAGAGGTAAACAATACAATCCACCAACTTGACCTTATAGCCACATTTCACTCAACAACAGCACAATATACATTCTTTTCCAGTGCACTTGGAATATTCTCCATGATAGACCATATGTCATACCACAAAGCAAGCCTTAATAAATTTAAAAATATTGAAATACTGCAAAGCATCATCTCAGATGACAATGCTACCAAATTAGACATCAACAATAGGAAGATCAGTGGAAAAAGAGAAAACACATGGAAACTGAACAACATCCTCCTGAAGAACGACTGGGTCATAGACAAAATAAAAAATGTAATTAAGAAATTACTTGAATCAAAGAGAATGAAAACACAACATATCAAAATCATTGGGACAGAGCAACAGCACTAATCAGAGGCCAATTTTTAGCAATAAATACTAATCAGAGGCCAATTTTTAGCAATAAATATACACATTGAAAAGAGTCAAAATCAATACCTTAAACCAACATCTCCAACAATTACAAAAA
>NW_006921919.1:695191-698534 GCF_000298275.1 Orycteropus afer afer
CCACCTGCTGCTTCGGGCGTCCCTGAGTTGTCTCTCCCCACCTATAACCCTGGGGCTGACTCAATTGTTCCAGATGAGAGAGATCAATAGTTTCAACTTACATGGCTGCTCCCAAGATTTTTAAAACCCCTGTTGCTACTCACTAATGTACTATGTAAACAATTTTCTTTGTGGACTATATTGTGCCATTTGCTTTGATATCCCTCAGCACTAGGATATGTGACTGAGTACTAGGACTCAGTGACTCATTCTCTCAAGGTTTTTTGTTATGACTAAGAAATTTTCATAGCTTTTCCCCCTACATGTTCTACTATACTTATGGATATAGTTGCAGCACTTGTAAATATATATGTAGACATATCCTCTGTCGAAACTATATATATTTGTGGATGTAGTCCTATTTGCCTTCTCAGAGTTGTTCAACTTGTGTGTTTATCTATGTATCCATTTGTAGATTATTATTATTATTATTGTATGATTTTATATGTAATAATATTTATCTTTGTTGCCTTTAACTTTTGTGTTTCTCACAGTGTTTGCCTTTGCCTTGCTCATTTTGTGCTGAACTCTTGCTTATTGTATATTGCCTTTCTCTTCTTGCAACTTAATACATGTCTACCATCTAATTGAGTGCCCTGGTGGCATAGTGCCTAAGGCATTTGACTGCTAATCAGAGGCTGGTGGTTCAAACCTACCATTCACTCAGCCACTCCTCTGAAGGAAGATTGGGTATTCTGCTTCCGTAATGACACTGCCTTGGAAACCCATGGTGGGGTCACTACAAATCTTATTAGGAGATCTGGTAGTGTAGCGCCTAAGTCACCTGATTGCTAACCAGAAGGCTGGCAGTTCAAACCCATCAGCCACTCCTCAGAAGGAAGTTTGGACAATCTACTTCCATAGTGATACTGCCTCGGAAACCCAAGGAGGGATCGCTGTGAATCAGGTTCGACTTGACGGCACATAACAACAACAACAACCACCTAGTAAGTGAGTTACCCTCCCTTAAGCTATGTTTTAAGGTTAATCAATAATTATGTGAAGAGTTCTTCAAGAAAATGTGCAGAATCTTGTAGGTCCGAGTGTGTTTCTGTAAATGCTATTCTGGCCCTGTTTCCAGGGCAATGTACTCATTAGCAACAAGGTAGGATATAAAAGTCCATGAAAAATCATTCTTCTTTGGAGTATATTTGACTCAGAAACGTGGTCCTATTTTTCAAATTACACGTTCAATGAACTTCAATCATTTCTATTACTAGCTTAATATCATTTTAACATTCCTAAAACATGAAATTACTTCAATATCATACTAGAAAAATATAAATCTTAAAAATGTCTGTGTTTCAGTAAAACCACCAAAAAAAAAAGTATCTTAGTGTTTTTGCCTTATAAAAGTATGCCAGCTGAAAACCATCAAAACAAATTTCACCTCTTCTGAATAACACCAGATTTTCTATGTAAAATAAATATAACGATTAACTAATAAATGCTTTTTTTTTTTTTTTTTTGAGAATTGGCATAAGCTGTTTCCTACGAAGTGGAAATTAAAGATGTTCCAAATATCCGTCTTTTTTGAACTGCTCTATCACTTTACCATTTCTAACATCAACTACTCTACTTCCTCTCAGAGTTCTCCCATATTTGGGTTTGGCATTTCACTGCAACATATCACAGAAGTTACAAACAATACTTTACAGATAAGTGGTTTATTAGGAAAGTAATAGGGTATAAAATTCAAGATCAGGATCAACTGGGAAGTAATAGGAACAACTTAGGAAGCATTTCCTCAACCAGGATAGCTTCTTCTCACCCTTTACCTCCAGGCTTTGCTACTACTGGGTCCTGCTGGGACTCCTTCTGCTTCCAGGCACAGCTGGAGGACTTCTTGGGTGTTTTATGACTTCTAGCTCTGTGGGTTAGCAAGTCCCCTCCAAAGCTATCTCACATTGGTTCCTACTGTCTCACTCCGCTATGGCTTTTGCTACTGCACAGCTATCAATCTCTGTCTTCCACATTACAAGGCCCCCTCCACAACTCCTTTTAATCCTTGTGGGATGGCAAAATTTACCAATCCTCTGGTGAGGTTTCCCCACACTTTATTTGCATGGTCCCACTCCCACAAAGTGCCATGTACCTTATTGCATTACTAACAAACTATCCAATTCCCTTGTTGGGCTGCAAGCACCTCATCTGGATAGCCCAATCAGTCATTTTGGAAGAATTACAAAGACTACTATTAGAACAGCCATGTTATGTAATTCATTACATCACAGGCCACTCCCTGACTCTTCTCAGCATTGGTGCTTTCAAACTTGAAAGATTAATATCCTCTTCCAATCATTTTGCCAGTCCAAAACAGTCTTTAGCAATTAACCCTCCAGAAGAGAGGAGAGTCCCCAGATACCAGTGTAGTAGGGGAAAAGAGACCTCAGAATCAAACAGATTCAATAGCTACACTTCTATTCAAACTTCAACAGGAGAAGGACAAAAGGAAGATAATCATCCAGTCTGAGGGAAACCATCAGCATGTGCACAATACAGAAAACTGAATGGATTTTACTGAGATATGGCCATGGAGCTAATTATATATGATTGAAAAAAAAAGGGAATCATCACAAAATCATGATTTGTGGCAGATTGATTCATTGTCATAGGCGGGACAACAGAAGCTGGTAAAAGTCCATTATTGAAATATGTACAAGATTGAGATTAAAAAGGGTTATAGGATTGGTTCTTGGGCTTGACTATCTGGCTACTTGGTGGTCTGGATATGACTCAAGATGGCTTCAAAACAATACAAGGACCTCAAACTTAATTTAAATTCATAAGGACACATCCAGGTAAGTTCCCTAGTTCTTTGTGTGAATATATCTACTTTCAACCACATTTTTCCTGACTGCAAACTGTCCCTCCTAGGTTTGTTCTGGAATTTGTCTACACATAACCACAATGTTGAAGATCAACTGGGATCTGAATTTATGTTAAGACTCAAAATGGAGTTAGAGATTCCACAGCAGACCACAGCCTTCCAAAACCCCCAAGTGCTTTTAGAATTTATGCTCTAATACACCAGTCATTCAGTTCTGCTGTAGGTGTCCATCTCATCTGGTTAAGATCTCCAAAAGTACTCTCTGCTTACACTGTCTATCTGATAAAATTTAACTGAGAGATTTTCCCGTTGCTCTGAGTATCTCTCAGGGTATCACTTTAATGTTAGGTTTCTCCTGCTGCATAACCCATTTAAAAAAAAAAAAATCCCTTTATCTTTAGCTAAGGCACTTTACTGTTAATCAGAAGGCTGGTGGTTCAAACTCACCAACCATTCCTTGGAAGGAAGATTGGG
>NW_006921919.1:698634-708468 GCF_000298275.1 Orycteropus afer afer
AAGGCACTTTACTGTTAATCAGAAGGCTGGTGGTTCAAACTCACCAACCATTCCTTGGAAGGAAGATTGGGCAATCTACTTCCATAGTGATACTGCCTCAGAAATCTAAGGAGTGGTCACTATGAGTCAGGTCTTACTCGACGGCACATAACAACAACAACAACACTATTTCTCCTTTCTTCTATTTGTCCTTTATCTTTATACAAATGTTTCCATCTTAGGAAGGGACATCAGGTTCAGCTGCTGTGCCAGTTCAGACTGCTGGTAGCAAGATCAGTCTAGGAAGTGCTTCATTGTCAATCCTTTTCCATTCATGTTGAATAAGGTTACATAGGTACAACACTAGTGGACTATCTCAACTACTTGGCAATATGGCGGTATTCATTGTCAACCCCAATTTTGTTTTCTGTCTAACCTTTCAAGTTGCATTGTCAATTTAATCCATATCAATAGTGATTTTATTTTAGTGATATTGTTGTTAACGTTCCTGTCATACTGTCAATGAAACAGAAAAAGAAGCATACTGAACTGCCATGTTCTACACAGGACAAAAATACACTGATTTGATTATCTCTTGATTGTGGGTTCATGATTAATTCAGCATTCCACATCTGAAACTCTTTTTTAAAGATTCACTCCTGATTTATCTGAATGCCTAGTTAAGTAAAGCAAGCATTCCACCTTAAATCCACTCTCTTAGAGAGAGGGAGAAAAGATGAAATGAAAACCCAGAAAAATGTGAAGTATCTTTTTATGTGTGTGCTCTGTGATAGCAACCAGATGATACATAGTTATGCACCTCAACCACCTGGCATTCATTACACATACCTTCTCCAATATCTCCATATGTCATGCCATTGCTACTGAAACCAAATGTAGAATAGCTTTATTCATTTCTCCTTAATTTCTTTCTTAAGTGTCAACACAATGAAGAATGAGCCTACACAATCCATTAGAGAACAAAGCTATGTAAAACATTGCTAATAAGTTACCTGATGTCTTCAGTCAACTGCATCCTTGCCTTTAACTCATTGGTATGTAAATTGCATCCACCTTCTATTGATGAATTAGCACCTTTTACAAGTGAATGGGTAGACAGGAGATGCTAAATAGGCTAATAGACTGCAGAGGGAGAGAGAGAGAGAACAGAGACAGAGAGTGAGACAGAGAGGAGCTCTGTTAGTATAGTGCCTAAGATATTTGACTGCTAACCAGAAGGCTGGCAGTTCAAACCCACCAGCCACTCCTTGGAAGGAAAGTCGGGCAATCTACTTCCATAGAGATACTCCCTCAGAAATCCAAAAAGGGGTCACTATGAGTTGGGTTCAACTTGATGGCATGGGTTAGTAGTTAGTTAGTTAGTTATACACACACACACACACACATATATATACACACACACACAAACTTAGAGAAGCTAACATATTTTGTTCAGTGAAAAGATTTTTCTGTAATTGAAGATAATAAACTAAATTATACACATTAATGTAATACATTATTTGTTACTGGTTTGCCCGTCATTTAAATATGCAAGAATTTTACTTTCCCAGGGCTCTGTTCTGAGATATCCAGCCACATTAGCTCAATTCAATTAGACAGTGGCTATCAGGGGCACCATTAATAAACAGATTTGGCTTCTTCATTACAGAGTGACCTGTACTGATATTTAAAAAATACCATCAGTAAGCCATAGGAATATGAAACTGGGATTACTTATGAGTCTAAGTCCTAGTTTTTTATTAGGCTTCAGGAAATGACTTTTGGCTTTGGATTTATATCAGGAGTACTTCATTCAGGAAACAAGAAATAAGTACAGAACACTTGTTGCAACAATATTTGCACCTGCAAAATAACCAAAAAACAAAATCAAACCCAGTGCCATCACATCAAAACCATCTCACGGTGACCCTATAGGGCAGAGTGGAACTGCCCCATAGGGTTTGCAATGGTTCCCTACAAATCTTTACAAAAGCAGACTGCCTCTTCTTTCTCCTGCAGACCAACTGGTAGGTTCAAATAACAGACCATTTGGTCAGCATCTGAATGCTTCAAGCACAGCACCACCAGAGCTCCTTCCTGGACAACAAACCAAACCCCAAACTCACTGTCATAGAGTTGATGCCAACTCATAACGACTCCCATTGGGTTTCCAAGGCTGTAAATCTTTGTGGAAGCAGACTGCCTCAGACTACCACAGATGGCTGATGGGTTTGAACCACCAACCTATTGGTTAGCCAGATGCCTTAATCACTATACCACAAGAGCTGTTTTTTTTTTTTTTTTTTCTGTTGTTGTTGTTTGTTTGTTTGTTTGTTTTTTCCTAGACAGTACCAAAAAAACAAACTCACTGCCGTGGAGTTGGATCCAACTCATAGCGACCCTTCCTTGGGTTTCCAAGACAGTATCGCTACAGAAGTAGATTGCCCAGTCTTCCTTCCGAGGACTGGCTGGTGGTTCTGGTTAGCAGTCAAATGTCTTGTTGTTGTTGTTGTTATGTGCCATCGAGTCGGCCCAACTCATAGCGACCCCTCCTTGGGTTTCCGAGGCAGTATCACTACGGAAGTAGGATTGCCCAATAAGAGTTGCCATTTTACCTGCAGCAGGAAGAGCCTGCCTTACTGAGCGGAGTTCACCTGTCTACTCAAAACATAAATTTAGTAACCTCAAGGGGAAGTTAGAATCACTCAACATAGTGCTTGCTACAATGAAGAGGCTGAGCTGAAACATCTGACAGCTCTGTGTCAGTTTTTCACATTACAAAATGACTTATTGTTCGCCTCCTTTCACACTCTGAAAGAAATGAAAAGGATGTGAAGTCGTCATACATTTGGGACTTAGCCATTTATTAGAAAAGAAGTGTTACACAAATCAGTGATTTTGCCAGCCACAAATGACCTAGAGCCTGAGCATGAGGGAGACAGTCATCTCATCACTTCCTTCCTTGTTTAAGATGAAGATCTGAATTTACCACCATGAATGACCTGCACTCAGGACTTTCCTCTGTGTGTGTGTGTGTGTAGAGAGAGAGAGAGAGAGAGAGAGTTTGTGGGTGTGCATGTGCATTTGCACAAGTGCACATTTTCATTTATTACCTTTGCAAATTCATTTCCAAAATTTATAAGAAATTGTCTCAGCAAGGAGAAAGTATCTCTTGGAAAGCATTACACAAAGCAGAAATTTTTCTCTCTCATAGGGACTAATCATTGTATTTTTGTCAATGATGTATTAATTATTTACTTGGGTTTCCAGGAAGAAATGAATGAATGTTCTATACTAAGACTAAGCAACAAATGATGTTGGAAAATTTCCCAATCATATGGTCATTGTATTAGTTTCCTGTTGTTGTTATTTGCCATTGCGTCAGACCCGACTCATAGCGACCCCTCCTTGGGTTTCTGAGGTGGTATCACTCCAGAAGTAGATTGCCCAACTTTCCTTCTGAGGAGTGGCTGGTGGGTTTGAACTGCCAGCCTTCTGGTTAGCAGTCAAGTGCCTTAGGCACTATGCTACTAGAGCTTCTATTAGTTTCCTAGTGCTGCCATAACAAAAATATCACTAATTGTATAGTTTTAAAAACAAAATTTATTTTTCTCAAAGTTTTTGAGATTAAAATTCCAAATCAGGGTCTTGGTTGGGTCCATTCCTTCTGGAGGCTTTAACAGATTTTATGGTCTTATTAAATCTTCTTTTATAATTTTCACCTCTCTTGTAATGTACAGGAGTTCTGGTGGCCTAGTCCCTAAGGCACTTGACTGCTAAACAGATGGCTGGTGGTTCAAACCCACCAGCCACTCCTCAGAAAGAAGATTGGGCAATCTACTTCTGTAGTGATACTGCCTGGGAAACGCAAGGAGGGGGTCACTATGAGTTGGATCCAACTTGATAGCAGTGAGTTTGATTTGGTTTTGGTTTATAATTTATGGTGCATGCAGGTGATTCTTGATGTTCCTTTGCTGGTTATGTATGCATCTCCCTCCATTATTACATGGTGGTTGTCTTTCCTCTGTGTGTCTTCTTTTTTTTAGAATACACCAGTCAGAAGAGATTAAGACCCACCTACTCTGGTCTGAAGGAGCTCTGGTAGTGTAGTGCCTAAGGCACTTGACTGCTAATCAGAAGGCTGATGGTTCAAACCTACCAGCTACTCCTAGTAAGGAAGGTTGGTCAATCTACTTCTGTAATGATACCGCCTTGGAAACCCAAGGAGGGGTCTCTATGGGTCAGGTCCGACTCTGCGGCACATAACAACAACAACAACTCTGGTATGATGTCATTTTCTTATCTGATAACATCTGCAAAGAAAAGCTTTATTTTCCAAACAAGGGCATTTCACCAGTGGAGGAATTGTCTATCTTATTTATATCTTTATGAGAGACATAATTCATTTCATAAATCATGAAATAAGCAAGCATGAATGACTATTAAAAATATACTTTGTAATATCTCAGAAGGAAGATGGGGCAATCTACTTCCGTAGTGATACTGCCTTGGAAACCCAAGGAGGGGTCGCTATGAGTCGAGTCCGACTTGATGGCACATAACAACAACAACAACAATATGAAAAGATTCCTTCCTGGGTACTTCCCATCATTCTATCTTCGACTACATATTTTAAAAATAAGAATTTAGTTTTTGTTTAGAGTCAAAGATGAGAAAATTCAGGTTGAAATTGAATCTTCTTTAGTTAATGCCCTATTGGGAAGCATAAACCAATCACGCTGACTTGCTGCTTTTTCTTCTCTATTGATTTCATTCACAGAAGTCCTCCCCTCATTCACCATTAGAAAGAGTAAGAAACAAGATATTTAGACCTTTTCATATGCTTAACAACTGCAAAGCATAAATAAATGGAAGACCATAAAGTCAGCAGCCTTTTCCTTTATAAAGGAACTTTGCAGAGAAGTACATCCATGACCCTTCTCAGTGGCCTCACCCTGACACCTCCTGACTTATTCCCCATAAGTGATTCACTTGGGGACCATAAAAATCTCTATGCACAGAATAACACATGATCTTGCCATGGAGACAAGAATTCCAGTGATTCTTTCCCTCTCATATGAAAATATGTCTGTATTCTACATAGAGACAGGAAAAGCATGACTCACCCAATTTTTTTTCCAGCCAATATTTATCAAAAATTTATTACATGCAAAGCTGTTTGTAGTCAGTAGGGAAAGAAAGACAAATGAAAAAACAATTACTATAACATGATGTGACTAGTGTCTTCATGTGACTAGTGTCTTCATGGGAGCTCTGGTAGCATAGTGCCTAAGGCACTTGACTGCTAATCAGAAGGAAGATGGGGCAATCTACTTCCGTAGTGATACTGTCTTGGAAACCCAAGGAAGGGTCACTATGAGTTGGGTCTGACTAGACGACACATGACAACAACAACAGTGTCTTCATGGATTTAAGCATAAATCCAATCCAGTTGCAGCCAAGTCAATTCTAACTTTTGGAGTCCGCATGTATCAGAGAAGAACGATGCTCTGTAAGTTTTCAAGGGTGTGACCTTCTAGAAGCTTTCTTTTGAAGCACCTCTAGGTGAGTTCTAACCACTAATCTGTAGGTTACTAGTCAAGACCTTAATCATTTGTACGATTCAGATGTAATCTTAATCTTAAGGGTCTGTAAAAAGCTTTTAAAAGTCTGTAAAATTATGAAAACATAATTTTTAATAATAAATTTCCACTCTAGGCTGTACTTTGAGTCAATCAATGGAGAAGAATGTAACAAATTTATCTTTCAAGTTGCATTGGACAAAACGCTACCCGGTCCCATGCCATTCCCATAAAGGGTTGAGGATCACATATTGTGATAAACTGATTTTTGGAAGTAGATGGCCAGAGCTTTCTTCCTAGTCTGGCTTAGTCTGAAAGCCCCACTCAAACTTGTTCAGCGTCACAGCGTCATGAAAGTTTCCAGTGATAGATGGATGATAGCTGTACATTAAGTGAATTGGCAAGGAATCAAAACAGACTCTTCTGCATAGAAGGGAAGAATTCTACCACTGCTCAATAACCTCATTATAACTTGAAAAATTCAATTGCATAAAAGTCTGTGTCTACCTTCCTGCCCAAACATCATTGCCTGCATACAAATGCCGTCACTCCCCACTCAGCACACAAATATCATCAGGAATGCTAAAATTATCATCTTCATGTTGCATGTTTACTGCCATTAAAATTTTCTATTTTAGTTTTTTTTTTTTTTCAAACCACAACTCATGGCTAGCTCAAGCTGTGATCGCCTAGGTTCTTACATCAGCAACATCTATCACCAAAAATAAATATTCTGCAATCAAAACTTAACTGGCCTAGCAATTTTGTTGTTGATGCATGAGGCAGAACAGAATTCAGCTTCATTCTTCCTCAGCTAAAGTGGCTTTGCAGCACTGAGAGCACGAAAGATTTATTGTGTCTGTAAATTAGGCAGAGGTGGTCCAGAGAAAACAAAAGATAAAAATCCAATAAAGCCCACAGTATCTTTCAATATTCAGTGTTTGCTTGTAAACAGTGTAATGTATTTTCAACAAGCTTAAAAATGTAGAGAAATGAAGAGACAGTGTTCCTCATTAAAATGAATTTTGAATTTCAGATATAAACAGTTTTAACAGCTGAACAAGGTGATTTGTGGTCTTATTAAATCAAGAAAGAATTGAATACTCTATTAAATGTTGGTAAGCAATAGTAATTATACAATCTCTACCATATCCTCCATCTTTTAAATAAATTATGCTTTCTTTTCCTGTTATAGCATTTCAATTTACAAAGCAATTTTATACACATTACTTCATTTAATCTTCAAAACAACCCTCTTCAGACAGTAGCTTAGGAATTATCATTCTTATTACACAGATAGAGAACATATAGCCTAAAAGTTAAACCTAAGATAACAAACCAAAGGGCCTGAAATGAGTGCTTGGAGAAAAGTTAACAAACTTTCTCTTCTTATCAAATACCAATTTAAATCTTCTAAAAATGTTTATGAGGCAATAGTAGTTCAGTGCTAGAACCTTTCCCCTCTGTGTGGTAGACCAGGTTTGATTCTCCTCCAATATACCTTATTTGCAGCCACCTCCAATCTGTAGAGGCTCATGCTGCTAAGATGCTAAATAGGTTTCAGTGGAGCTAATAGACTAAGACAGACTAGAAATAAATGTCTGGCTATCTATTTCTAAAAATCAGCCAATGAAAACCCCGTGGGTCACAACAATCTGAGTTGTAACTCATCATGGGAATGGCCCAGGTATGGGCAATGTTTTGAAGTTAATGGTTGTGTTGATTGTGTACGTTCTGAATGTTAATAGCACTATCCCAATGATAATTGAAAATATTTTGGAACACAGATGAGGGTATTGTATATATTCAACAATTCTCTGGGCATTTGACTATTTTCTCTTATACTACAGGAAACTGGACATGAAAGATGTGTGAATACATGTAGGGAGAAGAAACAGTTTGGATTTGGGTTTACTCCATTGTACTCTGACTAAAATGCTTAGGAAGAAATTCTAAAGGAAAATTATTATATACTCTTTATTAAGAAAAACAAATATATATAAAAAACAAGTCTACAGAAAGTAATAAACAAGAAACATGGAGGAAAAATGGAATCAACATACAACCTCAGACTAAACCAGTTTAGGACCTTCACAAATTAGATGTTTTAGTTTGAATTGATACACATTCTCAGAATATTAAAACACTAATTTTCAACATACAATATAATCATATCTCATTTTCAATGCCTGTTCCTTGACTTTGCCACACTTTTTCTCAATTGACATAATTTAATTGTTGAACTGGAAAACCTTTCATTAATCATCATTCATGACTTTCTTGGATTTCTATTTAACTTATGAATAGAATCATTAAAGTAATATATGTTGCAAAGCTACAATGTTCAAGGCTCCAAAACTGAAATGTTGTTCAAAGTTAAGTATGTTGCTAGCTGATTATCCTAAAGGACAGAATGATCTTTTTTCACTTCACCTCTTTTCGTTCATTTAACAACTGCCTAAAAAATCTTTCTGTGAATTAAGAAAAATATATGGCAACTAATTTTTCTAGAGCATGATGATCATGTGGAGATGCTTCCACAATTGTGAAAGGTTGAGTCGTCAACTTCTACCTCCTGACTCTTCTGCTGAACCAAGAATATAAACAAAAGACTGAGATGATCTTGCTCATTCTTGGGTTGCTACAACTTGAAATTATAGTGGGGTATTAAATAATGCTTTAGAAACAAAATGAATTAAGAGGTAGGAACCATAAATCTGACTTTCTGCTCCAATTTAGGAACAATTTGACCTACTCAGTGACAATGATTTAGAAGTCACATTTCTTTCAAGTAACTTGAAAACACATAAATATGAGGAAGGAAGAAGGAACTTGAGAAGAAGCAACTGAGCTTGAGAAGACAGCATTATACTACCAATAAAGGGACGATACCTTGAAGGTAGTACCTTTAAGGGGTGATACCTTGAACGTGAGAAGTTTTCTTTATCATCACTGTCTCCTGTCTCTGAGGAGCAACAACAGGGAAGCTACAGAAAAAAAGAGAATTATCTAAACACTTCCTTATTATATCAAGAAAATAAAGATAATCAGTGAGAAAGTCAGCTGTAACAAAATTATAAGAGTTTCAGCCTAAACAGACATATAACTTAAGAAATAAAATGTACTTATTTGAAAAGATGCTACTAGAATGGTCACAATTGAAACAATAAGAATAAGACTTATTATAATAAAAAAACAACTGACTATAACCAAAGTTGTTACAAATGGTTAAAATTTCCATAGCATAATGAGGTCTATTTATGTATCTTTAATCCATAAGCAGTGTATTTATGAAAAAGTAATTTTTCCTACCCTAATCCTGTAAATTTCATAATAAAATATTTTAATTAATACAAGGGAAAGATAGAATTTTTTCGTGAGGCAGTTTGCATTTTAGTATGCTAATTCTTGGCTAACAAGTATGAGTTTAACAGAAAAGACTTATCTATCCTTTTCAAGATCATTGAAAAGTAAAAAATAAGAATTTACATGATATTACACAGGAAAGGACACAATAATGAATAGATAAAGATTCACTGAAACATTTTTTTCTCATGTTTTCATCCCAGTACAAGTAAAAAGAAGGGAAAGTAGATCAATTCTTGACTCTTTTTCATTAAGATATCAGCAGGTTACTATTTTAATTTCAATGAAGTGTATGAACAGAAATCCTTCTAGGAATTGTGAAATTTTATATTACTGAAAATTATAAGATGTTTTGTATAAACACTTAAATAGCTTCCAAATGTACTCTTCTGGAATACTAAGAAAGCAAGGTTCTTAACAGTTTCTTAAGAAAAATTTCAAACATTACAAATTTAAAAATCAATGGAATTACAACTTAAAGTTTAAAACAGAAATAAAGATTCACATGTTGAAAGTTATTATAAAGTTAACCTAATACCAGACCAGGAGCTCTGGTAGCTTAGTGCCTAAGGCACTTGACTGCTAACCAGAAAGCTCACGGTTCAAACCCACCAGCCACTCCTTGGAAGGAAGATGAGGCAATCTACTTCCATAGTGATACTGCCTCAGAAACCCAAGGAGGGTCTTTATGAGTCCAGTCTGACTTGACGGCAAATAACAACAAGCAAACAAATACCAGACTGAAGAATTTTTAAACTATACAGCAATAGTTAGATGAAGCTTGTCATTCCAGTAGATGGCAAAATGAAAACTATAAATAAAATGAACACAGTAAAATCTAAGTATACAAGTTCCCAGAATAGATAATTCATTATTGAAAACCTGACTCTGGAATACTATATAAGCC
>NW_006921919.1:708651-711999 GCF_000298275.1 Orycteropus afer afer
ATCCACCTTTTCAGCAAGTTTCTTGAAATTCCACCCAGTCGTGATTTCATTCCCTATTTAAGCTATCTTGTGACTCCTTTTGTTTTCCTTACCTCTTTTAATTATCATCTGCTCATTAAAAATAATCCTTTCTCTTTTTTTGACTCTTTTATATTCTTTTCTAATTACCCCTCACTCATCCAACAAAGATGAAGAAATTCAAGTTATTTACCAACTTCTGCAGCCTGAAATTGACCAAACATGCAATCAAGATGTCTTGATAATTACTGATGATGGCCTTGGTGATGCCAGAGATCACATGATAGAATTTTGCAAGACCAACAAATTCTTATTCATTACAAATACATTTTTCAACAACATAAGCAGTGACTATACAAATGGACCTTGCCAGATGGAATAAACAGAATTATATTGATTATATCTATGGTAAGAGGTATTGGAGAAACTCAATATCATCAGTCAAACAAGGCCAATAGCTGGCTGTGGAACAGAGCATCAATTGCTTTTATGCAAGTTCAAGTTGAAGCTGAAGAAAATTAAAACTAGGCCACAACAGTCAAAATACAACCTTTATGATATTCCACCTGAATTTAGACACCGTCTGCAGAATAGATTTGATGGTATGCACATCAATTTTGAATGACCAGACAAGTATTGGAATGACATTAGGAACATCATACATGAGAAAACAAAAGGTCATTAAAAAGATAGAAAAGGAAGAAAAGACCATGATGGCTGTCAGAAAGCACTCTGAAAATTGTTCTTGAATGGAGAGTAGCTAAAGGGAATGGAAGAAATGATGGAATAAAGGAATTGAACAGATTATTTCAAAGGGCAGCTTGAGAAGACAGTAAAATATTACAATGAAATGCAAAAACCTGGAATCAGAAAACAAAAAGGGAAGAACATACTAAGCAATTCTCAAGTTGAAAGAACTGAAGTAACAACTCAAGACCTGAGTTGCAATATTGAGGGATTCAATGGGCAAAATATTGAGCAATGTAGAAACTATCAAAAGAAAAGTGGAAGGAATACACAAAGTCATTATACCAGAAAGAGCCACAACATCATCTACTCTGAGATCAGAAGAACTAGATGGTGCCCGATTACCACCAATGACCATTCTGATCAAGATCACAGTAGATTCACCCAGACAGAATGTGAGAAAAATGTGGATCAGAGTTCATATCCTTATTTAAAAAAAAAAAAAAAAAGACAAACTGGAACAGTAGAGAGCAGAGTACTTCCTGAAATTATCACCCTGAAACACTCTTTAAGCCTAGAACAGAGCCTATCGTCTGAGATCATCTTTTAGTGAAACAGCAGAGTGGTAAACAAAATTAAGTGCATTACCTGTAATGAGACCAAAAATCAACAATTACTCTGAAGTAAAGATGAGAAGATAAGGGGGCAGAAAAAATAGAGTTCTGGAAAGGGAACAAAGTGAACACAATTCAAGAGAATCTTGACACAGTATGATAAATGTAAATAATGTCACTGAACAATTTGTGTGGAAATTGTCAAATGACAACCTAACTTGCTCTGTAGACATTCACCAAAAACTCAATAAAATATTACTTAAAAAATAAAAATGAAATAGACCAACTAGATTCAGCAGCTCAATGACAACTGTAACCTATCACAGAGTGCTTTTCAGGAGCATTATGGAGGCATTAGAAAATCATATTGTTGAAATTATTTTTTATTCAGCATATTTCACAAGGCAATCATGAAGCATAATACTCATTACGAGTTAAGAGTCCTTGTCTCCTGAAAATGCACAATGTGATACAGCAATCCTCAATTTAATAATTCTCACTTTGTTTTAAGTACAATTTTTGGAGAGTCTAAAATTAAAACATATTGGTATTGGCTTCCCTAATTCTTTACTGTACAATTTATAGAATCTTTCCAGTATCTCCATTCCTCATCAATGAGATAGGAAAGTCTATTTATGTGCTATTAAAGGACAGATTACTTTTCAAAACCTGTTTACATAAAATTATGCTTATAAGATTAAGAATTAAAATTATTTGTATTTTTAAAACAATCTCTGTTAAGCTCTGTTAAGTCCTGAAATCCAAAGAACCACTTTAAAGTTTTAAACTATGACTTTTAAACATGTGATACTACCATTCCATGCTACAAAGCAACAGAAGAAAAGTCAATGTTCAAGATACAGAGAACACTACTGACCCAAAAACTAATAAGTGACTGACTGGAGAAACACACACACACAGCATAACTTTTTAAATAAATCCATGTTAGTCACTTATTTGCCACGTGATTAAATGAAAAAATGTAAAAAGTGCTGAATACAAAGTCTGAAACGTGGTTGTTGTTGTTGTGAGGTGCCATCGAGTCAGCTCTGACTCAGAGACCTTATGTACAGCAGAATGAAACATTGCCCAGGCTTGTGCCAGCCTCATGATCCTTGCTGTACCTGAGCCCATAATTTCAGCCACTGTGTCAATCCATCTCATTGAGGGCCTTCCCCTTTTTCATTGACACTCCAACAGATAATGGTCCCTTCTGGCAACATGACCAAAGTAGGTGAGATGAAGTCTGGCCATTCTCACTTCCAAGGAGCATTATGGCTGTACTTCTTCCAGGACAGATTTGTTAGTTTATTTAGCAGCCCATGATACTCTCAATATTCTTCACCAACACTACAACTCAAAATCACCAAATCTTCTTCAGTCTTCCTTGTTCATTGTCCAGTTCTCACATGCATATGAGGTGATTGAAAAAATCATGGTTTGGGTTAGGCACATCTTAGTCTTCAAGGAGACATCTTTGCTCTTCAGCACTTGAATGAGATCTTTTGCGGTAGATTTGTCCAAAGCAATACATCTCTGATGTCTTGACTGCTGCTTCCATTGGTGTTGATTGTAGAACCAAGTAATACAATCTTTTCTCCATTTATTGTGATGCTACTTATGGGTTCATTTGTGAGGTTTTTGTTTTCTTTATATTGAGGTATAATCCATACTGCAGACTGTAGTATTCAGTCTTCATCAGTACATTCTTTAAGTCATCCTCACTTTCAGCAAGCAAAGCTGTGTTGTCTGCATATGGAAGGTTGTTAATGACTCTTCCTCTAACCCTGATGATACATTCTTCTTCATATAACCCAGCTTCTCAGATTATTTGCTCAGAATACAAGTTGAATAAGTATGGTGAAAGATATAAACCTGACACACTTCCTTCCTGAGTTTAAACAATGCAGTATCCCCTTGTTGTATTGGAGCAACAGCCTCCTGATCTATGTGCAGGTTCCTCATGAGTACAATTAAAGGTTCTGGAATTCCCATTCTTCTTAATGTTATCCATAATTTGTTATGATCC
>NW_006921919.1:736837-738308 GCF_000298275.1 Orycteropus afer afer
CATCTCACCTACTTTGGTCATGTTGTCAGAGGGGACCATTCCCTGGAGAAGGATGTCATATTTGGTAAGGTGGAAGGTGGACAAAGGAGGGGAAGACCTTCAAAGAGATGGATTGACACAGTGGCTGCGACAATGGGCTCAAGTATAGCAAGAGTCATGGAGCTGGTGCGGGATCAGGCAGTGTTTCTTTCTGCTGTGCATAAGGTTACTATGAGTTGGAAATGACTTGACAGCACCTAACAACAACAACAAAACTTAACACTTGTCAGATATCATATAATAAAGTCCTATAGTAGATTAAAGATAACTGAGAAGTCCACCCATTTCTTGAAGTGTTAAAAAATTAGTCAGTGAAACAGTTTACAGATGTCTACTCTAAGTAGATTACTTACATATGGCTTTTAATTGTGGTACTGGTGAAGAGTATTGATCACACTATGGACTGCCAGAAGAACAAACAAATCTGTCTTGGAAAAAGTAACAGCTGGAAAGCCCCTTAGAAGCAAGATTGGCCAGACTTTGTCTCATGTACTTCAGAAGGTACCGGTCCCTGGAAAAGGATATCATGCTTGGTAAAGTAGAGGGTCATTGAAAAAAGGGAAGAACCTCAACGAGATGGATTCATACAATGGCTGCAACTATAGTCTCAAGCATAGCAACAATTGTGAAGATGACACTGGAATAAGCAGTGTTTCATCCTATTGTACATAATGTTTCTATTAAATAGGTCCAACTTGATGGCATCTGACAACAATATCCCTGTTACCTTATTTGGGAAGTAGGGATTTCCTTTGTGCATATTATCAGTTAAGTTAACCATGTTATATTGGAAAAGAACTGGTTCTAAGCCCTTTGGAGAGGTGTCTTCTAAAAAGGAAGTTGTGCATACAGGAGGTAGATAGCATATGTGGATCCACTAAGCCAAGAAACATTAAGGATTGCTGACAACCACAGAATCTAGAAGAGAGGCATGGATTGTTCGTTTCTCAAAGTTCTCAGAAAGAATTGGTAAGGCCAAGACACAGAATTCAGACTTCTAGCTTACACAACTGTAAGAAAACAAATTTCGGTTATAAACCAACCACTTTGTGATGTTTCATTATGGCAGCCTTAGGAAAGTAAGGCATCTGGCGTAGGGTGAAGGAGATGGAGAAAGATATAGTAAAGTAAAAATTGATTCTCAGGCACCAAGTCTGAGTGACCAAGTAGTTGATATGTTAATTTATTAAAAAATGTGTCATGGTAAGATCTTTTAAATATCAAATTTGTATTTGAATATTAGGTCCCAAATATAAGTCATTTATACAGATTTATACTGGATATATACCTTAGCAAGTAATGGAAAAGCAAGGTAGACTCAAGAGCATAAGGTATATTTTAAGCTTTACTCTCTGCTTCATTACTTGCATTACATATTGGGTTCAAATTAGTAAAAAGCTTTCTTGCTTTAAGCAAACTTGAGACAATGAAA
>NW_006921919.1:738593-739635 GCF_000298275.1 Orycteropus afer afer
AAAAAAAAAAAATGGGAAAGAGCTGAGAGGAGCTAATGTGGCACTTGAATTTAAGAAAATCTTTTAAAAGGACAAAATAGCACTCTGAAAATGAGTTATTAAGAAAATAAGAATAAAGTATTTAGTAAATATACACATAATCATGTTAAAATATTTTACTATTTAAGCAAAATGCAAAGATTTTGAAGAAACAAAATCATAGCCTAGGAAACCCTATGGAGCAGTTCTGCTCTGTCCTATAGGGTTCCTGTGGGTTGAAATTGACTTAATGGCACACAGCAGCTGTGTCAGTTTGTGAAAAAATGTAGGTAGAATTACAGCGTCCCTATTTTGTACATCAGTAATACTTACTTTTATCATATTTCCAGGGTCATCATATGGCTTCTTTTAAAACAAAGTGCAAAAATATATTGGTGAAAAGTTGGGAGATTTCTATGCAGAACTTCTTTAAGTACCTGAAAGCTTTTCTTACAGAATTGCCTATGCCAGTAGAAAAACTCAGTAAGACAACTCACTGTAAGACAAATATAATTCCTGAAATTTTCCTTCTTGCTTGAAATGATGATATTTACATTATCATCATTTTATGAAATAGGCATTTCAAATTTCTATAGAAAATTCTTGAGTAAATAAGTACTACTTAGAAAATTTTGACATGCAAATATTTAGACCATTTTATATCTCAAAAAAAAAAAAAAAAAAAAACCTAAGAAGCTCTGTTGTCTAAATGCCTGAGACAAGGATTCTCTTGAAAATAATTTATTGAAGGAATGTTTCAGGTGAAATATAGTATGTGAATCAACATAGGGCAAGTAAAGAGAGCTGAGCAAAGGGGTGGCTTGACTGGAGCCTCACATCAGCCTGATTTCATGGGACCAATTGGAGCACAAATTGTACCAAGTTGGCTCTGCCATGAGATAATGGCCTGCTCTTTGCACTTTGACATTAGTCATTCACTTGTTGATGATTTCTCAGAAAAGTAAGTAGAGATGGTAAGGGAGTATTTATGTAATCTCTGAGCACATTAACTCTCATTGGGACT
>NW_006921919.1:740440-744575 GCF_000298275.1 Orycteropus afer afer
AATTATCCTCCTTTTTGTAATCTGATGTAATTACCCTACCCCTGTTGTTGTTGTTGTTGTTGTTTGTCATCATCATCATCATCATCATCATCAATAATCATGACCCTACCCCTACATGTTTTAAATCCAAACCTCTTAATGTCAATGAAGCAGGATTAATGGCAGTTATGCTAATGAGTCAAGAGTAGGAAACAATCTACCTTGAGTCCACCTCTTTTGAAATATAAAAGGTTTTAAATTATCACAAAGAAATAGAAGGACTTACTGCTACCAAGAAAGAAAAGTCAAAAGCAGAGCACATCCTTTAAATCCAAAGTCTCTGCACTAGGAAACTCTTAGATCAAGGATAAGATTGATGGCAAGATACACAGAGATCTCTATGCAATGCTAGGCACAGAGATATTGAATGGAAATAAGGACATTTCCCTTAGAGTCAACACTCTGAATTAGGACTTCTAGCCCCCTAAACTGTGAGTAAGTAAATTTATGTTTGTTAAAGCAATCCACTTGGAATTTCTGTTATAGCAGCACTAGACAATTAAAACACCAATAGAATATGGCAAGGTGATAGGATGGCACTCATGTAATGATATATTCTTATGTAAGTCCCCATTTTAGCAGACTGGAGAGAGATTTTCCTCATAACCTTGAAGATGCAAACAGCTATGGTATGATTTCCTTATGGAAAGGGCTACATGGCAAGAAACTGGGGTGGACTCCATCACTTGAGAACAGCCTCTAACCAACAATCAGCAAAGAGCAAGAGCCCTCAGTCATACAGCCAAAAGGAAATTAATTCTGCTTATAATCTGAAAGAACTTGGAAGTAGATTCTCCCCTGGTCAAGCTTGTAGGTGAGAACATTTTACAGACAACATCTTGAGAGCAACCTAGGGTAACTCTGAATCACTGGACTTTTGACCCATGAAATTGTGATAATAATACATGTTGTTTTAAGCTACTTAGTTTATAATAATTTGTTATGCATCAACACATAACTAATATAGGAGCAGATAATAAATTATTGCCCATACCACCAACTGGAGAAGACCAATTTTTTTGCTTTGTTTTTGTAACTAACAAACAGCCACTTTTCCACATTACCATATAAATTTTCTAAAAATACTTTGCATCATTCCTAACACTAGTCGAGCATTTTTTTGTGTGTGTTTTCTTATTACAGACATGATTTTGATTATTCATGGGAAGTTTGTAGCTTAATGACAAATTTTTTATAATTAAAAATCCATTATAAATATATGCTTCAAAGTAAGATGGAAACAATGTTCTTATTTAGAACAATTATAAAAGCAAGCTAAAATTCAAAAAACATTTGTTGAAAGGTTTTAGAGAGACACAAGAGGCTTGAGGACTAGATGGGATAAGGTATGAAAGGGCAGAGAAACTCAGTTTAAGAAACTGATCATTTCTGTACATTCATTTACTGATTCTCTGTGTAATTTTTAAAAATTCAATAAATAAAACAAAAATCTTAATACTGTACCACAAAATCAATTCTGTTGTTGTCGTTATGTGCCATTGAGTTGGACCCGGCTCATAGAGACCCCTCCTTGGGTTTCTGAGGCAGTATCACTATGGAAACAGATTGTTCCATCTTCCTTCTGAGGAGTGGCTGGTGGGTTTGAACCACCAGCCTTCTGGTAGCAGTCAAGTGCCTTAGGCACTACACTATCAGAGCTCCCAAAATCAATTCTAGATGAAGTGACATCAAAGTTTGAAAAACAAAAAATAAAGGTTTTAGAAGAAAATATGGGAGACAAAGATTTATTAAATGGGCTGCAAAAGTATACTAAATACAAAGAAAATAAATAATAAGGCAGATTACATGAAAATTAAGCATTTCTGTTCAGTCAGAGACCACTGAGACAGTGAAGAGCTCCTTGTTGTTCTTACTAGTTGTTGCAGAGTCAATTCGGACTCATGGTGACCCTATGTACAGCAGAACATAGTGCCCAGTCCTGCATCATCTTTACAGTTGTTACTATGCTTGAGGCCATTATTACAGCCATCGTATCAATCCACCTTATTGAGGGTTTTCCCCTTTTTCACTGACCCTCTACCTCACCAAGGAGCTCTGGTAGCATAGTGACTAAGGCACTTGACTGCTAACCAGAAGGCTGGCAGTTCAAAACCACCAGCCACTCCTCGGAAGGAAGGTTGGGCATTCCTACTTCCGCAGTGATACTGCCTCGGAAACCCAAGGAGGGGTCGCTTTGAGTTGGGTCCGACATGAGGGCACATAACAACAACTACTACTACTACTTTACCAAGCATGATATCTTTCTCCAGGGACTGATCCCTTTTGATAACATGACCAAAGTACCAGAGATGAAGTCTGGCCATTCTTTCTTCTGAGGAGTATTCTGACTGTACATTTTCTAAGAGAGATTTGTTTGTACTCCTGGCAGTCTACAGTATTTTCAATATTCTTCACCAACAACATGATTCAAATGCCTTAGTTCTTCTTCTGTCTTCCGTATTCACTCTTCAGCTTTCACATGCACATGAAAGTTAATGAAAAGACAATGGTTTATCATTGGGTCAGGTACATCTTAATTTTCAAAGTAGTATTTTTGCTCTTTAACATTTTGCAGCACATTTGCCCTTTGCAATATATCCTTTTTATCATTTCATCAAAATGAAATCCTCAACAACTTCAATCTTTTCTCCTTTAATCATAATGTTGCTTATTGGACCAGTTGTGAGATTTTTGTTTTCTTTATGTTGAGATGCAATCCATACTGAAGATTACAGCAAGTAAGGTTGTGTCATCTAAATATGTCAGGTTGTTAATGAGTCTATATCCAATCTTGATGAGTAAAGAAATTCTATAAATCAATGCTTAAAAGACAGCCAAGCCAATAGATAAATGGGCAATAGATTTTAATAGATATTTCACAGAAGAATATATCCAGATGGATAATGAACATATAAAAAGGTTCTTGATTTCAAGTTATCAGAGAATTGTAAATTAAAACTTTAATGTAATATCATTACAATTAAAAGGAAACCATTCCAGTTTGGAAGGTAGAACTCTAAGATAGCTAGTTCCATGATACCTTTCCTGACATCCATGCCTTTGTGTAATCCCTACCCTTGACTGTCAAGAATTTTAACTTCCTTCTAACTCACATAGAGTAGGCAAATGTAATTAAATATAATTCCTGTGAATGTGTTTTGTTATAGGGGAAATGTGAAAAGATTGTGCAAATGTAATTAAGGGAATTAATCACTTGACTTTAATTTTTTAAAAAATTATTCTGAATGCACTTGACCTAATCATATGAGCCCATTAGAAGAGTTCAGAGGCTTCAAAGACACAAGACACCATAAATTCTATAGATTCAGAAAAGTAAGTTCTGCCAACAACAAGAGGGCTTGGAAGTGGATCCTTCCCTAGTCCAGCCTCTAGATGAGAGCACAGTCTGGCCAATACCTTGATTTCAGTTTTGTGGGTTCTTGAGCAGAGAAACTAGCTAAGCCATGCTCTCGCTTCTGACATAAGGAAATTGTAAAATAATAAATATCTGTTGTTTTATACCTCTAAATTTGTGGTGATTTGTTATGCAACAATATAAAATTGATACAATAAGTAATTGGAAAGATACAGTGAAATTGGGTTTCTCAAATGCTGCTTGAGGGATTGTAAATGGTACAACCTCTTGGGAAAACTATTTGGCAGCATCTAGTGATTCCAAACATACACCAATGCTATGACTGAGCAGTTTTTTAAGTATATATCAAATTCAAGGTTGGGCAGTCTACTTCTGTAGTGATACCACCTCAGAAACCCAAGGAGGGGTGGCTACGAGTTGGGGCAGACTTGATGGAACATAACAGCAACAACAATATCAAACTCAAATACATGCATATTTTCAGCACAAAACATGTACAATATTCAT
Organism: Orycteropus afer afer; assembly: GCF_000298275.1. Classification (NCBI taxonomy): domain Eukaryota; kingdom Metazoa; phylum Chordata; class Mammalia; order Tubulidentata; family Orycteropodidae; genus Orycteropus; species Orycteropus afer. The sequence goes on from NW_006921919.1 coordinate 744,363, forward strand.
AAAGTCAAAAGACCAGCAGAGCTCCCTAAAGTCAAAAATAGATCCTACGCAAGTATATATAACATGCCTAATGGATAAATAAAATGGAGTATAGTAATACAAAGAAATTCTCTACAACAATAAAAATAAAAGCACTCTGATTACTTGCAACAATACGGATTAATCTCATTTGGTGTAGTGCCTAAGGCATTTGACAGCTAAGCAGAAGGCTGG
>NW_006921919.1:744810-745227 GCF_000298275.1 Orycteropus afer afer
TAGTGACTAGAAGAAGCATAGAGAGGCTATTGAAGATGTGAAATATTACTTTTAAAAAAAAATCTGGGTACTAGTTTATTGTAGGAAAGTTCAATTTGTGCACATTACTGTCGATATATTATTATTAATAAAAGAGGTACTTAAAAATTAGAGTAATGATCCTATTTTCTTTTGTGTATCCCAAAGTCATAATAAGTATAATTCAAATGTTTCCATAACAATCTATAGGGATAAGAAAATACAAGAACAAAATGACAAAATAAATGAAAAAATTATAAATGATTCTAAATTTATAGATAGAAATACAGAAGATTAATAATAAATTGTCAGAAATAGATAGTACATTGGAAGGGCAAAGGAGAAGAATTGATGCAGTGGAAGACAGAATTAATGAGATTGAAGACAAATATCTGAATA
>NW_006921919.1:749812-750545 GCF_000298275.1 Orycteropus afer afer
TTGTATGAAAAAGTGAAGAAATTCCCTGGAAATTTCATGGAAAGTAAAGGAGAAAAGTAGAGTTGAAATAAAATAACAGAATAAAAAGATTGAATGAATACATACAACAAATTTCTCTACACAATTTATCTTGCTTTATTTAATGTGAATTAGTAATTGGCCTAGATTTAAACATTAAAATCAGAAACTCTGAAATTTCAAGACTATCTTTTCTACCTATATACCTACTTACAATGAAATGAGATTTTAAGAAAATGTCACCCATTGCTGTCATATTTGCATTTATATTTAAAACTACTTGTGCTACAGTGCAATAAAACAGATATATTTTTAAGAAAACAGAGTCAGCTCCTGCAATATCTTTAAGAAAAATACCATATATTAATATTCTCTCTAGATTCTTCTCTGTATTTTTTAGGAGTTACTCATAACTTGTGGTATTTTTAATTAAAGTTTTCCAAGTTACTAAAGAGTTCAATCTATAGTATAAATTTAAGAGTTTGAAAAACTCATTCCTCTTACTAATTCCTTCTGGATGTGTGTGTGCAATATCTGAGGCATTATATATTGTTAGGAGTAATAATTTGTGATCTACTAAGAATTTAAAAAATTATTCACAGATCAGTTTACTAAGGGATAACTTAAGAAGACTATTGTTCAGCTCTGATTCTGCGTTTGGTTCTTCATCATCTCACCCCTGAACTTGAGACAGCAGCCGTCATCTGACCCATCA
>NW_006921919.1:752311-755561 GCF_000298275.1 Orycteropus afer afer
AGTCATCCTTACTTTCCTCAAGCAAAGTTGTGTTGTCTGTGAATCTTAGGTTCTTAATAAAGGCTTTTTGGAGGGCCAGGACTGGTAGGGAAGGCTGAGAAGCAGTGACAGATGGGTTATGCAAATGCAGATGAAGAATAAAGATAGATATTTATGCTATGAAGAAGCTACATTGAAAAAGTATGTTGTTTGCTAAGTGAAAAAGAACACAACACACCTCTCCATGTTTTCTTTCCTTCCTCTCCTTTATGGAGCTCCAGTGGTGTAGGGCCTAAGGCATTTGAGCAGAAACCCTAGGAGGAGTCACTACCAATCGGGACTGACTGGATGGCAGTGAGTTTGCTTTTTCTCTCTTTCCTACCCCAAATAAGATAATTTTTAAAACAGGTAATGAGCTACTAAGTGTCATAAAAATTTTATCATGCCAATTTACTGAAATAATTGAACCTGCCAGTTTGGTAGTATTACTATCTATATAAGCATGTTGGATAACTCTATTTTTCCTTCTCCTGCCTATTTTCAGGGGAAAAAAAATGTTGTGGTTCAGTGCTTTCTATTTACAGACTATTATTTTATTAATGATGAGAATACATTAAATCATTTCTGATTGTATTACAAGTCAGAAAGAAAAGAATATATTGAGTTAACATTTTTTTCAACTATTGTAATGTTCCTGGCTCCTTGAATCACATCTTTTGTAAGAAGTGGTTTGTTTCTTCTTTAGTTAAAAAGAAATGACAAAAGGAAAAAAGCAAACAAGGAAGGAAGAAGTAAAGAAGGTGGAAAACATTATTCTCTTTCTTATTTTTAGCTGCCATAGAGCAAACCCCAAAACATGGCAATCCCATGCACAAGGAAACAAAACACTGCAGAATCCTGCACCATCCCCACTACCGATTGCAGTTCAGAACATTGTAATCTGTAAAGTTTCATTGGCTAATTTTTGAAAGTAAATTGCCTTTCTTACTACTTTGTCTTATCTGGAAGCTACACTGAGATCTGTTCATCATCATCATAACACCCAAGACTCTATTGAATAGGTGGTGGTTGAGCTTGAGGAGCATTGCTGGGAATCTAATCCTGGTATCCCACTTGGAGAATTCTATCCATGGACTTCCAGTACCTTGATTTCATTGAACTTTCATTTCATTCAACTATATCATTCTGAATTATAAAAATGAAACTCTGAAAATACGTTCTGAATTTTGAGGAATATTTTTATTTGCTAAAGATTTAGAACTCTTAAGACTTTTTCATTAAGACTAGACTTTGTTCTTGAAAAAAAATTGAGGAAACAAATATAACTAATTTTTAATTAAAAATTTAAATGCAGTGCTGTCATGGTTTTCTAAACATAACCTGTTTTTCTCTTGTTGTACAATGTTCTATCAGTAATAAATAATAAAGCATTCGTTGTTTTAATTCCTGTAGAAGGAATCATGGGAAAATATAGACTTTAAGATAATAATACATTCAAAAATTCTGAAATCTCAGACTTCAAAAAGAAAAGACACAGCAAGAGTTTTGGCTACCTAGTGACACTCTGGAAGAAATACACCACAAATGGGATAGGTTTAATAAACAAGAGTTTATTCTTATAATTTGTGGAGGCTAGAAGTTCAAGTTCCAAGTGCCAGGTTCTAGGGGCTGGGTGAAAGCCCCTCGACTGTGGGCTTCAGTTCTGCCTCTTGCTCCCAGCCCACTGAAGCTAGAGGCATCTCTTCACTCAGGCAGCAGGTGGCTGCTGAGGCTGACAAACCCAAGGTCCACAAGTGAAAAGACGCAGTCCCGATATTAACAAACTACATGGCAGGCCTTTGATACAAATCCAGTGAAAGTCCCAAAATCAGCAGAGCAAGGCAGGCTGCTGAACAATGACTCGGCTACATGCAGGGTTCAAGCATGCCATAAGCTAGAGACCATTCCCAAAGCTGCTGCTTATATACACAGGAAGCAGACCACATCCCTAAAGCAGCGACTCAACTGCTCCAACAGATTCCACAATGGACTTAATTACCAACCTCACCATGGGAGATAACTATATCAAGCTGCCTAGCCAAGTTGACACACAAACTTAACTACTACAGTAAGTATCCACTGTCCTCAGAAAAATTAATAAATAGCCATTGCTATCAAGTCAATTCTAATTCATAGCAACCCTGTATGACAGAGTAGAACTGCTCCATAGAATTTCCAATGCTATAAAAATTTACAGAAGCAGACGACCTACCACATCTTTCTCCTGTAGAGTGCCTGCTGGGATTGAACTGCTGACCTTCAAGTCAGCAGCCCAGTGCTACAACCACTGTGCCACCAGGGCTCCTTGACAGAAAGTAAGTGAGCTATAAAAAGTAGAATTATTTTTTATCTTTAGAAAATAAACAACAAACTTCACACAAAGCCAAAAGTCTAGATGTGTTTCATCTTGGCAATGTAATTCCACCTTCACGTTTCAACTTCCTAACGATTTTTAAAATATGTTGTATATGTGGGTATTTATGCTGGAATCTATCTTTAATTGTAAATATGCCCAGGCACCACTACACAAAGATTCATACAGGGAAATGGAATTTAAAATTCTCCCCCTCTCTTTTTTTCCTCCCTCCATTCCCCACTCCCCTTTTATTTCAGTTTTGAGGATACCTTTTAATGATTAAAATGCATAGGTTTCACTTAATCTATTAAACTATGATCGTAGCATATGTCCATATACATCCAATATGTCCAATATGTCTTTATATGTCCATATGTGCAATAACTAAGTGGGAGTTTTAGTCTGACTTAGACATTGAGTTAAGAAAGGGAATCTGTAAGACCCTCCTAATATCTGAAGAGTTTTCTAGTAAAAAGCAAGAATGACTACAAATTAGAGAGAGATACAGTATACACACACACACACACACTACTTTCTAATAACTTAAGATTTTCAATTGGTCTTTGCCTTATATGCTTTATAAACCCAGTAATGAGAAGTTTTTGTTTTATTTTTTTATTTTTAAGTTCTAAGTTCTAATAAGAAAATAGAACTTAAAAAGAGGGAAAAAAAAAAAACCTTCTCATTACTGGCTTTATAAAGCAAAGACCAATTGAAAATAGTGTAGTAAAAGAATCAAGGATGCAGAGGGAGACATAGAGAAAGGAGGGAATAGTTGACTGTTTCCTTACATGATATTGTTCTATTCTAGTCTTAACAGGCTTATGAGAAAGACTCTTGAGTAGAATTTGGAATGAATAGTCAAGGAAAGATCTG
>NW_006921919.1:758431-759868 GCF_000298275.1 Orycteropus afer afer
ATCATAGTCAATTACAAATAAGTGCAATCCAAATACATCATGAGTAATTTTGTCCTGAGGAAGATACAAAAATAACAACAAAAATTGACATGCAATCCTGTAGCAATATCTCCCTTTCAACATTCAAATGATCAAGTCATCTGATTTATACTAATAAGCCCATGAAAACTATGCTATAACCAATATGTAAGCATGGAGCAACACAAGATTAAAAAAAAAAAAGTGACCCGAAATGCAAGAAAATACCTATACTTATAATCATATAAAAATTAAAACTTTGTCATTTAGAGTTTTGAAGTTTTGTTATAATCTTATATCCCCACAAATCTTGCCTGTCTTTGCAGAGCAAAATGGGGCAAACACTCACCAGTTACCTGAATCGCCCACAACCACATTAAACACAATATTTTTTTAATTATTATCATACTCTCAAACTAAAGTGCTTTTAATCAGCTTTTAGAAATGTCTATGCTATGTTTGAGGAAGCTCTGGTAGTATAATGCTTAAGGCACTTGACTGCTAAGTAGAAGGCTGATGGTTCAAACCCACCAGCCACTCCTCGGAAGGAAGGTTGGGCAATCTACTTCTGTAGCGATACTACCTCAGAAACCCAAGGAGGGGTCCCTATTAGTTGAGGCCAACTCAATGGCACATAACAACAACAACAACATGCTATGTTTGAAAGCTCAAACTCACTGCCATTGAGTGGATTCTGACTCTTAGTAACTCCCTTTGGGTTTCTGAGGTGGTAAATCTTTACAGAAGTAAATTGCCAGTCTTTCTTCCATGAAGTGCCTGGTGGGTTTTGAAAGGCCCGCCTTCTGGTTAACAGTCAAATGCCTGAGGCACTATGCCACCAGAGCTCCTTGTTTGAAAACTAGAGAATCCTAAATACCATTTCTTTGCTACAAAATATCACTTTTAAATAATTTTTCTAGCCATGGTCTCCTAACTCTACAAAATGATTGGTGGGCCACAATTGTGCCAGGAATTGGTCAATTTACTTTACAAATCATAGCCTGAAAATGCACCATTAGGATTGACCCCCTTTTGGTCTACCTAGGGGAATGCTTGGCTTTGCCCACCTGCTAGGCTTATACAAATGGTCAATCCTGTCTATAGTGGTTGAGGGAAGAAAAAACCAAGCCTACTGGCATCAAGTCCATTCCAATTCATAGTGATCCCCTTTGGGTTTCTGAGGTGTAAAAATTTACACAAACAGATTGCCCAGGACATTCTGGCAAGATGGCAGACTAGGCAGAAAGACTGCACAGACCCTCTCCAACAAAGAAAAGGAAAACCAATTAACACAGACACAGAAGATAATCTTGGACTGCTGAACCTTAAGGGAAGGATGTAGAAGTGGACTAAACCCCAACTAGCAGAAGAATTTGAGTGAAAATACTAAAAAAAGGAGACATACAGAGCTGTGGTCTG
>NW_006921919.1:764727-766317 GCF_000298275.1 Orycteropus afer afer
AAAAAGAAGAAGAAGAAAGGAAAGAAATAGATTGCTCAGTCTTCCTTATGCAGAGTGGCTTGTAGTTTTGAACTGCCAACCCTCTGGTTAGCAATCACATGCTTTAGGCACCAGAGCTCCTGGTGAGGGAAAGCAACTTCACTACAATCAAGAAGAATTTGGAGACCTTTTGAAAGTGTTGTCTGCACACTCAGAACTACCTAGACCCAGAATAAAAAGCTAAAGATGAAGAGACGATGGACAGGTCTACACTCAGACAGATAAATATAGAATCACTGCCAGTAGTTCATTAAGTTAATTCCTTTTGGGATCATTTTCTCTACTTGCTGACCAAAAAAAAAAAAAAAAAAAACATCTACCATGGACTTGCAAGTCCATGGAGAGAGAGCTGGTTGCCTCCAAGCAGTAACATTTGCCTGTGTATACTTGATGGTGCTCTGTGTAACATGCCCACCCACCTCCCAGCAGTGTGGCAGCAAGAGAGATAGCCATGTGGGCTTGCACAGAAGCAGGAGAAAGTAACAGAGACACAAGAAGGGACCAGTGGCAGAGACATACAAGGGACCAGAGGCAGAGGTTCTGGAGATCCTTGTAGGGGTCTTTCCATTGCCAAGGACAGGCCCAACAAGGCCCACCAGCAGAGCAGAAGTCTTGGGAGATGTCCAAGCCCTTTAGGCAACATGGAAGTAGCCAGACACAGCAGTGATGTGAACACAGCATCTGCCCTGAACTACAGCGTGATGGCCAAACTTCTTAAGAATGGACATGGATAGTCTGTAGAAGTCAAAGTAATTCCCCTTTAAGAATCAGTTGTTATTGTTCGCTGTTTGCTTTCTGTAAATAACAATAATGGCTTTCACTTTGCCAACAATATGCAAGTATTTCATATTTCTGACTTGATCACTGATGAATGTAGCAACAATAGAATGGTTGATGCTAGTGGGTACATGTGCCTCATTCCTAGCAGTCTTGTGGCTGCCTGGAAGGTTGAAGTATAGTCTTTATCTGCATGTGCATTGCAGATAAACATAGAGTTCCTTATAGTCTCATCTTCAACCCTACTTTAGATAAAACCCAGCATGGTCACACTGGGGAAAGAAAAGACACTGAAATGTACACAAAAAATATAGACAACAGAGGCAAATACTTCAGTACCACTAGCACCAAATATCAGTCTACCAATTAATGCAGAGACAGGTAAGAAGAGGAGGTAGGGGTAGGAAAACAGGAATACACCCTAGACCAAGGATAGATTTGGCTGAAGATAATCTTACATATTTATTTGTGCTACAAAATTAGCCATAAGCATTACAGAAGCAATGGGAGACAGGGTTGGAGTAACTTCTCAGAGACAACCAAACATCTTGTGAGAGAGAATCACCAGACCTGGGTGTTTGTGACCATAGTCTCAGGGGACATCATGCTCAATTGGTGCACATATTTCCCAAAAATTTTCTCCTACAACCTACTCTGGTGAGTTAGCAACTGGGGTCTTAGGAGCTTTTGAGTGGCCATCTAACATGCAAGTATTGGTTTCCTCTCTTCTGGAGCAAAGAAGACTAAAGAAGATCAAAGTCATCTGGAAACAAT
>NW_006921919.1:766417-777539 GCF_000298275.1 Orycteropus afer afer
GGCTACTAATGCCAACCACTCAGAAAGGGATTAAATCTGGAGATCCTGGATACAGTGGGAGGAAAAATGTGGAACAAAATTCAAAAATACAAAAATGGCCAGAATTGCTTGTTGGAGAGACACTGGTAGAATCTCTGAGACTATGGCCCCAGGTTACCCTTCAGGCTTAGAAATGAATCACTTACATGGATTGGCTCTCAGCCCAACAGTAGAAAGGCTTACATATAGAACACCTACCCCGGGTTGTTGCACCCACCTGCTCTAGGGAGATGCACCTCTTGGATCAATCAGCCATGAGACACCAGATGGGTAGCACTCACATAGAGGGAAAGCTGGACAGACAGGAATCCACAGTTGAGAAGGGCACAGGGAGGGAGTCGTCACAGTGGGGAGAGAGAAGGAGGGTTTTTTACAGCTGGGACTGATAGTTAGGGTGGTGAAATAAGATGTGCATGAAGAGTTGAATGTAAAACAAGTTTGCTATGTAAATTTGCACGCAAAGCACAGTAAAAATTAAAAAAAAAAAATTGTAGACAGATAGTTTGCCTTAGTATAATGCAGTCATCCATCTCAATTCTATTAAAATACTTGGGACTTGAACTTAATTTAAAATATTCACATTATAAAATTACACACTAATAAGGGTAAACAAGAAAATTTTAGTAGCTGAATAAATAACTAAATAGTAAACTGAAGTTTATCAGGTCTTTTTAGTCTAATTTCCTGATATATAGGAGATATTTTGTCAGTTGGGGCTATTTTCCAGAAAGAAATATGGCTCAGAGAAAAAAAAAAAAAAGATAATTTTTAGGAAATTTGATCATATAACAGTAACAACTAACATGTATTAATGCTTTCCATATGTAAGTATTATTTATATACTGTACCTAGATTGTTCCATCTAATCACCTTGCAATCATTATAACAACTATATGAACTAATGCTATTAAATATAAATATTTGTAAATGGAAACTGAGACTTAAAGGATTCATTAACTTGCCTGAAGTCACAAAAATAGTAAATGGTGGAGTTAAAATTACTATGTTATATAAATATAGAGGTACAATTCCATAGTGCTTATCAAGTGTCAGCATAATTCTTATAAACTTACAGCTACAAAACTGGACATACTTGGTTTTCTAGACTGATGTACAACTTAGCCAACCAATTTCTCATGGTGAGAAAATGTACGTCTTCCTTTCCCAAGCCTCTCAGGAGAAAGAGACAGTGGTTCAGGTATCAACCAGCTAAAAAGGTAGAAACATTCTATAACTGATGAGAGTAGAAAAGGATCATTAAATTTAAGGACACCATTTAAGAGGAATTTGGCAGAAGAATTACACTGAGGACTAAGGTGCTGGCATTAAGGGTATTAACTGGATCTGCTAGAAATATGGTTCCCAGTAAGGAAACCACTCAGACTATGCTGTGGCAAAAGGTTTTATTGACTTTGAAATTCAAATGGGGAAAATCTTAGTAGATCATTCAAGTAATTCTAGAACTAATGCTATGTTTATTGGTCATTTTCATTATAGATCTTTTATCTTGCCCATCATGGCTTTCTACAACAATATAAATAGTCTACGTCTGGAGAATGCATCCTGGAAAATTTCAGGGGCACTTCAGTACATTCCTCTGAGAAATCTTAATCCATTTATTTTAAAAATATGTATTTTATAAAAATAGACAGTTACTTAAAGACACATATGCTGATTAACAGGTCCCTGGATGGCATAAGTAGTTTGCACGCAACTACTAACGTACAGTTTGGCGGTTCAAGCCCACTCATTGAGCTATGGTTGAAAGGTGTGTGGTCTACTTCCTTAAAGATTCCAGCCAAGAAAACTGTATGGAGCAGTTCTATTCTGTAGCACATGCTGTCACCATGAGTTGGAATAGACTTGATGAAAATGGTTTGGTTTTGGTTGATGCTGATAAAAGTCAGAATTCAAATTCATTGATACGTTTTTAGTTATAAACCACTTGGCTCTTTAGGTCATCAAGCTGACTTGGAAAACATCTAAAAAGATAGTGTCTTAGGATATGAGTATGTTCGTATTGTAAAGCTCTATGTTTAGGGTAAACTCTGCTACTTTGAAGTATGTATTAGTCAGAGTCTTTCAAGAATCAGTTTCAAAGTTAAGACTAGATGGTAAGAGATTTATTTTGAATATGCCTATCAAGGAGAGGGAGCTCTGGGGGCATAGTGCCTGAGGGATTTGACTGCTAATAGAAGGCTGGTGGTTCAAACCCAATCCATTCCTTGGAAGGAAGATTAAGCAATCTACGTCCATAGAGATACTGCCTCGAAAACCCAAGGAGGGGTCGCTGTGAGTCTAAATCAACTCAACAGCAGTGAATTTGGTTTTTGTTTTATTTACTGAAATTAAATTATTCTGGAAAATTTTCTCCAAAATATAAAAAGGCAATGTGTATTCTGAACCCCTGATCATTTCCTTGAGCATGAGTATTTTATCCTAAAAGCAAAAATAAAACAAATAAATAAAATTAAGCATAAACGAGTATTCCTAAACTGTCAGTCAGAATTTACAAATAACAGTTTACAAATAACAGTCAAAATATACGTTTCCTCCCATTTCTCACTTTAAAAAATGAAATTAATCTTCAGTAAATTGTGTTTAAAATAGCAGCCTAGCTCATTGAGCAGTAACAATCCTATCTTCCCGCAGACGGTGGTTTGTGCCTTACAGTCCTTGGGCTCACAAAATGTCAGCTCTGAAATTAGACAGAGTCACTTCCTGGCGTTGTGATAGAACTCTTGAAAAATGTGTCTCAAGTTGGAAATTGCGTTTGAAATGAGAAGATGAATGTCATAGCTTTAATGTATACTTATTTGTTTCTATTCTGGGATGATGATGATATAACTGGAGATACTCAAATGATGAAATAGATAGGAATTTTATTTAAAGTTGAAGAGAAGAAATACCACATGCTGGGTTCAATAGCATAATTTAAATAAGTTTCTCATCTTACATGAATTGTATTTAATGCTGTATTCAACTTGAGAATTGTAAAATAACATAAACCTTAAATATAAAACAACTAACCCTATTTATGCTTCTCAGCACCCAGTTCACATAATGCTGTGCTTGTATACAAGCGTGAAATGCATTCTGGGAAGATCAAATTTCCCAGCTAGTTGTCTAAAGGACATTAACCCTCCATTATTTATTAGCTCTATTATAAAAGAAAGTCCCGCATCGTCCCAAAAAAGAAAAAAAAAAAAAAATTGTCACGGTTCCCAGGAAAAAAAATAAAAAGCAAGGATTATCCCTGAAAGCAGAGGAGAGAATAGATTTTTTTTTCCTCTCTCTTCTTTTTTTTTTTTTTTTGTTACCAACTTATCTGAAGTGTTGCCATGGGCACCAGTAGGGTCCTAGGTTTAAATGTCAGATTTCTCTTCAATTACTGTCTTTTTAGCATTCTTTCTTTCTTTTTCTGTTTTCTCCTCCGGTTTTGTTTCAGGATGTAACTAAACATCTTTTTGCTCCACCTTTCTTGAAAAATCTCTTTTATTTCCAAAAACCAAAAATATGCTTTTGTTTCTAAGCAAATAAACTATTGTTTTTTATGTTCTCTAGTTGTTTCAGTGCTCCTATATGCATATAATACGAAAGAGGTGAAAGCATTGAAGACATAGAGAGGAATATACAAATACAATATAGGAGTATTAGTTATTATGAATAACATAGAACTGAGCCAAGTCAAACCACCTTCATTGTCATGCAGAACACGGCTATGTGGTATACAGTGTATTACAATATTTATTTGATGAAGGTGTTTTTTTTGTTATATTTTTTAAATGTAAAATAAGGGAATATCCATGAAAAGGCAAATGAGACAGATAAAAATGTTATTCTTATAGGCAAGAGTGATATGTGCTAGCTGTAACAGTGAGTATTTTAATTGATACATTTTATACTCAAAGGTGAAAAAATTTAAAAAGCATTGGAAGAAATTCAAGTTGCCTGTTCTGGCGGGGGGTGAGGGGTTGAAGAAGCTGGACTCCTTTTTTATTTTTAAGAAAAGGTGGGTTGGCAAGTTGATTTCGTTCCTAGGTTTTCATTGTCTGGAAACTCAAATTGAGCTCAACTCTGTCCTGGGCTTTTTCTACTCCTCTATCCTTCTTCCTTTCCTTCCTCCTGGTTGCATGACTCCCTCCCTTTTAAAAGTTGGGCATTCTTGTTTTGTGTGCTTTTTGCTAGTGTTAGCATGCAAATCAACATTACTGAATGCTGAAGCAGCTCCATGAATAGGGAAGGCAGGCATGTGGGGGGATTTATATCTCTGTTGATGCAATTGTGTCAAACATTCTCTTGTGGGGCCCAGCATGAGTGCCATCATTTGCATAAGTGAAGTCCAGCTTCCTATTGGCGGGAAAAGGAGAAGGCTTTCAAATGAATACTTGTGTGCTAATCACTACAGAAAATTCCATGTATTATGTGAGTGGATTTGAATAACCCTTCAGAAGAGGGGCGGTACAGAATTACTGGGTTGTCCATTTGACTTCCCATCTGAATGGCAACATAACTTCTTTCCTTCCAACTTAAAAAGTCTAATTTCCTCAAGTTAAAAATCTTTTACGTTTAATTCTAGCGTTCAGATTAGACTAATAACTTGTGGAGATAAGATGGTCCCAGAGCTTCCAAGAGAATGCCATAGGTTTGAGTAACTCCTTAGGAAAACCAACAATATAATTTTAACATAATCCCACAAAGCAGTAGTTAAAATACTGTTGTCTTAATAGGTAAAACTTGATTGCACTGTGTATCAAGCAGTCATTACAAACCATAAGATAATGATGATGTGTTAATTCCTCTAGACAGGAAGAATGGTGGGAGCAACCTAAGGGAGAGAAAAGAATTTAAGGGAGAGAAGAGGCCATTTCAGACTCCTTTTGGTGTCAGAAAGTTGGCCTCACAGATTGTTCCTCTCTATTTTTTTTTTTTTTCTTATTTTATTTTGGAAAGAAGTATCCTCTTACACACAAATAATTCAATTCATTAATCACGTATGTATTGAAGATTATCCTATGAGCTCAAAGTTGTAAGTAAAAGAGAAAAATAAGACAAGGGTAGGAATAAAGTGAGTTTAACAAAAAGAAAGCAGGAAAATACATATATAAATATAAAGTGTGTTGTAAGATTATAAAAGCTACAAGATATCAGAAAAGAAACCAAGAAAAACAAACTCACTGCCATCTAGTTGGATCTGACTCATAGAGACTCCTTCTTGGATTTCTGAGGCAGTATCACTACAGAAGTAAATTGTCCAATCTTTCTTCCAAGGAGTGGCTGGCAGGTTTGAACTATCAGCCTTCTGGTTAGCAGTCAACTGCATTAGGCACTATGCCATCAGAAAGTAAGTTGCTTATAAATGTGTAAGTGGTCAAGAAAGGCTTCAGGGAAGGAGTGGGATATGTTATAGATCTTGAAGTACTATCTATGTAATAGCCATTAGTCAGTCACATGTCACTATTTAAATTAATTACAATTACATAAAATCTCTAAATTAGTTCCTCAGCTGCACTTGTCACATTTCAAGTGTTTGATAGATATATGTAAATGCGTAGATCTAGAACATTTCCATCATCACAGAACATTCTGTTGGACAGTGCAGTCCTAAAGGATGGGTGTGATTTGAAGTACTGCACAGGACAGATTTGAAAGTTCCAGGAAGGAAACTGTTAGATATTGAACTATATCCTCAAAAAAGGTATGTTGAATTCCTAACCTTGCACCAGTGAATGTGACTTTTTGAGGAAAGACATTTTTCTTTACAGAAGTCATCAGCATCTCTATAGAAGTAGATTGACCAATCTTCCTTCCAAGGAGTGGCTGGTGGATTTGAACCACCAGTCTTTCTGGTTGGCAGTCAAATGTCTTAGGCACAATACCACCAGAGCTCCCAGACGTAGATGGGTCCTAAGCCTAATTCCTTCTGAGTACAGTTTTATAAAATAATAATAATAATAATAACAATAATAATAAAAAGGACAAACATGGAAACAGAGTGGCACACACAGTGGAAGACAGCATGTAAGAATACTTCTACAAGCTAAGTAACACCAAGAAATGCCCATGGCAGCAAGAAACTAAAAGAGATAAAGAAAGATCTCCTAGAGCTGATAGATCGTACAACCCTGCTGCCATCCTGAAGTCCAGCTTCTAGCCTCCAGAAAAGGGAGGAAATGTATTCATGTTCTTTAAAGCCACAGATTTTATAATATTTTTGTTATGGAAGCCCTAGGAAATTAATGCAGGGTCCATGAGTGAACACAGAAAAATGGCAAGGTATATGACATGTTCTTGGGAAAAGGAAAAGACTAGATTGGCAGGACTAGGAAATGCTATTTTGGAAAGTAGAAGAAAAAAAATACAAAAGGCCCTAGAATTAAGACCTCTGAAATTCAGGCAGATGTGGTGAACAGGAAAACAAAATGACAAAAGCTGTATGTAAGGATGATTATTCTGACAGAAACACGATTGGATTGAGGACCGAAGAGTCTGAAGAAGAGATTTCCACTGAGGCTGCACGATACTGCTGCTGTGCAATGATGACAGCCTGTACCAGACTGAGAGTGGAAATGAGAGGGAAAGAATGGCTATTTTAATGAATTTTGTCCATATCTATTTACCCACAGATCAATGTTAGTTATCATTGATAATGCATTATATTTATTGTCTATACCTCTTGTTTTAAGGAATTCTTAAGAAAAATTGTTTATAGAAATTGGAAGTGAGGAAAACAGAAAATAAGGACAGAATGAATAATCACTTCAAGTTTGTTAACTTGTGTGTTGAAGTGAATTCAAAACAAATGCAGGAGAATACAAGAATTTGATAGTGATTCTCAGTCATTTTCTATACAACCCCCACTCTCTTACTCTCACTTTCCAAAATGATCCTTTCACACTTTCTCTTCATGCCTCTTCATTCCTGTACCTCACAAGCTCCTTCACTATTAATGGGTGATGCTAGCTCATGCTCCTTTGGAAAAATAGAAACTATCATACAGGTGCTCCCCTTATCACCACATGCAGTAAGCTACTTTCTTCCCCAGTCAGCTTTTCTCCCTTTCCCCTAACTCAGTAAATAAAATGATCCTACTGCTATCCAATGCGCTCAAATTCATCTCTTGCCTTCTCAAATATCCTGCTCTACTCTGTATTCATTCATTGATTTCCTCCTCTAGCTTCATACTGACAGCTTATACAGACTACAGACAATGTATTGGGTTATGAACTTGACCATTCCTTTCACTTCCACTGCCCATCAGTCAAATATTGTATGTAGGGAAGTTGACCCACAACTTTAGATTTCAGGTGTAAACATTTTGGGTAATCTCATTCCTCTATGAAGATAATGGTTTGGGAATGACAGGAAACCCCAGCCATGTGGCATATAAAATTCCTATGGATATTAGGATTCAGTTGGGCTGATCTTTTCAAAGTGAATGTCAAGAGTTTTGCTTTCCTCTCACTCTGGACTGTATTTTATACAGATACAAACATGAGAAATTTGCTATTATTTTATTATGATGATAAAACCTGAAATTGATTATGAGAAAAGAATGTACAGAACTGTAGGATTGACAGTACAGAAAAATACACCTGAAGCTCCCAATTCTGGACTTTTTGATTATATAAACCAATTTTATTTATTGCTTAAATAAATTTGAGTTAGAACATACATACCTTTTAACAAAGCTATATATTTTATATTAAGATGATTTCTACTCTAAATGCATCTTTCCTTGACCCTTCATCATCCTCTAGCTATCACAGGACTCTGTTCCCCATCACAACAAAACTACTTAAAGGGCTTATCTATAGTTTCTCTCTCACTTGTCACTTCCTATTTGGGAGCTCTGGTGGTGTCATATCTAAGGCATTTGACTGCTTAGCAGAAAGCTGGCAGTTCAAACCAGCCACTCCTCTGAAAGAAGACTGGGCAATCTACTTCTGTAGAGATACAGTCTCGGAAAGCCAAAGAGGGATTACTATGACTCAGAATCAACTTGAGTGAGTTTTTTTTTTTTTTTTTTTTTTTTTTTTCTTAGTTTTGAGATGATGTCCCCCAGAATAATACTTCAGGAATGCTAAAATAAGAACTTTAGGTAATCATGAGGTCACCCCTAAATTCTTTTTTTTTTCTTTTCTGATCTTCTCAGTTGTTTATGTGTTTATCTGTAGCCTGGTGTTTGGTGTTTATGGTGATGCAGTATTGTGGATTTACTGGTGACTATTTAAATTAGTTACAATTACATAAAATCTTTAAATTAGTCCCTCACCCGCATTTACCACATTTCAAGTGCTTGATAGCTACAAGTAACTGTGTAGATCTAGAACATTTCCATCATCACAGAACACTCTGTTGGACAGTGGAGTCCTAAAGGATGGGTGTGATTTGAAGTACAGCACAGGACAGATTTGAAAGTTCCAGGAAGGAAACTGTTAGATATTGAACTGTGTCCACCAAAAAGATATGTTGAATTCCTTCCTCCACACCAGTGAATGTGACATTTTGAGGAAAGACATTCTTGTCTCTGGGTATGCATGTTTTAACTATAATTCACAAATACCACCATCATCTACTCAGTAACCCTGAGTCTTCTTTTTCCCTCATTCTCTGTGCCAAATCAATTAACATATCAGCCAAGTCTAACTCCAAAATTAAGTACTAGATCTGCCACTTTTTATTATCTCTACCAACACCATCTTAATATAAACCTCCATAATTTCTTATATAGACTATAAACTATAGGCAGATTTTTATTAACTCGTCTCCCTGCATCTGCTTTTTCCTCTCATTGTGCACATTGTTGATATTTTATTGTTGCTAGCCTTGGAAACCCAAGGAGAGGTCGCTATGAATCAGGTCTGACTTGATGGCACATAACAAGAATAACAAGTTGCCTTTGAGTCAGTTCTGACTCAGTGGAGATCTCATGTGTCCAGAATGCAACTGCACACTATAAGGTTTTCAAGGCTGTGAAGTTTTAGAAGCAGATTTGCAGGTCTTCTTCTGAGGTATCTCTGGGTTTGAAGGGTTTGAACTGACAGCTTTTCAGTTAGTAGCAGCTCTTAACCATTCATATGACCCAGTGACACCTATTGTCCAAATTGCATCCTGAATTATTATTTTACAATCCAAATTAGATTTATAAAATTTTCTAGTATAAAATTCAACAATGGTTGTCAGTGACACCTGAAATTAAATTACAACTTTTCTTGCTGTACCTGAACTTGTCTCTGCCCACTGGCCCAAATTCCTACCTCTCCACTTTGTCCACAGTTCTGTAGCCACACCAGTCTCCTCCTGTTCTTTGAACATACCATCTTGCTCTTACATTAGGGCATTTGCATTCCCTATTCCTTCTGGTAATTAAAACAATTCTTCTCTCAAAGAGTCACAGGGCTGTCTCCTTCTGATCATTCAGTTTTTAACAATTTTTCAAAATGCTCTTCTCTGATCTTCAAATTTAAGTAGCCTATCCTAGTCACTTACTATTCCAGCACCCAGTTTATTGTCTTCAAAGCACCCTAATCATCTGAAATTCTCCAGCTTATTGTCTATTAAGTTCTATGAAAGCAACAGTTTATCTGTCATGCTCTGTTTATTATATCTGGCACTAATCTTGGGCTATAGTATGCATTCCATACATGCCTGTTGGATTCCTGGTAAAAGCTACAAACTAAATAACTGTTTAGAATCCCAAATATATATTTATTGGTAGGCAGCACATAAAACAAGAGCTTCTTACCCCTCTTTGGTGATGGGACTCTACTGGGAAAGGCTTGGAGAAGAGACAGAGTCAAGAAGGGCAAATGAGAATTAAGAAAAACTATCACTCAGCATTAAGGCCAAAGGAGAAGAAAAGCAATATCCTTCTGCATTGAAGAAAAACGTTAGCATACATTATGCTAATTTCCAAATTTCACCAAAGATTTTTTCTCTCTTAAACCAATTTCATGATCCACAAAATACCCTCTTGAAATAAGTCAAGAGTTTCTAGCATCTTGGACAAAGTCTGCTCACAAGTTAGGCTCTCAAGGGAATACTCAAACTCTTTTAACAACCAAAAGTCGCCCTCTATATGTACTGCAAAAGGAAGTAATCGTATTTGATTGTTGAAAGAGGTAATGCAAATATCAAAAGATATGTTTAGAAGAACAGGAAAATAAGAAAATTTGTTGTAAAAAGAAAAAAAAAGAACAAGGAAATTATTTCAAATTTTAAGAAATACCACCTTATTTGCTAAGAAATACATAAGTCTCTTAGAAAGATTAATTCCTAGCCTGGATAGATGGAGTAGAAAGTCTTCGAGTTTAAATGACCTGGCTGATAAAAGAAGGAGTACCTTCTCAGAACACTCACCATATTTGGGGAGCACTCAAAACAAACCCAAACTCACTGCCATCCAGTCAAATCTGACTCATGGCAACCGCTCCTTGGGTTTCGGAGTGGTATCTCTACAGAAGTAGATTGTCTAGTCTTTCTTCCAAGGAGTGGCTGGTGGGTTTGAAGCACCAGCCTTCTGGTTAGCAGTCAAACGCTTTAGGCACTATGCCATAGCTGCTAATGATAAAAGAAACCTTGGCTTCTCTGGAATGCATCAATAAACAATCAGTCTCAGGTTAATTGTACATCAGAGAAAATCTTAACTCAGGTGAGAAGACAGAAAAATAATGCTTTCTTTCCTAGAGTATGGGTTTAAAGAGAGTAATATTATTATAGCTTAATACAATGTGTGTATTTTGGTATTTTTCTACAAAAATCTGGTATTAATTCCCTATCATTTATTTGGTAATGTGACCTTTACTTAATTCCTTCTATTTATAGAATACTGAATATCATGATCCTTAAAATGACTATTACAAATTATCTCCACTCTTCTAATAACTAAATATAACTGAGTTTTATCTTGTTTTGTTCCATTCCCAACTATTGTCCTCTACTCTGTAGAGGAGTTCTGGTGGCATAGTGCCTAAGGCATTAGACTGCTAATCAGAATGCTGGAGGTTCAAACCCACAAGCCACTCCTAGTAAAGAAGGTTAGGCAATCGACTTCCATAGTGTTACCGCCTTGGAAACCCCA
>NW_006921919.1:784429-785929 GCF_000298275.1 Orycteropus afer afer
TAATTGCTGATAAGCACTTTAATCAAACATATTTCATTTTCATATTTAAAAGCCTTAGCCACCAATATGCTGATTTTACATTTTTAGTAATACTAGACAGCTTACTAAATGAGCAGAAATTAAGGCAAAACTTATCCCTGGATTATTAAATGCACCAAGGCTTCAGTCAGAACTGAACTAAGAAAAGCTCAGCTTCAATTTGAAATAAAAAGATTTATATGCTTCAATAAAAGCTTTTATTTAATTTTTGTTTTCTCTTTAAATTAGCATTCTAATTTTCTAATTTAGAGAGACTGATGAAGAAAATAATGCTGAATCATTCTGATAACTCCATGTGAATATTTTCTGGGAATATGTGTTCTCAACCTGAAGAACTGAATTTAAGAGATTGGCAATTTCATCTGAAATGATTATTAAAGTAGTTATTTTATAGACAATATTCACAATTTTTTTCAAGTGAAAATGAGGGTCATTAGTTTTTATTCTTGTTTGTACAGCTGTGACTGAGCCTACTAATGCAAATTAAATAACATTACAAAGTTATAAAAAATAGTATCATCAAATAAATCTCACAAACACATAAATCATATTTTTAACTTAATCTTGTAATAAAAATAACCTATTATAAACTCTTTTTTTTTCACTCTCCCTATAACAAATACAACCAGAATACTCCTTAGAAGCAAGGATGGAGAGATTTCATTTCATGTACTTTGGCCTTGTTTATAGTCCTTGGAGAAGGACATCAGGCTTGGTGAAGTAGAGGCTCAGTCAAAAGAGGAAGATACCCAAAAATATAGCTTGACTAGGCAGAGGCAATAATGGGCTCAAACATAGCAATGACTGTGAGGATGGCACAAACCAGTGTTTCTTTCTACTGTCCATAGGATCACTGTTAGCAGGAATTGACTCAACAGCACCTAACCATAACAACAGAATAAATTTAGGAGCTCTGTTGGCATAGTGCCAAAGGCATTTGACTTATAACCAGAAGGTTGGCAGTTCAAACCCACTAGCAATTACTCAGAAGCAAGATTGGGAAATCTACTTACATAGTGATACCACCTCAGAAACCCAAGGAGGGGTCACAATGAGCTGGATCTGACTCGACAGCAGTGAGTTTTTTAATAATAAATTTAAGGAATCCTTGTGATGCAGTGGTTAAGTGCTTGGCTGTTAAGTTTTGGCAATTTGAACCCACCAGCCACACTGCAGCAGAAAGATGTGGCAATCTGTAAAGACTACAGACTGGAAACCCTATAGGACAATTCTATTTTATTTTATATGGTCTCTAAGACTCAAAATCAATTCAGTAGCAGACACTCATAACAAATTTATTTCTCCCTATTTCTGGAAATCCTCATCCAAGTTGTCCTGGCACGTCTCAGCCAAAGCATTTCTTTCCCTTTACCAGTGGTGAAAGATATATGGTTCTAAAAGTTACTTTTAGAGAAAATTCAGAAATTAAAGGATGAGTAAAATTGGACTTTGTAGGTATAT
>NW_006921919.1:789544-792191 GCF_000298275.1 Orycteropus afer afer
TGAGATGATGGGCTCAAGTGTAGCAGGGATCGTGGAGCTGGTGGGGGATCAGGCAGTGTTTCGTTCTGCTGTGCACGGGGTCGCTATGAGTCAGAAACAACTCGACAGCACCTAACAACATCAACAGTCAAAAATTTAGGGAAATAATTACATGAGACATAAATATTGGCCAGGATGAAATTAAATTATCATAATTTACAAATAAGAAGATTATTTGATTGGAAAGTGCAATAAGACCACCTGAAAACTATTTTAAACTTTAAGAAAAATTATTAAGAAAACTAAATACAGAATTAATATACAATCATCAATAGTCTTCATCAAGACAAACCAACATTAGAAGCAAATAATAATACATCAAGATGTGAACATAAAAATATGCAAAATCTGAATGAAAGGATAACTTTACAATATTACTGTGGGACACAAGAGATGGAAAAAATGGAAAACATACCGTGTTCTTGGATGAGAGTCCTTAATATCATAAGGTTAGAAATTGTCAAAATTTTAAAATCAATGGTCTTAATTTGACTCCAATAAAATGTTATTTTAAAAATAAAACCTGACAGTTAAAAATACATACATGCAAAATAAACATATAATAATAGAATATTTCTGCTAATGGGATAGTGGAGAGACTAGCTATCTATCCATGTATTAACAAATGTCATAAAACTGGAGTAATTAAGGATATGTGATATTTATGCATTAGTAGAAAAATAATTGCCAAGTCACCCATCTGTCAGTTTGTCATACCGTGATGGCTTGAATTTTGCCGTGATGTAGGAAACTATGCCAACAATATTTCTAGTATGAGTAAAATGGCCCAGAGTGGACAGGTTTCAATGAAGCTTCCAGACTAAAATGGACTAAGAAGGAAGATCTGTTCATCTATTTCTGAAAAAAATTGGTCAGTGAAAACCCTATGAATATCCATGGAACATTGATATACTCCCAGAAGATGAGTCCCTCAGGTTGGAAGGCACTCAAAATACGGTTGCAGAACAGTTGCTTCCTCAAAGTAGAGTGGACCTTAATGACATGGATAGAGTGGACCTTAATGACAAGGATGGATAGACATGGATCTTCATTTTCTGACATAGCTGACTAAAATAAGAAGAAACAGCTGTAAACATTCATTAATAATCTAAACATGGCATGTATAATGTATGAATCTAGGAAAACTGGAAGTGGTTAAAAATGAAACAGAATGAAAAAAGATCAATAAAATAGGCAATAGTGAGCTCAAATGAGCTATCAATGGACATTTTGACCAGACAATTATATCATCTACTATGGCAGGAAAGAAAAATTGAAGAATAGCATATCCTTCATCATCTAAAAGAATCAAGGTATATCCTGAAATACAATGCTGTCAGTGATAAGATAATATCCATATGTCAATAAGGAAGAGCAGTTAATAATAACACAATCATCAAATTTACATGCCAGAGTCTGGAAGGTGGCGTCATACAGATAATACACATGCTCACTCCCTATTCAACTGAGACCCAGAGCAACTAGGTTAAACAGATACAAATAAAGATACTGTATTTATGAACAACTAAGGAGAAGATAAAGTGTTAGATCCAGTGAAGGCAAAGAAAGAGCAGGATAAACAACTGGGAAAAAGAGGAAGGTCTGCTGACCCAAGGAGATGCAGAGAAATCATAAATACAAAAGAGGTCGAGGAGGAGGCAAGGTAGAAAAGAGAGGGAGAAAAACACCGCCAAAAAACACCACAGAAACCACAGACACTTCTTGTTATGTGCCATTGAGTCAGACCTGACTCATAGTGACCCCTCCTTGGATTTCCAAGGCAGTATCACTTTCCGAGGCAGAAGTAGATTGCTCCATCTTCTTTCCGAGGAGTGGCTGGTGGGTTTGAACCACCAGCCTTCTGGTTAGCAGGCAAGTGCCTTAGCCACTTTGCTACAGGCACTAGGGACTCAGAATAGCTACACCAGGAATTTTTCTACATGAGGTGGCACTTTGAGAGGTTATGAAGATCTTACTGGAAAAGAGATAGAGACTCTTCTTGGGTTGGGTTTCTGCAGAGTCTGGAGAAGAGTGGAAGAAAGAGAGGAGAAGTGCCTTCCAAGTACAGAGCCCCAGAAAGGGTACACAGCAGTGAGTTTAGGCCCATCTCCTGGAAACCCTTTGTGGTTCAGATTGAATGTGTGCACTGGGTTTTTGTGGCTTGTCAGTCCACCCAGAGATGGGTAACATGCTCTCCTTTGGGATTACTCCTGGATTTGAACCATGAGTCTTTGGTTGACAGCTGGGTTCCATCTTCAAAAGAGGCCACAAAAAGGACCCAGGTGCTGTCTTGCCTGTGCCTGCATTGCTGGTTGAATTATCTCACCACAAATGCAGAAAACTTCTACCTTTTTATTTGGTGTTCACTTCTGGTGTCCCCCACACACACCTCTTTTTTCTTTTCTCCCTGCCTAATTCAACAGGAGGAACATATTAAACCTCCACTAGTCCATTAGTCAACAATAGCTACTACACAAAACACCTCATCCAACAGACTGGTAAGACCAATAACTCCTGCACCACAGGATCAATGACAGATGGTACACAACACCTGTTCACCCTAATAGAACTATCTGAGAAGGAATTCAGAAGGTATATATATATATAT